>NC_137236.1:29402952-30002952 GCF_051294905.1 Botryllus schlosseri
CAAAAATTCATCGCCCCACTGATCAGTGTTTAGGGTTAAGGGAAGCCATGCAGATAAACTCGGGCTATGGGAACTAGCGTTGGGAAACAGTACAATATGCATGTTTTAGTCGGCATCCTAACCTAAACTATATTCTCACCAGAGCTACCTACACCCCAACCCATATTTACCTAACACAAACCCTAAACCAAGGTAATTTTACCTAAAGCTGACTCATCCCTAATCACAACCCAAGCTTACATAATTCTAACCCAAGCCCAATCATACCTTAACCTAATCCTAACCAAAGCTAACTATACCCTCCAAAAACCCATTTGAATGCTCTGAAAAAGTAAAAGTGCATCATTATTGACCTCTTTTAGGCAACAGTACATTTAATATAACTGAGTACTCGGGAATTATCAACAAGTTTACATCGTACTTTACGCATTCAGGGAATCAGTACCGCCCATACTAGCATATATCGCAATAGCCGCCATCCTCGGTAAAGCCGCACTCCTGTTATCGAAACGGAGTAAGGCCACTTCAGGTGAGTTCTAGTTTCTTTATATATGGATTAGCGTCTTCAGGTAATTTTATATATTCAGGTGACAATATCATGGACTATATCATGACGTCTGTGGTGTTGGCTAGTGTGCTGCTGTCCCGGGCTCATAACGTTTGGCCTGTGGTTTTGAACCTGTTTCTCTATTGGTCGGTATTTCGGCGGCTTTGGCCAATCGTCGGCGAGGATTCCGGCTCTAACATGCAGTTGGGGAAGATTGTGCTTCGAACCACATTGTGTTACTGGTTCGGGCAAATGTCGTATTTTAGTACGGTAAGTGGAATTAATTATGGATTTCGATCCTGTGTAAGCTTCATTGATTTGCAATAAAACAAAATACTAAGAAACTAGTACTTTACATCCAGACGTGTATCGCAGTCCTGGTACACACAACTTTGCAACATTTTCAGTAAGAATTGAATTTCCATGGTCCTCATGAATCAATTCAATTATACTAGATACTAGAGCCCTACCAATATCGAATTTTTGATCCGATGCTGATAAAACCTAGCACCTTTCCCGATAACCTAGATATATTCAGCTAATACTCGAATGATAAGGCATCTAGTTTCATAAGCATTTCCAAAATTTCAGAGCATCTATTTTAACTTGGACAGGAAGTAGAAAGGTTACACATGGACACCTGTAAGATATAAGAAATTGAATTATCCGAAATTGCCGATATCTTTTCCAACTCTAATGGTCGATGCCAATATTTCTTTCGGAGTGCAATGTGGGTTCGATATTATTGATATTAAAATTCATTTGGGCTCTACTGAAAACTTTTCAACTTGAAACAGTTGTAGAAGTGATGATCACCTATCAACCACAGTTGGTTGGTACTGATATTTCTACTGAGACATATATTGACTATTTCCTGGCCGAACTCTAACTACAACAGAATTGGTCATAACGTGCAAAGCAAATCAAATATAAAGGCAGCCTTTGCTGACCTCTGCTATAAAACTAGTTCTCATGACATTATATGAGATGGTTGTTTTACGATACAGGGAAATTCAAACAGCCTGGCCACGATCGATGTGTCGGCTGGCTACGTTGGGATATCCACGCACTACGGCACTTTGGAAGATACCTTCGTTAGATTGCTAATCGTATTCGCCACTTATACGGGCCCGATCTTATGGACGATGTTGTGTCTCGTGGATACGGTGAAGGTGTCTTTGAAAGGTGAGTGTTGAATTTGAAGTGCGGCGTATCTGTGCAAGGTTAGTCAGAAATCGAGAATGATTTGTAAATTTAGTTCGACAAACTGTCGAGTAGAGGTGGAGGTATTCCAAGTACCAAGCCAGTGGGACTTTGTTCAAGTATTCAGTGACGTTTTTTGGTGTGTTAAAATCCATACGTCCTTTTTTACGGAAAAGGTGAATGCTCAAGTAAATACTTTCAGGCAAAACCAACTCGAGCACTTTAAAAGAGTGGAAGTACTTAGTTTCTGACCACTTTTGCTCTTCCTCAAAACTAGCTCTGGTTCGATGATTCGAGCACTCGGATCTGAATCGACTATCTATTAACTCGAGTTAAGAGGTGAATTTTCGAGTACTGAAATTATACACCTTGCCTCTAAGAATTAATTTATCAATGAGAATTATAGTTTCGATACGATTTTCCCATTGTGGAAGTCTTTAAAATCGATTGATTTTATCGCAGCGTTTGAAACATGTAGTACAGATCTACATACGTTGGTGGAATATTTACATATTGTGACGTCATGATCAACCGACATCATTGTCACAGAGTGAGTAGAAATTAGCGCCATCAAAAAATGCCAAATAATATTTGACATTGTATTCTTTACTGTCACATAAAAGGTTCATATTTGAACTCTTCACATCACAAACTGGCAAAACCAATTTGAACGATCCAGAAAACTAGAAGAACCCCGCTACTGACCACCTCCGTTATCAGGCCTGCTGGTCTAAAACGTTGGACACTACTATTGCGTTACACTGTCTAATGTAGACATGGAATGGCAAGGGCCATTTTTTTGTCTTCTCTTCTCTGAGGCTGGGTTATGGATCGTCTCATGGCAGCCCATGTACGATATCTGGCAATCTTATAGCTGATGTCCAGAGAACTGAATTCAATGAAACTGGTATTGATCGAAAGCTAGAATCGCACTGATTGCGATAATGTAAATTAAAATCTGGTCAGAACCCTGGAACTGCACCGAAAATCCCCCTCAACATCTCGAAATCTGCATTGTTTATAACAATGACCGATTGCGGCGATCCGATTGTTTGGAAAATGCAGGTATTTTAGTCCCAAATCTTGCTTTCTGGACGCCAGCTATAGGATTTCCAGAATTCCTCCATTTGCTGCTGCGATACGACCCAGATTCGAGCCTCAGCAAAAATCGGTCGTTGCAATTCCATTTTTACATTTGATAATTGCACGGTTCAGCCGATTTCAATTCCACTAGCCCTGCCTAAACGCAGAACTATCTGCTCTGCTTCAGAATTCACGCTGTCCAAACAGTCGTCTTGGCGTGGACTGCTGGCTGTCTTCTCCACGTTCGCCTTCCTGCGTCTGACTTCGGCTTCGTTCTATCTCGTGCTGGCCACGATCATGCGATACCATCTCTTTGTGTGGAGCGTTTTCGCCCCGAAACTGCTCTACGAGTCCGCCTCCACCGTGGTTTACGGCTGTATGCTGCTGGCCGCTTCTGTGGCTGCGAAATGGATCAAGTGAACTGGGTATGAATTTCATGATTTGGTTATCGATATATTTTATGAGTTGGAAACTAGGGCATGACCGATGTCAGAATTAATTTCCACTCAAATACAAGTAGATATATTGATATAGTGGTATAAATATAGTGAACTAGTTTCCAAAATTCATTAGGCTAAGGAAGTTTACGGCCTTGCTTCTACTTCTACTGGAATACCTATGCTAACACAGGTTACTTTGGCCATATCTAGGCTCAACTCAAGGCATCTCACCTACTTTCGGGGACAGTAGTCGTCTTTTCTTGACTTGTATACTCTCACAGATTCCACAATCACTGTATAATGTGTACTGCCAGAGCAAAGTGTCTCGCGCCGGAATCAGCGTCATGTCAACAAGGCAGAAGCACAGCAACCAGCTTAGTGGAAAGGGACAAAAAAATCGTCGCCAGTACCTCATTAGACTTTTATGATATTTTAAGTATGTTCGTTGCTGATAGATCGTAGTCCACCGTATCAACATTTTGTTTCAGATTTAATCAAATTCCGACCCAATGCTAACAACAATCATCTTTTCGCAGAAGTATCTCATTCATTTACCGCAGATGCCTATAATAATTTATGCTTGATTACTGTAGTCGGCTTTGAACTTGGTAAATTTTGTTGCTGTGTTTGAGATGTCCTGGGGTGTGCAACCTTTTTGATGAGCGGGCAGATGCGGTCACTTGATTGATTACTCCGAGAAGGGACGCCTCTGTAACCGAGAAGGGACGCAAATAACGCACAGGCCCATTAAGAATTGGTAACGTCGATAAAATTTGATACCGGACCAAGCATAGCCAATATTGACCAATGAATTTTGGCAAAAAATACCCCTGTGCATAGTCAACGTATGCACCAGGGTTGTAATGGCTCGAGTCGCGAGTTGTTGGTGACTCGACTTGACTCGAGTAATTTTGTCTGATGCGTAAAATAACTCGACTCGAGTGATTGTGCATGACTCGAACCAGGTCATATGACTCGAGACTAGGACAGCCAAGACTGACATTTCATTGACTTCTAAGAATAGCAAAGTCACTACATTGGGCTTTATAGTCCTGATACTTGGAAAATAGGGCCAGAAACTGTTATAACTGAGGAAAATTACGTTATTAATAATGTGAGCCATTCTATCTCACTCGAGCAGAGTTGAAAAAAGTGGGTTGAACGTGATTGAACTGTAACTGAACAGTGAAAAAGGCCAAAACACCAACTCGGCCTCGACCATCTAGTAGCTGACCTAACTAGTCGACTCGGTGGTGAATTGAAAACGACTCGAGTCAAAACTATAATAGTAAGATTGACTTGTGACTCGGGACCCTGTGACTTGGCTACAACCCTGGTATGCACATTAAGCATCTATCGCTTTTTTAGCACTATTCAGCTTAGCTTAAAAATATCGGACTATTAAGCCTAATCAGGCTACAGGTTGCACACTCCATAGATGTTCCTAGCTTTCGTACTATTTACATTCGCTGGACTAGTCGATATAAATATATTTTTGTAAATTCCTATGTGCGTTAGTTCCTGGTAATTAGTGCTAACTTGGGCAAATGGGTATGGCTAATACACAAACGTTGAATTTCAATTTTTCGAAACCGGTACGGAATTTTAGTTCTTCAGTTTGTAATCTTGTATCCACCATCTTGTATCCACCAATCTAGGCATGATTGGTTGTTGAGATGCATTGCAACTAGAGAAGGCCTGACTAGTCAGCGTTACTCTTCAAGTAGAAGTGGAATTATTCCTGTCAATTTATACTCAATTACAAGTAGAAGTAGTTGATTACCGAGACTTAGTTTCTAGGGATTGCATACTTCTGGCAGTTATAACATGAGGTGGATACTATCAAATTTGAAAGGAGCATCTTCGCGACTCTTGCAGTGACTAACGACATTACAAAATCTGCGCAATTTTGTGAAAATAATTTATTTCCCCGGATTTAAGAATATCACTCGTAGAAGTTTTTGCAAATTGACCTGACATACCGTATTTCCTGCTTTTCAAAATCCAAAATGTGAAATTATGTGCGCTAGTTTGGCCCAGAAACTGTCTAGTGAAAGTTGAAGTGTGTATAGAAACGTATCTACTTGAGTGTGTGATGCAAGCAGGTAAAACCTGCTTGTTTACTATGAGAAGTAGAAGTAATTCGTTACTTACCATTGTGTGTGTGACCATGACCACCTTCGATTCACTGCTATAAGCCTGCATCCCATCCGCTAAATCTACTTTTTGAACTACTTGAGGAATTCTTCACTTTCAACTTAGCATATATCATGGTAGCTTTGACATTTATTCGAAATTAGTGCTGTTACCACGTGAGTATAACTGTACTGGTTTCAGCCGACCTGATATCTTTCATCGTTACGAACAGCATTTTGAAGGCTGAATCTTCCCTCATATTTTCCTTCATTCATTGTTACGCTATCGCTATCTTGGTTGTGTGCCAGTAGTTGCAGTTTATCGTCCCTACCTGAGTATCTTATTCCGTCCCTACTGAGAACAGCATGGGCATAACCAAGGTTGTGCGAAACTAGTTCTTAACGTTCACAATAAAAATTTATGGGCACGCTGGACTTGTGCAAACTACTGGATTTTCAAAATGCGCAACGAGAACTAGAACTACTCGCAAAACCAGTACTTGTCGACCATCAACTAACTGGAATCCAGATTAGTAGTTTGTACAAGTCTGCACTGCACGGTTTAGCTTACAACTTGTGACCTATTAAATATTTTCTATTCTGTATACAATTCGTGTTTGGTACATTAGTATGCAATACCGCCCGTGTCAATTACATGAGCGGAAATAGTTCCATTGAATGTGAAGTGAGTGTGATTGATTCGTCATTTGGGCAATAGCTACGGGGAATTTAGGGTATGGCAGTTCGAGGATGACCAATTGACCATTGATCGATGTTCATCCTCTTCAGTATTCGACTGCGCACCGTCTAGCTTTAAGAAATGAATTGATGCAATATCCTGAAATCGAACTCAAAGGGGCAAATCCAAAATTCATTTTCTATCATATCCAAGTCCAGAATATACGAATATGACTTCTCGAGAGTCGCATGACAATTCTTTGTCATAGTCGGCTTCAGAAATCATAAATTCGGCCTGCAGCATCGAGATGCTTTGACGACGGGGTCGCGATACGGCCGTGAGGTCATCCAGTCTGCGCCCCCGTTTTTTTCTCCTCCATGATATCCGTGATTGCTGAGCGCCTAACAGGATAGCTGTGGATACCAATTTTCGAGTCTTTGGTATGACCCGGCCGGGCATCAAACCCACGACCTACCGGTCGAGAAGCTGGACGCATAACCAATTAACCATTAGTCGAAGGCTGCATATAAACATGACTACTCATATCATCGTAAGAGCCTCTGTTTTAGCCGTCTATAACTGTATTCAACCCCTTAGTATTGGTATTACTGCCATAATTATATTGTTCGCGAATAAAAAAGTGTAGATAGAATAGAGCCCCTATAATCCGTAAATGTGACATATGCCTACTATCGTGTGTAGGCTATAGTGCTCTAGGCCTAAATAAAGTATTCAAATTAAAACCAATGGCATGAGTTTTGAGGTCATATTTTCGAATTATTTGACTAGTGCAGCCCGCGAGCGATCCGTAGGTTTGAATCCGGCTCGCGACGCAAGTTGAGTTGAGATCGTAATGCTACGGTTTCAATCCGAAGCTTGCAAGCATTAGTATTACGTATATTTCGAAGAGAAAATGAAATAAACCATGGATGTCTTACGTTAATTCGATATCACCACAAAATTAACGCATGTTATTGTGGAATTTGTGCGTTACGCGCAATGGATGAAGTTCCTTATTGTATATCGTAGGTGACTACTGACAATGCATCATCCCACTAACCTGATTATGTCATAACCATCTCGGTCGGTCATCGGCAACAGTGCTTCCCAACCTTTTTCAGTTCGCGACGAACTGTTCATCAGGATTTCATTATGCGGCACACTGTAGCGTACCGCTCCATGATTAACTTATAATTACCCTCGCTGATCACTGATTATGTTACTGCTACGTCTTGTTGTGTTGCACTCTTTTATGTCAGTCGGAGGTGCAGTCGCTTTTAGTAACCGTTCTATGAACATCGCCGTCGTGTTTTAGTTGTTTTCATAAAAGAGTAATGCTAACGTCTACACCGAGCCGCGGACCAAGAAGAACGCGCGCCCACGACAGAGCACGCTATATTTTGGTGACCCCGACGTGATTCCACTAGCCGACGTGATCTGGCAATGCAGCGCGGTAGACGGAACTGCTGTAATGCCGCAAACTCGACCAGGATCAATGATAGAAAGCGATGAAATCACGATATGCGAAAACGAGATTTGCACTAGCTACATAGGAATCCCGATGCCACTCAAACATCTGTGTCAGTTTAATATTGATTGAGTACGCCATACCGTTGACAGAAGACTCCAGAACAACTCCAATCTGCATGCTGAGGACTTCACCAAGTGAGCTACAACTTCTTTCATCGATTGCAAGACTTGCATGTTTGCAGCACGACGACGACATGACCGAGCCTTAGCACAGCGACCACGTACACTGAATTCTCTTCGCAACTTCATATCTCCGATCGCCCGACACCGCCTACTTGTTTTTCTACGTAGATAGAGGCAGCTATACTGTATCTGTATAACTACGCATTCCAACTGTAGAACGAAAGATGAGCCGAACGAAACTCTACACAACCGACGGAACCATCATTCATGATGGGACCATGAACCGAACCGAATCGAATCACCTCGACATCGACAGAAACGGCGGGGAATACGCTCAAACGCAGATCCCCCCTTCACTCAATCTTGTCGAGCGACGACTTGCAACTAACCCAGTGGTTCTCAACCTTTTTGACCTCGCGGCACACTTTGAAAATGATAAATAGTTCGCAGCACACTAGCACAGTGGTCCTGAACTCTTCTGGCTTACGGCACATAGGCTAACTACCAGAATGCGTATAGCAGCAACCATAGTCTTACAGAGGTGGTCAGGTCACTGACGAAGTACCCTACTTCTACCTTTTCAGAGCACTCAAGTGGGCTTTTCTCTGCTTGAGTTTTCTTTTATCACTGCGGACATCTCACAAATACGTCTACGAATGATATCAGTTGACATGGGAATCGTTTTCAATTGTTCCCAAACATTTTGTTACAATTTCATTGCAGGCCGGTAGAAGAACTTTCTCCGCTTCCGTGTGAGGTTTTGAATTATCGCAGCTATTACCTCTGTTACCACATGACTGGCCTGCTGAGATCGCGTTTAAACTTTAGGCTGAGCTTAATTTCATAAGATTGGCTCCACAATAAAGTTTGCCCACTACCGCATTGTCGATGTAATTAACCGTCGCATCGAAGAGTAAAATCACGATCGCCACTAACAAATATAGAGGCGTGCCAAACGCATTTCCACGCAGATCGTGTAATAGCACCTGCGAGGATAGTATACCTCAATAGTGTTACTGGCAGCCACCCGCAGTTCAATTGTAGTTCGTACAAACCGGGATAATAAACCTCTGCGGCGGGGAAATTTGTAACTGATATAAATTGATCAACTTTCACTTCCCAATTCTCGAATTTGTCGCCTGCAACATAACGTTGCGCCCCGAGCCTACATTTTACCGGCAGTGGTGCCACGCTACCAAACAATCGCAATCTGAATGGCTATGTTGGCAATTCTAATTTGAAAACGCGCCGAATGAGTTCATTTCTCGATGGTGAGAATGCCTTACTAGGTGTACTCGTCCCCCGATCTGCAAAAGCAGTGTCTTACAGATACAGATAGTGGGCCGTGCTATAAGTTGGCATCTCAGGAATCAAAATAAGTAATATCGGCATGGTGTAAATTGATCTTCGATGACGAAGAGATGGCAAGAATACGACTACAAATAGAAACAGAACAAGGTCATCAACCTGCGTCATGTCCATGTTCTGCCTCCGGCTCTGATGTATATATATCGACTTTCCAATTGGATAAAATGAAATAAAAAGGGCAACAGAAAACAGGAAACAAAAAAAACATCCGAGATAATCAGTTTTTTGCTCGTATTAAGCGTCTCCAACGTAGGCGGTCGTGGGCTCTGATGGGGGACAACTATAAAGGTGAACACTAGGGCTGTTCAAAAATAACTTTTTTTTCCGGATTCCAGCCGTTCACTAATTAACTTGTCAGGTTACCGTAAATAACGCTGCACACCAAATTTGGTTCAATTCCAACAAATGTAGGACTCCGCAGATCCAATTGAAATTTTTAATTTATAAGGGAAAATTAAAAAATAAAATTTTTCAAATTTTTCTGCCAACCCCATGAAATTGTTGAGCTGTCTTCAAAGACGATGCAAAACAAATTTGAGTCAATTCCAACTAGTAGAAGCGGAGTTATGTGAGTTTTTCGTTGATAATCCTCGGATTATTCACCAATCAAGGATAATCGGAGAATTATCAACGAAAAACTCACATAACTCCGCTTCTACTGGTTGGAATTGACTCAAATTTGTTTTGCATCGTCTTTGAAAACAGCTCAACAATTTCATGGGGTTGGCAGACAAATTTGAAAAATTTTATTTTTTAATTTTCCCTTATAAATTAAAAATTTTAATTGGATCTGCGGAGTCCTACACTTGTTGGAATTGAACCAAATTTGGTGTGCAGCGTTATTTACGGTAACCTGACAAGTTAATTAGTGAACGGCTGGAATCCGGAAAAAAGTTATTTTTGAACAGCCCTAGTGAACACTTTGGCCACACCTCATATCACGGTCCAATTGCCCGAGTTTAGTTATCACCGTCCTAAAAGCTACTATGTGTGGGCATGGGCAAACTAGCGTATCACACCCATTGACGGTGGAGGCCTCAGTTTGATTCATGGCAGTGCAGAAGCAAGTTACAAAGCGTCGCGGATATATTAGATGCTCTGCCCCTTTGCAGTGCTCAGTTGCTTACAATAAATTACAAATACCAGAGAAAGACCCAATTCATGACCTACTGGGGATGTCAGATTGATGGAGATACTGTAACTATACGGTCGCCTCGACATCCTTATATCTGTTCACTGCATCGGATTGTGCATCGCGTGTCTTGATCGGGTAAAATAAATTGAAAAATCAACAATGACACACTCAAAATTAGGATTTTTGTTATACTTCGACATAGTTTACCACATCTGCTCGCGGCACACCTGAGCAGTCCAATTGGCACACTAGTGTGCCGCGGCACACCGGTTGAGAACCACTGAACTAACCTATCACCTTGATAGGCATATTCCGAATGAAAACGCTCTTCGTCTCAGTATTATGTGGCAGACGCTTTCGAAGTTCTTTTCTACATTACCCGCTCACGCATCCGAGAATCTACTAGACTTCTCACGAACCTTAACGACACGACTTGTGAAATATGGGGGCGACAGAACGAATTCGTGCAACGATGTCAACGTGCTCTGCCAATAACGCTCGAAGTTCAATTGAAATGCAGAGATTCCGGTAACCCATTGCCAGTGTACTTGTCGAACAATTCTGCTCCGTGATGTTGAGACATTTTTCTAGCAATAGATCCATATTCATTTATTTGTTTCATGTGTATTGACCGTTTTTCAATTGACTCTAATGACTTCTTGTGCATGTCAGGCCTACTGCCTATCGTTCACGACTAGACGTTGCATATCCCATAACTGTGTAAAATTCATCAACACGCGAGATAGTAGTAAGATCAATTCATGTTAGCGGTGACGTTATCTCTTACGCCGAAAAGCTTTCGCAACCCATACCTAATTGCGTACCATATAGAATTAGACAACGCTTGTAGTCGCGCAATTCTAAAATAATCTCACTCAACCGTTACTCGATCAACTATACTTTCTCGCCATCGAAGCTCTGTAATTTGCATGGCACTTGAATGTGTTGCCTCGCCATTTAGTGAATCCCTCTTCTAGTATTATTCACTATTCACTCCGATGGTATCGGCTACGCTAGTAAATCCAAACGCTCTTTCTCTGGGTTGCGCAGATTCCAGATAACTTTAATTCGAATTCAAAATCACACTTCGAATTCAAAATCACACGTCTCAAACGATTATACAATTACGCACACGTGGTTTTGAAATGATAATCACCGTACATCACTCGATCCAGTATATTCTGTCCACACCAAGTTTTGATCCGCACTGAAATGTTTTTCACAATTCGAACGAATAACTGTCCGCATGACGCCTCAACCGATTGGCTTTGTTAATATGCCAGTGGCCGTATTATTCGTACCCCACGTCACTTGAATGATTTTGTGTTGTCACCAGTAATGAAGATGGACAATTACCGTTATACGTACTCCTTGTCTTTTCCGTCATCACTTGTATTAGTTACGCTGAAGGCTTATTAATCTCTTCGTATGTCATGAGTGTCCATTATTGAGCCTTTCACATTGTAAAGTGCGTCTTTATCGCTAAACGCATCATTTTGTCGTTATAGCTTTACCAATACACCCACCTCACACTCGTTAGCCGTTAGAAAAATTAGAATTGTACTCGTATTCGAAACCTAATCTGTAATCACTACCGTGTCATGCTGGTAGATTCCTTCATTCGTGGTTATATCGTTGACTGATGTCGTGTCCATATTATATTCTAAAGCTTTACCAACCAGGGGGCCCTTGTAGCGTACCGCTCCATGATTAACCTATAATTACCCTCGCTGATCACTGATTATGTTACTGCTACGTCTTGTTGTGTTGCACTCTTTTATGTCAGTCGGCTTTTAGTCATCGTCGGAGGTGCAGTCGCTTTTAGTAACCGTCCGATGAACATCGCCGTCGTGTGTTAGTTGTTTTCATAAAAGAGTAATGCTAACGTCTACACCGAGCCGCGGACCAAGAAGAACGCGCGCCCACGACAGAGCACGCTATAACACCATGAGATAAGTCAACTAATGATAACGCAGTTCAACTCACAGTGCGTCGATGTTGTGATTTAGTAATAGTTGTGCTGTTTTTCGACTGGGATGGTCATTTACGTCAGGGTGATATTCTTTAATTAGAGCCCGTAGCCGCAGGCTTGTAGCACGGCCCACTTTTGGACTTATTCAAGACAACATTTACGGGGATCATATGTCGAGGAGGAGCCTTTATAAACTTACAACGCCTAAGTCGACATCGGTCTGACTTGATGCAGCAACCTATCGGTGTTGCAGCTATGGGACTCCACGCTTTCTCGCTACGCCAAATGCAGACAAAAATCAATACACGTTACACATGACTACACACGAGGGCGCGCGTATATTTTCAGTTGAACTATAGATAACTAGCCTACGGATAGATGGGCAACACGTGACTCACGGTCGAGTGATGCGACAACGGCAGATTTGTTGTCGCTTCATAGCATGAAACGGGAGCGTAATTGATAATCCCATAGATGACGACCCGAGTGCTCAAATTAAATGAAGTTGATCTTATTTGAAAGCTACAGTCGCGCTGATTCTGATGATATACATTAAGCTTTCATCAAGGCAATGGAACCACTCCGAAATAGCCATCAAAGTCTGAAAATCGGCATTGTTCTAAACAATCGCAACCACGCACGGACCGTTGTTATGGTCATTGTGCTGCGCCGTAGCAATGGGGCATTTCCACTTCATTTTGAACACTAGGGGCGATAAAGATAACTCGACCCAAAACTGTTTTGTTGTTATATGCTTTACTATGGGACTGGACTAAACATGGACCTAATTTCGTCTCTTGAAGTACAATAAGGATGGTGAAAGTATCCACATCAATATAAATCATCCATATGGATATCAAATAGCTGTTAGCGATGAAAAAGACGCTGTTTCTTGGCGTCTTGGAAGCGCTGAAATTATGATTGTATCCTTATCACCAACTGTATTGGTTTATATTCCCCATTTAGCACTCATAACTACACCAGATGGACTGGATTCCACCCAAACCCTTTCTAGATGTATTATGACCTTGGCCAAATAGCTGTCTGATTGAAAGACTTCATGTATTTCAATACCTTCCTATCCTTTTATCTCATCACTATCTGTTGGTGTTTTTAAATGATAAAATACTATAACAATACCAACTAGATTTCATCCTCTCCGATGATTGACAATTGAAGGATGAACCATGTACCAGTTGTATTGTTGCAACTATAATACTAATTAATACCAACTAGATCTCATCCTCTCTGATGATTGACAATTAAATGATGTACCAGCTGTATTGTTGCAGTTATCTTGAACAAGCAAAGTATCTCGAATATTTTTTCGCCCGACACAGGAAATAAATTGTATAGTAAGCACATAAACTTTCTAAGTAACGTATCATTCATGGTCATTTTATTACTCGGTTACATAATAATTATTTAACTTGGTTGAAGGAATGTCAACCCGCTATTTGAGAAACCCATGTATGGGACTGCTCTAAGACACGAAGCAAAATACTACGGTGGAAACCCAATTGATACAAATAGCATCACCATATCCAAGAATAATCAAATAGAATAATAATGAGAAACTTTCAGATTGTAACACAAAAATGAGCTCGCAAGCATTGGTCATTCTTGATCATCTCGTTAGTTGTATTTGAAAATCTAGAAGGTTTTAGCAAAGTTCGTTGCGCTACCAACATAATGTATCAGACAGTGGCGGCTCGTCCTATAGGGCAACTGGGGCATTGCCCCACCTAAAATTCTGTTCAATAACAATTTAACCATTCATAGACGCACAGCGCTCAATGTATACCGAGATCACAGCGAAACCCGCGTTCTTCTTGTGCTTTCGCTTGCAAATGCCCATACATAGAGAAGTCTCTGCGAAAATCGAATTCTCTTCTGTGTTTTCGCTTTGTGAATGCCTAGCCGGGGCTTGCCCCGGTAGCGCTCATAACAAGCTTTCACTATCTATTCTCTCAAAGCCGCGCACAATTAAGAAACGGTGATATACTCTCTCCTATTCGTAAAATGGCCGAGCAACCGGGGCATATATGCCTGTCGCCCCTAAGGTGTGATGTAACAATCGTATCTATATCTGAACTCGGATCCGTGATATGCGTTGAGTCGACCTTTGCTGGTATAGGTCGATTTTGATGGTGTTTCACACCATGAAAACTCTTGAAACTTGGTATGTCATGTCGTGATGGTGGTATTTAACACTGCCCCAAGTTTCAGGGTTTCTACTTAAAGTTTAGGGTAGTAATTCCGTTTCCGAAGTTGCGTGTGTGCTGATCCGTCATGTATCGCAAACAGATTTTATTCAAAAGCCGGTATTGGTATCCATTGATTTTGACGATGTTCAATACTGAGATCGGTTATTAAATTTGGCACGTAAGTCTTGATGTTAGTATCGAACGCTGTACCAAGTTTTAAGTTTGTCACTGAACTGTGTTAGTGGTAATTTCGTTTCCTAATTCGAGTGAGAGCTGACTCGTCATTTATCGCTAACAGATTATACGCAAAGCCGGTATTGGTATCTATTGATTTTAACGGTGCTCCTTACCTAGATCCGTCATAAGCTTTTTTGCACGGTATGTCTTGGTTTTAGTATCGAACGCTGTGCCAAGTCTCAAGGTTGACACTCAGTGATTAGGGCAGTAATTTCGTTATCAAGGTCGAGTATGGTAGAGATGTGCTCCGATCTGACACTTTAGCATACAACGCATTGCGGATTTCACGCAAAAGCCGGTGTATCTGCGGTAACGTTAACTTAGATGATGATATCATTCTCAGTTTGCATTCAAATATTTACTTTGATATTATATTCTCCAATGTCAACTTCACCGTGAAATTGTGGCCTTAGAGCCATTTGCTCACAACCCCCTGCTGTCAAGCGCGATAGCTATTTCGTTTTCGATGGCGGCTAACAGCTGATCACTTGATCAGCCTATTCCTCAGTAAATTTTGCGCAAAATTCGGTGTTGGTCTGTTCGCATTAATTTTGACAGTGTACCATACCGAAAAGAGCCATGAGACCACTTCTCGATGATGTCATGTAACAGTGTACTGAGTTTAAAGCTTTCATCCACGTATTTATTCGGTAATATATTTTCCAAAGGCGATTTCGCAGCAGACCTATAGAGAGTAATAAAGCCGTATGTGTCGTGTTACAGTCTCCAGTTTCAAGGCCAAAATCTCCTATGCAGTACCGAGACCGAATTTCCGAGGCTGCTATTCTTAGTTCTTCAGAATGATGTTTTGGATTCAATATGACAGGCCCAATCTCTGAGATAACAATTGCGTATCTGTCCGAACTCGTTGACCTTTCCAGTTAGGCTTACGTTATCTCTCGAGTTCTAGTCATTTCCAGGTCTAGTGCGAACATGAACCGTGTTGAATCTCTGTTCCGTACGCCGTTTACGCAGTTACCACACTTCAAGTCACAGCTCACCGGCGGACCTCTCGTGGCACATACGTTAAAACCACTGTTGCCGGCAAATTCATGTTACCGTACCATCATTAAGATACTTGTTTACGTTGGAAAACGCCATTGTGACGTCATCTTAATAAAAAGTCGCTTGCAGCCCTTGCCCCACCACCCGATATTGTCACGAGCCGCCACTGGTATCAGATACATATAATAAGAGTCCTTGTACCGAGCAGCCTACAATAGTCGATAATCGTCAGATTATACTTTCATCTGAACAACGCACACGCAATGTACAATGCGATGCAACGAACGAGTGGAACGACCAGTTGCGGTCTCTGGCATCCATCTCGGCCCAGTGTCCGATGTCACAGCTGCTTTTTACATATCGTTCTCTTTTCCGCAGCTCTTTCTTGCTTTTTCCATTCTTGCAAGTGCGCTCTTTCATCGGGTATCCTGTTTTGTCGAGGCCATATGTGATCGTTTGCTTCACTGTCGTACAAGTAAGCATAATTTCCATGTCTTTCAGTTGGCAGTACAAAAATGACATCATGCTTCCAATATTGAAGTTTCATCAGCTTCATTGTAATTCAAACACATGATTTTTATATGTTGTAGGACCACACAGCAACAACTGCACATGGCATGATTTTCCATAACGCACTCCACGCTCATGGGGGAGCTGATTTACTGCAAGATAAGCAGAATAAATCATGTTGGTGAAATGATATTCTGCAGACAACTTTTCCAGGACCAGGCATCCATACCTCTTCTTTGTAAACGGAACCATCCTCACGATAACTTTCTATTTCTAATTGATTCATCTTTTGAGATCAAATGACCGTCATCCTTACACAATGAGCACAGCCATATCATACGACTCTCGAAAATTAACAGCAATGTAAGCTGCCAGGATGTCTATGTCCATCACGAGGACAAGACGCCAAGAAATAGCATCATTTTCGTCGGTAACAGCTATTTGATATCCATATGGATGATTGATATTGATATTGATACTTTCACCATCCTCGTTGTACTTCAAGAGACGAAATTAGGTCCATGTTTAGTCCAGTCCCATAGTAAAGCATATAGCAACAAAACAGTTTTGGGTCGAGTTATCTTTATCGCCCCTAGTGTTCAAAATGAAGTGGAAATGCCCCATTGTTTACAACATTGCCGATATTCAGACTTTGAAGGCTATTTCGGGGTGGTTCCATTGCCTTGATGAAAGCCTAATGTATATTATCAGAATCAGTGCGACAATAGCTTTCAAATAAGATCAACTTTATTGCCGTTGTCGCATCACTCGACCGTGAGTCACGTGTTGCCCATCTATCCGTAGGTTAGTTATCTATAGTTGAACACAATGATGTTCTGAATCTGAGCAGCCTGCGTCGCTGCAATTGTTTGCTCATTGTTACACCAAATCGGACTGGATTGCTGCATTCCCGATCAACGGTCATAGAGCCTTTGGATGAAGGAATTAATTCAAATTCGCAGGCACACATAAAATCACATTGTCCAATTCGGCGCCCCAATCAAAATGCCAGGCCGAATATCTGGTTCATTAATTATTGCGAGCACGTACAGTGTCGCATACGTGGCCTGCCGCGAACATGAGATCAAAAAAATTGGCGATTTTTTTTGAGATCTCAAAATAAGTCAAAATTTTGTCAAAATTGTAGCGTTACTTCCAAAAATCGTCAAAATTGTTTTCAAAGTCATTTTTTTTGCAACCTGCATTTCGTTTGTACCGTAGATGTTTACCACTTGACATTTTACAGCTTGTAGCCTACTTTACAGGCCTACTGTTGTAGACGGCCCATTGTCTGCTCGATGTGAATAATTAACGGTCGAATGAAACTGAAACTGAAGCAAGACTGCGGGGCCATTGGTTCTTAGATATTAAGAAGCTCCTGATGAAAAATTGTTATGTAGCCTATACATCATTGTCATAATGAAGCAAGACGGTGTGTCACTAGCAGTGTACGCACAACTTCAGTGTTGACAGACAACAATTGCTGCTGTTGAACGTTCTTTATCCATTCTTGGGAAGCTACTTAGTGAAGACAGAAAAAAATGTGGCGAGGTAGCGAAGTCATTGTTGACACGCGAGGGTCGTGAAAAAAACTAGATTTGCCGACTAAAAAACACTAGATAGACAAAAAATACACCATATAGTTTCGGAATTTAGGTCAAATCTATCGCATATATCATACAATATGAGGGAAATGCATTGAATAACACCAATGAATTTAGTAGAAGACTTAACATCTTTATCACGTTTTCTGAAATCTTTTTCATATCAGACAATTTTGGCAATTATTTATTTCCCATTAGCCAATTTAAATTTATTTCGATTTTAAGGTAAAACAGATTCTCGCGAATATAAATGATATCCATTACATTCAATCATAAGCCCACATCCAATCTGAATTAGGGATATGAAAATTTAGGAGCGTCATACACTTACATATCAATGAGTGATTTTCTTGCTTTTCCACAGTGAAAGGATCAAAGAAAGCTACACAGGGACATTTTAATAAATCAAAAACATTCAAGCCAACTCACGATAGGCGATCAAGAATGTCCCATGCAAAATTAGACTTGAGCGTTGAGACGTCACGCAATTTTTCAATTCAAATGTTGTACCCCCAACACATATATGCCTCCCTGGCAACACCACGGATATATAACTAAGTGTATAGGCCTATACCAGCGCTACGCAGAAATCACCATCATTCATGAATTTGTCCAGGCAATTAGGCCAAGGTATCATACTCGTTTCTGTCATCGGCTAGCTTCTCGGACTTAAAATCCGGTCCCAGGCTAGGATAAAAACAGGGGCCAGGTTGCCCGCTGGTCCCGTTTATCTCAGTTTTTGTCTT
This sequence comes from Botryllus schlosseri, assembly GCF_051294905.1. NCBI lineage: Eukaryota > Metazoa > Chordata > Ascidiacea > Stolidobranchia > Styelidae > Botryllus > Botryllus schlosseri. The sequence continues at coordinate 29,421,477 of NC_137236.1, forward strand.
AAAAACTTCTTCCGTACTAAGACATGACGATTAGATTATTAACAAACTGTCAGTCATGGCCTGGCCAACTCCCGTACATGACATTCTCTAGTCCAGAATATACGTATCTATATTATCGCCATTGCATATCTGTAAAAGGTGTCGAAATTGCTGGATTTAACCTCAAGATCTTCACTCCGCTAGTGATAGATGGAGCGACATCAAGGCAATTTACCTTTGTTTGTTCTTGTGATAAATTAGCAAGTGTTGATGGATAATAATAATTATTCCTTAACCAATATTTTATTTTAAAGTACATCAAAATATCTTCAATCAAATGTATTTTCCTGAAAAACAGTAGATTTGCAGAATCTTTATAAAAAATACACTACAAGTCAAGTCAAAATACACTAAATCTATACACTAAATCTAGTGTAAAACACCAGTAGTGGCACCATTGAGCGTAGTGGTGTAATCCGCGACGATACAACACCAATGTGTTGTTGGTTCGAGTTCGCCCGAGGTCGACTCCAGAACTACCACCTAAGTTTTTCAGGTTTATCATAGGCTCTTCCCCGCAATATCAGCCTGGTGTAAATGACCACTGTAGTCGCGAAACATCACGAATACCACCGCCACAATGAAAGACACTTTCGTAACGAGAATGCAGGAACGTATCTTTCGCGATACTAAAACAGATTTTTATAATTTCTACCATTACTGCGTGATGTAACTACTGGAATTTTCCATAGGTCCAGATTTCGGCAAAATGAAGTTTTTTCGTGTAAAATGTGTCAGTTTATAAGTCAAAGGCCAAACTACTTCGTAAGGACAGAAAGTTCCTACCAGTAATTAAAATAAGTAGGCTAGGGCAAATCCAACGACGTGTGGGAAAACACCTAATTCACAAACATGAGGGCGAAATGTTTTCAAAATCAAGTTTACAATGTCGAAAAATGTGAAGATTTTGATTTCTTAGGTGCAAATCTTTTCTGGTCTGGGCACAAATTTTATGTTGATTCCCGCTTCAATCGCCATTAGAGTATTTGATTGGACGCTCTCTACACGCGGTACTTTAAACTCCTCGCATAATGCATGTTGATTTTGTTAGGAGTTGGGGGGGGGGTGTGTGTGTGATTATCTCTTACTACTATCTCTCTCTCTAGTAGTTTCCCTAAACGCATGAGCGATCTCGTCTTCTTGTTGTTGTGATCACTGGCGTAGCCAGCGAGGGGCGAAAGGGGCGATCGCCCCCCCCAAATTTCTGGAAAATTTTTCGTAAAATCAATCAATATAACATTCTTTTAAGGCAGATGAATGCAACCTAAAAAATTTCTTCGCGCTTCGCGCGATTTCGTGTCCATGGTCATAACTGTCTTGATTTTATGATCGGTGTCCCGAAAAAACATCTTCCGCAAATACCCACAATTGAATTTAGCTGCATTCTTAATTATGAGAATACAACAGTATCAGTAGATACACGATAGTAACCCAACGTCGTTGGGTTGATTGAGTCTAGAATTGTCAGTTCAGTATGGGGATTGGGGACTGTTAGCTCCGACAATTTCCGTTACGGGACACACGAAGACATAGAAAGTAGGTTACATGCGACTCCGCAAAGTGCGCTCCCAAATTGATTGACGGCCATAAAACCGACGCATGTATTCGATATAGATTTTCGGGTGCTTAAATGGCTGGCGCCTAATGATCCTGTCCCTGCAATCAGACTTCTCCGACATGAATGCAACTGGCACAGGAAAATATCGCCACATCCCGTTAAAAAGTGCTAATTTGAAATCGCACGGCATGGCATATATATGGTATATATATATATATCAGCAATTCCAATCTCTGAACTAGCATCAATCTTTACCAGAGGTCAATAAATAACCGTGCTTCAACGAAGTAATTAAGAAGACTGGAATCCACTTGCTCATATACACGCACCAATATTATTGATCAAATACTTTCATTTATTCAAAAACATTTACGCTCCGCGCGACTAGGTCCGAAATTCACACTGATTTCCATCACTTCGTGAAACGATCGCCTAATACAAGATATTTGGCAACTGGAAGCTTCCAAAGGGTATGTGTGCGTCCAAGAATCGCATGAATAAAGGGTAGTGATGAAAATTGCCCATGGCAGGATGTACGGTTCTGCGAGGTGTTTCCACGGGGAAGCTTCCTTAAACTCATAACCCCCCCCCCGCAATAACAAAATATGTAATTCTGCCTACGATCTTGTGTGTGAGCGATCTCTTGAGTGGTGACAGCTTTCTCCGCAAGTCATGAAGTAACAGCAATAAATGACAACTGCCCCGTCCGGCGCCCACCCTATAGCAACTCTAAATCAGTGGTTCTCAACCTTTTTGTCGTCGTGAACCCTCTTTGCACCTTCACGTACCCCCGCGGACCCCCAGTTCTTATTTCAAATTTGCCTCTATTATCATGCAACCTTCATCTGTCTTGTGCAATTATTAACAGTAGGCTAGTGATAAACAACAGTAAATGACATTTCTTGAAAATAACATCGACTGTTTATTATTTTAAAGCGAATTCTGTAGCTGCATTTCTTGAAAGACAGGGCCATGTTTTGAAAATCCACGTCGTCGATTTGATATGAACGAGTGCCGAAAATCCATTTCCACAAAGATAGGTGGTGGCGAATGTAATAATAACGCGTAACGCTTCCGACGGCACATTTGGCTATTATGGCAACATACATGGATCAATATATCCTCCAGCCTATAGTCATTTCTATCTAGCAGCTCAACGTGAAGTTATTCTGGAATAGCGGTCGTGTATGTCATAGAAGAAAATGGATCTCTGCATACAATTTTTTTCAAAACCCCAGCAAAACATCCCTAAACTTATATGTTAGTATAAGTAGGCTATCGGCAATTAAAATGACGTTGCACGGTGAAATATTTCATCTCAGACGGCCATTCTCTGTTTATGTAAGTCCTGAACTTTTAGCAGTTATGAAGCGAAAGTGCTTCATCATCTCTCTAAATTAAAACAAACCCAAAATATTTTATTATTATTGGTTTATCAACCATTTTGCAAATTTTGAGTTTTCGTGGATCCCTTGAAAATGCTTTGCGGACCCCCTGTTGAGAACCACTGCTCAAAATAGTCTTGCCGTGTGGTAGGAACATAGTTCAAGTGTACTAGCCCTGAATATTCGATGACACCACTTCTATCAGCCTTGCCGGTAAATCTGATAATGAAAACGTATTTGCAATATGCAAGTAACAATATTATAAACAATCTTCATTCTTTACCAAAAATTTTCGCGCTTAGCGCGAAAGTGTTGACGTCAGAGTTATCCACAATCACACATCACTTTATACGTGTGGAAGATATGCATAAAGATCGCCTCAAATGTTGTGTTAATCATCCAATAACTGCCCAAGACCATCGTTTTTAACCCATTTTTCCTTATCTTCAAGTGGGCGGGGCTCATTTACGTCATCGAATTTTTCGCCCCCCCAAATATTTTTTCTGGCTACGCCCTTGGTTGTGATTGTGCGACGTGCGTGCATGTATGTATTGGCACCCACGTCTTGTGAGTTGTTGGAGCAATAGGGATTAGCCTAGTCGATGCCACTGTTCTTTTGTATTTCAGTTTGATCATTTATTACGGTATTTAACCTATGAATAAATGCAAAGTTGCACACCTAGTTGTTATTAGTACAATGCCTCGCTCCAAATATATTTGCATCAAATGTATATACCCTGCTAAATGACTAGTAATTATGCAATCCGGTATACAGACAGGTGCATAGACGAAAAGGTAAAAGCGCCTTCTAATGTTACGCTTATGAAATTAAAATCTAAACTATTCGTGTGCAGATTTTTCTACTTCTGTCAAAACCCTGGTCAATGTATGAAAACATAAATGTAGATATGTAGCCTACTGTATGTGTATTTGTTTGGAAATATCCTTCCGACGGCATAGGCTCGTGATCACAGTAAACCTTCACGGAGGTTGTCATACGAACCATAACCTTTTAGGAGCTGTCGCCATCCGCAATAAATTTTATACCCTCGCCACGAATCCGATTAACTTGAATTGTCTAGCAAATAAACTCGCGAAGTGCAAACAAGGAATACCCATCGTAGGTTTTCTTTCGGTTTCCTGTGTAAGCAAACGAGACGCCTTCCCCGGAATAGATCTGGCTGATTTCATGGACGCGCATAAAATAAAATTGTACTCCCTACATCAATCAAGTAGTCTTCGTTTGGTGGTTGCATTTTGCGCTGTTGTTGTTTGTGGTATGCATGTCTTTTCTCGACGACTATGGTCATTTAAACCAGGCCTATATTCCTTAAATATTGTTCCGTATCTTCCGACTTGCGTCACGGCCCACTTCCATGGACTTTTTGTAAGACACCGCTGACGAGGATGAGATGATGAGGAGGAACCTAGATAAACCTCCAACTACTTATAGGCAGGAATCGACCTCGGTCGGACTCCAGCCCACAACCCATTGGTGTTGTCGATGTGGCTTGCCACTATTACGTTATCTCGCCACGTGCGTTACTCGTTATTATTCACGATCATGGATTTTAACGAGCGCAGACCTACCTCGTTAATCTTTTCATCACTGGCAACAATTTTTAATGGTGATTATATATTACGCAGTTGCTATTTGTGTTGCAATTGACAAGTCTGAATAAAGATAGGCAACTCATTGGAATTTAAGTATACAGAACTGATTCTATATCTAGCTATCTGACGATTGCAAAAACCATTCATTCTTGAGCAGTTGTTTAGCGTTCGTTAGGCCACTTTCTACAAAGATATATATACGTATAGTGGATCGGTAGTTTTCCAGTTATGTAACATTCTCCAAAGGTAGACTACCACTTCACTTGGTGTAGAACGACAAACTTCGTGATGACTGTATTTTAATAATTAATTGATTTCCCTCAATATCTAGTTTGTTTTGTTCGCTGTATGAGAGATGGATGACCGACTGATAGGCTACACGTCCGACTGACCTGTTAATTGTCGCCAAATGGCGTCTTACACAGGGGTAACGCAGCGGTGACATATATAGGTTGACCGATGAAACTAACGCATGAATTCCTTGAATATTATTCTTTTTAGCAATATTTATAGTGGAAAAGTGAGAGAATCTTTTCGCATGTAAAGCCAGGCGCGCCACGGACTAAACTAGAAGGCGCGGATGCAATGTTCCTATAACTTTTCACGAGTCTGCGGGTACTGACCAAACAGCAGTGTGCAGCTTAGAGAAACATTGCGGGGGGGGGGGATATAACAGATTGTGGGACACAATACTTCTGAAAAAGTAGTTTCGAACCACCCGAAATAGCGTACCTATCGAGGCGATATATATGGGCAGGCACATATTCAAAAATGTGTGTCACACGCCAGAACGAACTCTGCAATGTGAGATACTGGGACTATCGGTGTATTTTCAAGTGTTGCGGCACTTTTGAGCTCACGCTGCCTGTCGAATAAAAAGGTTCTAAGAAAATCATATCGATGAAAATGCAGTAAAAAAACGCTCCACAGTTTTAGGTACTGTCTCATGTTCCCATATATCGTTCCCTAAACAGCCGATTTTGCATAGTGCATTTTTAGGCTGCTATTCCGTGAGTATATAATTTTATTTTATCTAATTGAAAAGTCGATATATATATATATATAATTTTACGTTGTACATCATCATAATTACAGGGGTATTGAGCTGTTAACCGGCCAGCCGCCGAAGGGATTAACTAATTGACATTCTCTGCTCTGAGAGTTATGGATAAGTTATTTCGGGAACATCTGATGATTAGATTCGTCTCTAGTGATCGCTTGTTGGTTGTCGAAGTTTGTCATATTTGACAGTTCACAATCTCGCAGTGTTCTCCAGAGGGGGGGTCTGCAACGAAATATTTCTACCTGTTCGGATTAGACCTACACAAGAAGGAAGCTTCTACTTCCGGACGGCCAGCCAGTGGCCCGCGAGAACGCTTCAAGTGGTCCACAAGGTATTTCTCGGAATCAGCTATATTGTCAACAACCAAAACTATCCAAGAAATTTATTGTGAACTTGCGAGGTTAATCAAACTTTGATTGGACTGACCGCGAATTTTGGGAAGTTGATGATCAAAATATCAGTTCCGACGAGTTTGCGTAGGAAGTGTCGTCAAACATGTGACTTCGCGTCAGCACTCACAGAGAGATCGTCGGCGATGAAACATTAGCCCAGCATTATACAAAGCCGACCTGCAATATATGCAAGTAACAATAATATTGATCGAGTTCGTTCGTAAACTATGAAAAAATCCCCGCCTCGCGCGGCTAAGACATCAATGCAAAGTGAGTTTTCATGACATTAATGTTATCGATTTTGATGCGTAGTAATATAAGTCTTGCCGTTACCTAATCATGTTCTCTACTATTGGACGAATAGAAAAGGTCATCAACATTCACTTGGCCCGCGCAATGACTGGTAAATGTCATGTTGCCCCCTTGTCTTTGCTCTATTTAGTCAAGTGACGATATTTGAGGATACAACCTCTTCACTTCATCCGTTTTCGTAGCCAAATCACTTTTTACTGTCACTTATCGCTGTTATCAGCGAGATTGTTGTACTGTTTAGTGAGTCAGCTCATGTCGTGCAAACGCGCCAGCCGCGACGAATTTCTATAATTCATGATTAAATCGGTCAATGTGATCGGGAATTGCATAGATATTGCCAATGAATATTTTTATCCTCTCTCTGCTCGCGCAATCAGATTTACCGGTAGAGCTGCGTGAGGTGTCTTTGAAAATGCAGGGTGGCACCAGCTTTTAAGCCGGATTTTCACTTTGCCACTCCATGGTTATCGTTCTAGTGAGCGTAGAAGGTTGGGATTTCTTGCAAAGGGTAGATATGTGTAATCACTCGGGAAAGCAATCATCGTTTCGACCACAAACTCATGTGAAGTTCGTTGAAATTGTATCAAATGTTGATGACTTGTCGCGAAATCGTCAGTGTTGAATTGAGTGACATACGCTTCATTGTTACGTAGCAAATACACAATAATTCAATAAACTATGTCCCACATTATTCACCCAAGTTTTCACGTAATAACTCACGAACTCTGCTAGCTAATTCTTCGATTGATGGCTTGATAGAAAGCTGAGATTAATCAGCTGTCACAGCGACAGGTAGCATTTGGCTCTGATACAAGCGTTTACTCAAGTACACGCTGCTGATACCGCCCAGCCTAGCGGAACCGCAGACGCGAGAACGAGAGAAAATCACTTTTCCGACAAAATGAAGTTGTTTTGCGGTGTAATCGCCGAAGTAAAACGAGCTATCTCAAATGAGAATGACTAGCTGGCGTAGTTGGTTGGTGCTGTATCCCTGCTACCGTAAGATACATTAATTAGCTGATTCGGACACCTCACGCAGCTTTTTGTTGCGTTAAAGTGTTCGAAGTTTTATTTTCATTTCCCCTGTCACCACCAAAAGGTTAAAAATATTTAAATATATTCGGGTGGACTCCTTGGTATAATGACTCCGTTACATAACTTTATTTAGTGGGCAGCTCATGTCAAGAGATTGAAATCGATCAAACGTACTAAACTGAAAGCCGCACACGATTTCAAATTAGTATTTTTTCATTATCAGACATTTTTTGTGCGGGATGGAATTAGCCATGTGGGGTTCAAATTGCCAAAGTAGGAACAGACTGCGGCAGTCATTAAGGCGCATATGGACAGCTAAACATGCATGTATTGTATATATATCGAAACTTTTTGATCAGGTTACGGGCAGTCCGTTTCAGCCAAGCTTTTTCACACTGCTGATCGTTCTGGCACACTTCTCGAAGCAACATGTTACATGGCCTAAAACCGCATGTATAGGTGCGTCATGGTGCGGTAATGGCCGAGGCCGAAATGTCCACTTCTATAAACCATGCGTATTTTTCCTGCGGAAGGGTAACGAATAACGAAGATAGTAGGCAGCATTAAATCAAAAAGCAAAAACGTTTCGCAAAAGTTGCATAAATTTTCAAAAATACCTATAGCCTACATATAGCTTACAAAGAGCCTACAGTCACTATTATTTGACGTAATAAGAAGGTAGTAGGAGATTGAGGGAGACGGTGGTCACGTGCTGCATTATAATATAAGACCGGAACTGTGTGCGAGTGAGTGAACTAATGATAACGCAGTTCAACTCACAGTGCGTCGATGTTGTGGTTTAGTAATAATTGTGCTGTTTTTCGACCGGGATGGTCATTTACGCCGGGGTGATATTCTTTAATTAGAGCCCGTAGCCGCGCAGGCTTGTAGCACGGCCCACTTTTGGACTTATTCAAGACAACATTTACGGGGATCATATGTCGAGGACGAGCCTTTATAAACTTACAACGCCCAAGTCGACATCGGTCTGACTTGATGCAGCAACCTATCGGTGTTGCAGCTATGGGACTCCACGCTTTCTCGCTACGCCAAATGCAGACAAAAATCTATACACGTTACACATGACTACAAACGAGGGCGCGCGTATATTTTCCGTTGAACACAATGATGTTCTGAATCTGAGCAGCTTGCGTCGCTGCAATTGTTTGCTCATTGTTACACCAAATCGGACTGGATTGCTGCATTCCCGATCAACGGTCATAGAGCCTTTGGATGAAGGAATTAATTCAAATTCGCAGGCACACATAAAATCACATTGTCCAATTCGGCGCCCCAATCAAAATGCCTGTGCCGAATATCTGGTTCATTAATGATTGCGAGCCCGTACAGTGTCGCATACGTGGCCTGCCGCGAACATGACATCAAACAAATTAGCGATTTTTTTAACATCTCAAAATAAGTCAAAATTTTGTCAAAATTGTAGCGTTACTTCCAAAAATCGTCAAAATTGTTTACAAAGTCATTTTTCTTGCAACCTGCATTTCGTTTGTACCGTAGATGTTTATCACTTGATATTTTACAGCTTGTAGCCTACTTTACAGGCCTACTGTTGTAGACGGCCCATTGTCTGCTCGATGTGAATAATTAACGGTCGAATGAAACTGAAACTGAGGCAAGACTGCGTGGCCATTGGTTCTTAGATATTAAGAAACTCCTGATGAAAAATTGTGATGTAGCCTATACAACATTGTCATAATGAAGCAAGACGGTGTGTCACTAGCAGTGTACGCACAACTTCAGTGTTGAAAGACAACAATTGCTGCTATTGAACGTTCTTTATCCATTCTTGGGAAGATACTTAGTGAAGACAGAAAAAATGTTGCGAGGTAGCGAAGTCATTGTTGACACGCGAGGATCGTGAAAAACACTAGATTTGTAGAATCTTGATAAAAAAAATGCACTACAACACCACGTCAAGTCAAAATACACTGAATCTGGTGTAAAACACCAGGAGTGGCACCGCTGAGCGTAGTGGTATAATCCGCGACCATACAACACCAATGGGTTGTGGGTTCGAGTTCACACGAGTTCGACTCCAGAACTACTACCTAAGTGTTGGAGGTTTATCTAGGCAGTTCCTGGCAATATCAGCCTGGTGTAAATGACCATTGTAGTCGAAAAACATCACGAATACCACCGCCACAATGAAAGACACTTTCGGCCCGAGAATGCAGGAAAGTATCTTTCGTGGTACTAAAACAGATTTTTATAATTTCTACCGTAAATCGTGATGTACCTACTGGAATTTTTCTTAGGTCCAGATTTCGGCAAAATAAAGTATTTTTGTGTAAAAATTTGTCAGCTTTATAAGTCAAAGGCCAAACTACTTCGCAAGGACAGAAAGTTCCTACCAGTAATTGAAATAAGTAGGCTAGGGCAAATTCAACAATGTGCGGGAAAACACCTAATTCACAAACATGAGGTCGATATTTTGTCAAAGTCAAGTTTACAAGGTCAAAAATATCAAGATTTTGATTTCTTATGTGTAAATCTTTTCTGGTCACAAAAAGAACCCTAGTTATTATTATTAAAATGCCTCGCTCCAAATATATTTGCATCAGACGTAGGCTATACACACTGACTGTTGAATGACTAGTAATTATGCAGTCCGTTATACAGACAGGTGATTAGACGAAAAGTAAAAGGACCTTCTAATGTTACGCTTATGAAATTAAAATCCAAACTATTCGTGTGCAGATTTTTCTACTTCTGTCAAAACCGTAGTCAACGTGTGAAAGCATAAATGTAGATATAAAGCCTACTGTATGTGTATTTGTTTGGAAATATTCTTCCGACGGCATATACTCGTGATCACAGTAGACCTTCACGGAGGTTGTCATACGAACCACAACCTTTTAGGAGTTGTCGCCATTCGCAATAAATTTTATTACCTTCGTCACGAATCCCATTAACTCTCATTGTATAGCAAATAAACTCGCGAAGTGCAAACAAGGAATTCATATCGTAGGTTTTCTTTCGATTTCCTGCGTCAGCAAACGGGACGCCTTCCCCGTAATTGATCTGGCCGATTTCGTGGACGTGCATAAAATGAAATTGTATGCCTACTCCAGTAAATCAATCAATAAGTAGTTTTCATTCGGTGGTTGCGTTTTGCGTTTTTATTGTTGTTTCTGATATCCATGGCGTTTCTTGACTACTTATATGCTCATTTACTCCAGGCCGATATTCCTTCTATTTTTTCCATATTTGCCGACTTGTGGCACGGCCCACTTCCCTGGGCTTTTTGTGAGACACCGCCTACACGGATGAGATGATGATGAGAAACCTAGACATACCTATAACTACTCATAGGTAGGAATTCTGGAATCGACCTCGGTTCGACTCCAACCCACAACCGATTAGTGTTTTAGATTTGAATTATACCACTATATAATTTATCTTGCCACATGCCGTTTTTCGTTATTATTCACGAACATGGATTTTAACGACCGCAGATCTGCCTCGGTAATCTTTTCGTCACTGGCAACAACTTTTAATGATGACTTTATATTACGCAGTTGCTATTTGTATTGCAATTGACAAGTCTGAATAAAGATAGGCAACTCGTTGGAATTCAAGTAAACAGAACTGATTCTATATCTAGCTATGTGACGATTGCAAAAGCCATTCATTCTTAAGCAGTTGTTTAGCGTTCGTTAGGCCTCTTTCTACAAATATGTATACGTAGTGGATCGGTAGTTTTCCAGGTATATTCATGACTTTGATATAGATTTCGTTTCAGTGACTCAAGTTCTTAGTGATTAGGACTCGATGTAACATTCTCAAATATATCACTTCACTTGGCGTGGAACGACAGACTTCATGGTGATTGTGACAATGTTCCCTCTAATTCATGAAGAGTCTGCGCACACTCACCAACTTACTGCGCAGACCCTTGGACAACTCTGCTTAACGACTAAAATAAGGTCATCACTTCAGATTTTCTGTGCACAGAGACCTTTTCAGCACTGCGCATTTGCGCACGTGCGCAGCTAAGAGGGAACATTTGTAATATTTAATTGATTGCCCTCAATATCTAGTCTGTTTTGTTCGCTGTATGAGAGATGGATGTCCGAATGATAGGCTACACGTCCGACTGACCTGCTGGTTGTCGCCAAAGGGCATCGTACACATGGGTAACGCATCGGTGACATATATAGATTGACCGATGAAACTAACGCAAGAATTCGATGAATAATATTCTTTTTAGCATTATTTATAGTAGAAAAGAGAGGGACGCTTTTCGCATGAAAAGCCAGGTGCGCCACGGACTAAACTAGAAGGCGCGGAGGCAATGTTCCCATAACTTTTCACGAGTCTGCGCGCACTGACCAAACAGCAGTGTGCAGCTTAGAGAAAACATTGCGGGGGGGGGTATAACAGATTATGGGACACAATACTTCTGAAAAAGTAGTTTCGAACCACCCAAAATAGCGGACCTATCGAGGCAATATATGGGCAGGCACATATTCAAAAATATGTGTCACACGCCAGAACGAACTCTGCAATGTGAGATACCATTTCTGGGATTATCGGTGTATTTTCAAGTGTCGCGGCGCTTTTGAGCTCACGCTGCCTGTCGAATAACTCTTTCGACGCCGAGCTAAATTTGACGATTGTCTTCAAAACGCCGCGATTTTCACCAAATAACCCCAATTTCAACCGATCGTAACTTCGTCGCTACTTTAGATACCGAGACGTACCTACGTCCGTATTGTAGCCGCAAACGATATCTATCTAACGATGCGTAACGTGCCTTGATTGATGCTGTCGTGTTGCTAGGACAGGCTTCGGTACGAACTGAAGTTTTGCTGATTTCAGGCGCGCTGCTTCCAAGGTATGGATTTTGTTGGTGTTTCTATGGTACTTATAGATTAGCTGTGACGTTGTAAATTTCACAGAATATTATTATTTTATTATATATTGATATTATATTATCCTTAAATCGTTAATTCCTTTTCGATGGCAATGCGGAGGTTTAGAACCTTCGTAAAATACTGCTGCCGACATCATCTTCGGCCGTCGATGCTTCAAGGTTATCATTGTGACGTCAAATCACCAATAATGGCTCGAAATTTTGACTTCTGCTGGTACCGGTACTCCAGTTTGTTTTTCAGGCGCAGTAACATACGGACGGAGCCCATTTGTGTACGATTACAAGCATCGATCTGCACAAAAACATCATTATTTGTCACCGTTGAGTCCTCATCATCTCCCGATGCAATTTTACGTTTGAAAAACTTGAATAAATACGTATATATTGGTGTGAAGTCTGTGTTGTCGCAGTACATGTACTGCCTTGGTGGCTTCAGTAGATCCGTATATTAATTTAACGCGCGATGTGTCGCTAAAGATTGGTGATAATGATGTAAAATATCTTTAGGTATTGACATCTGTTGAAAATCATTACCGTCGTGGAAATATATAACAAATAAAGTTACTTTTCCGTACAGGTAATCGAGCGAAATTGCCTGTCAGTAGCAAGTCTTGAATTTTGAATTCATTACCGCACAATGCCCCGACTGGCATGAACGCAAAACGGCATGTCAGATTTTCGAGACAAAAATACGCTCTCTCGATTTAGCGAACATATGGGGATACGCGGCGTTTTGAAGACAATCGGCAGCGAACATATGGGGATACGCGGCGTCGAAAGAGATAAAAAGGTTCTAAGAAAATCATATCGATGAAAATGCAGTAAAAAATGCTCCACAGTTTCAGGTACTGTGTAATGTTCGCATGTATCGTTCTACAAACAGCCGATTTTGCATAAGTGCATTTTTAGGCTGCTATTCCGTCAGTATATAATTTTTCGTTGTACATCATCATAATTACAGCGGTATTGAGCTGTTAACCCGGCCAGCCGCCGAAGGGATTAACTAATTGACATTCTCTGCTCTGAGAGTTATGGATAAGTTATTTCGGGAACATCTGATGATTAGATTCGTCTCTAGTGATCGCTTGTTGGTTGTCGAAGTTTGTCATATTTGACAGTTCACAATCTCGCAGTATTCTCCAGAGGCGGTCAGCAACGAAATATTTCTACCTGTTCGGATTAGACCTACACGAGAAGGAAGGGTCTACTTCCGGGGCGGCCAGCCAGTGGCCCACGAAAACGTTTAGAGTGGTCTACGAGGTATTTCTCGGAATCAGCTATATTATCAACAACCAAAACTATCCAAGATACTCATTGTGAACTTGCGAGGTTAACCAAACTTTGATTGGACTGACCGCGAATTTTGGGATGTTGATGATCAAAATATCAGTTCCGACGAATTTGCGTATAGGAAGTGTCAACAAACATGTGACTTCGCGTCAGCACTCACAGAGAGATCGTCGGCGATGAAACATTAGCACAAAATGATAAACGCCTGTTCGCTGAAATCTTCGATATTGATATGTCTAAGCGCGGAATATATCTGTCCTTGCCACATTAGCCCAGCATTTTACAAAGGCGGCCTGCAATATTTGCAAGTAACATTAATATTGATCGAGTTCGTTAGTAAACTATGAAAAAATCCGCGCCTCGCGCGGCTAAGACATCAATGCAAAGTGAGTTTTCATGACAATAAATGTTATCGATTTTGATGCGTAGTAATATAAGTCTTGTTTTCGCCGTTACCTAATCCGGTTCTCTCTTACTGGACTAATAAAAAAGGTCATCAACATTCACTTGGCCCGCGCAATGGCTCGTAAATCTAACGTTGCCCGCGAGCCGAAAAGGTTGACCACCCCTTGTCTACTCGCACTATTTAGTCAAGTGACGATATTTAAGGATACGATCCCTTCACTTCATCCGTTTTTGTGGCCAAATACATTTTTACTGTCACTTATCAGTGAGATTGTTGTCATGTTTACTGAGTCAGCTCATGTTGTGCAAACGTGCCAGACGCGACAAATTTCTATAATTCATGATTAAATCGGTCAATATGATCAGGAATTGCATAGATATTGCTAATAAATATTTTCATCCTCTCTCTGCTCGCGCAAACAGATTTGCCGGTAGAGCTGCGTGAGGTGTCTTGGAAAATGCAGGGCCCCTAAAAATATTTAAACATATTCGGGCGGACTTCTCGGTATAATGACTTCGTTACATAACTTTATTTCGTGACCAGCTCTTGTCTGCTATGTCAAGAGATATTAGAATCGCTCAAACCTACTAAACTGAAAGACGCACACGATTTCAAATAAGTATTTTTTCATTATCAAACATTTTTTCTGCGAGATGGCATTTGCCAGGTGGGGTTCAAATTGTCAAGATAGGAACATTGCGCGGCAGTCATTAGGGCGCCTATGGATAACTAAACATACATGTATTGTATATACATCGAAGTTTTTTGATCCTGATACGTGTCGTCCTTCTCGGCCAAGTTTTTCTCTCGGCTGATCGTTCTTGCATACTTCTCGGAGTCGCGTGTTACATGGCCTAAAACACCATGTCGTGGTGCGTCATGGTGCGGTAATGGCCGACGCCGAAATGTCCATTTCTATATACCATGCGTATTTTTCCAGTGGAAGGGTAACCAATATTGAAGATAGGAGGCAACATTAAATCGCGCGCAGCGTTAAAACATTTCGCAAAAGTTGCATAAATTTTCAAAAATACCTCCAGCCTACATATAGCCTACAAAGAGCCTACAGTCCCTTTTATTTGACGCAATAAGCAGGTAGTGGGCAATGTTCCCTCTAATTTTTCAAGAGTCTGCGCAAACACGACAACTCACTGCGCAGGCCCTCGAACAACAGTGCGCAACCACCCTCCAATAGAGTGATAAAACTATCTAAGGGGGGGGGGGCTTCGCCCCCCAGACCCCCGTACAGCCTCTAGGCTTCTACGGTAATTATCATGTACATTGGGTGCCCATTTACTAGTAGCGTCACTGAACGCGCGAAGCGCGAAAAAATTTCTATAATTCATGATTGCATCGGCCAATATGATCGGGAATTGCATATATATTGCTATCAATTTTTATCCTCTCCCTGCTCACATTATCAGATTTACCGGTAGAGCTGATCCAGTGAGGTGTGTTGGAATAGATAGGCCCTCTAAATAATAATAAAACATCTTCGGGCGTACCTGTTGATATAATGACTTCGTTACATGATGCTATTTCGTGACCCCCTATCGGCTATGTCAAAATATATTGAAATCGCCAAAACGTACTGAAGTAAAAGACGTACACGATTTCAAATTGGTATTTCTCAACTGGAAAATAATGTTCCCTCGATATGGCATTTGTCTTGTTGTGGGACTCGGATCGCCAGGACAGGAAGATTCGGCGCCAGCCATTTAGGCGTTGGACATTGACAATACACATGTATTTGTAAATATCGAAGTTTTCGGTCAGCACCGGGGCAGTCTTTTTCGCCCAAGGTTTTCTCGCTGCTGATCGTTCTGACGCACTTCCTGGATTCGCATGTTACATAGCCTTTAACTTCACATGTCTTGGCGCGTCATTGTGCGGTAATGGCCGAGGCCCAACTTCCCATTTCTATAAATCATGCCTAATTTTTGTTGGGAAAGGGTACCCAATAATCAGATATCTTACAATAATAAAACGCGCGTGGCGCGTAAAATAATTCCTGAAAAATGTCAAAAAATACACCATGATTTATGTTAATTCTCGAAATAATTTTGGACCCCCTTCGAGCTCGGCCCCTCCAATTTGGGGGTTTGGGGTGCGAAAGTTGCGGTCCTGAGTAAATCTTACGCAATGTTCATGCCAAGCGGAGAAGACTATCATTCGTTAGTTTCTCGCATATTAACTTCGAGCTAGCCCATTGTTATTTATAACTTTGTTAAACCATGTTATTGCGCCATTCCCAGAAAATAATGCGCTATAGTAATGATATCAGTATCGCTCACGAGGCCATACTAAAAAAATATCTTCCTTAAGGCGTAGGTGATTGTTAACTCTCATTTCTTCACGGAGCGCAATAGTTACCTTTGCGGGGCTCACTTGTACCTCGGTTTCAGACTTTCGGTGATAACACTATTTGGCCCTGGCAATGTTCCATTTTAATTTTCACGAATATGCGTGGCTGCGTGGTCCATTGGACAACAGTGCGCAGCAACTATAAAAAAAACATCATTTCTGTTTTTTTTTTGCGCAGCGTAGATTTTCTGTGTGCAGAGACCGTTTCAGCATTGCGCATTTGCGCACGTGCGCAGCTTAGAGGGAACATTGGTAGTGGGAGATTGCGGCAGACTGTGGCTACGGGCCGCATTATCATGTAAGACCGGAACAGTGTGCGAGCCGCTCAAAATTGCGTCGCGGGCCGGATACGGATCATGGGCCGCGTGCTGTCCACCCCCGATGTAGTGTGTTTCGTTCTTGATGTTGAGTGATTGTGGACCAAGCCCACAGCAAACATCCTTTAGTATTCGCAAACGGCAAGCTGGATATTTTGAGCGAACTTTTGTAACGAAGCAAGTAAAATTATTAAAATTGACTAGGTGAATTTTCGTTTAGTGTTGAATACCTCCGTGCTGCCAGCGCCATGCAGGGAGTGGTTTTAAGATGAAATGCAAAATATTTCGGCCAAAATGTTATAATTACGGGAAAAGTTGTATTATATGAAAAAGGATGACGGTGCAAAACCTACCAAGGTTCGTTTGTGAGCGCGAATCTCAAAATTTCAGAGGTTCGCACACAGACCGTGATCGTGAACTTCACGTTCACGGAATCACAAGTTAATAGATCAACGAATGCTATTTCGCAACAAATAAAATGAAAAATAAAATCGAAAGCGTAGAGTCCAATTGCAAATTTGGTGGGTCATCAATTTTTTTTGTTAGCGTCTATCGGTGGGAATGACTGCATGTAGGAATATTACACATTCTTGATATACCTTTTCGTTACTTTACAGAGGTTGAATTTCAATAATTGTTTTCGATACAATCTGGTCCGGATATTGTCGCTGATTTCGACAGCGTAAAATTTGATCTAAAGCGTCTCATCAAATAGAAGAAATGGCCAAAGTTCAAGCAATCGAGGTGAAGTATTTTGTTAATTTTTAGCAGTTCGCATCGAAAAATGATTGCTGGATTTTTGTCATATTTGTGATTCTTTTCAAATACGCATTATTTCTCCCTGAACCATGATTCTAACCTTAGAAGTGCTTATTAGATATAGGCTAATCCGTGATGTTTCTTCACGTCCACAATACTTCTCATCATAAGCCATTGAAAGGATAAATATATTATGAAGATATATTAGTACCTCTGACGTTTTACGACAACCTTGATCCTTGACATTCAAAAGAGGGGATTCGCCTTAGGAAATCATTGAGTAGGATAATAAAATATATCACTTGAAAATTTCGACGTGGATAAATAATTTCAGCTATGGAAATTCATGGCATTGCCTCGGGATCACCGAACTTTCTGTTTGCTCAGTATGTGATAAAACGATTCGTACTCGGAGATGAAGGGAATTATTTGAAGGTTTCAAGAGCTGAAACCATTCAATGTAAATGCGTTAGTCACGCAGATGGTTTCCACAATGATTATGTCAATACCTTGCATAGAAAACGTATATATATACAGATACAGCGTTGTGGGTAAAACCTGATCACAATGTATTGCTCTGCTAAAAATGATGAGATCACGATGTCTAAATCCAAGCCTATATTTTCGGATCCATATGTAGCTAATTGTATATATGTAGCATACAAACAAAATAAACACCATGGTACCAGATGTGGTCGTGGTAATCGCCGTTGCTATTCATGTAGAAGTATTTCTTTGAAATGCATGTCAAATTACTTTAAGTAGAAGTAAAAGTGAGAATGGCACACCCGGAGATGCATCATCAATTATAACTTGCCCTAAAGTCTCGAGAAATCTCCCTCAATCAATTTTACCGGTAAATCTGATCACGTGGGCTGAGAGAGGATTAATATTAGATAGTAATATGTGAAAGTATAGGCTTTTGGGAGTACAGAACTTCAATATTGCAGCAAACAATACGACAAAAATTCCTTCTTCATTTCGAACTTGGTTAACATCATTTATTGGCGTTCACTCAAGAAGCGAGCCAGTCGAAAAGCTTCGAGTGGAATCAATTTGGCAACACGAACTTATTGTTTGATGCATTACTTATATTAATGACGGAATTCATTCGTGAATCTCAGACAATCTCCGTGCTTTTGCGCGATCATAACCATTTCCCGGTAACTATTCATAAAATGAACACTATAGCCATTTCGATGAGTACAGAAAGACGATATGAAAACACAGAGTCAGGAGTTCCTCGGAAGTGGACATGAATTGTTCAACATAGGTAGGCCTATTTGACGTTAAGTTATTTCAAATAATAGCTGTACCCTGGAATGCGACCGTAGGCTACATAAGTAATGGAAATGTGGTATTGAATAGCAACAAGGTTGGCACCCATGGACTATATCGCCGATTATACATTAGTTACCGCGATACAGGGCTATTTCGAGCAGTTTTTATATTCAGTTTTACAAATCCAACTTGCGAAAAGCCGGTAGTTGTGTCTAACATGTTGAACTGTAAAGTACAATTTAAAAACATGGAAGTAAAACAATGGAACTGATGGTGGACGATATGGATTAAATATCTTCAATTCGTGTCTTTAATTCATAATATTCGTATTCATGATTCAAAGACCGGGAAAGGTATACCTGTTCCTATAGGGATTTCCCTGTAGGAATTAGTCCAGTGAACATGACACGATCTGAAGTCTTGCTATTGAAATTAAGGACTTATATCTTGATGGAGATGTGATCCGAAACACTAATAAAAACCTTCTTGTCAGGGGCGCGATCCATACGCCGGAGTTGAAATCCAGTCGGGTCAACGTCAAAATTATGGTGAAGATTGGAGCAGTGGTTTATTGGACTGTTGCAATGATATGTCGACGTGTGAGATTTGTGCCTTTTCATCTATAACATTTTTAAATTATAAAAAAGGATTTCGTACATTGATTTTCATAAACTGTGTTATTAATTACTTAATCGATTCAAAACCCCACAAGATTGCAATGCAATAAATAAGTTAGGTATGAATCGAACTGTTTTCAAATAGCGTTTCAATCAAAACATCAGTAGGTCAACAGATTGGCAAATAAAATAAGAACATATGTTTCACATGAGGTATGAGAACGGTATAGAAAACTGACGAAAGAAAACGTAACATGTACTGTACATAACAATAGAGAAACGAAATATACAAGGGTGCTGTGCATGATGGCGTAGCCAGGATCGATCGCTGTTAGCCCTCACCGCTCCGTATTTTAATCATTCTTTCGTGATATTTCCACTTAATTGCGACGCCTGTAAATTTTTGACACTATAAGACTTATGTATGTTCATAGTTCAGGATATATGTGGATGTGTTCCACATGTCACGCTTAACGCAATTACAAAACCATGTTCGGTTGTCATGATACTTCGACTTCGATACTACGATATGAAAATTTTATTCATCAATGATATCATTCCATCTAAAAAGTAGCCACAACTTTGTAAAATTTGCAGGTAGTGCATTTGGCTCAAATACATGATGTACATATATAAATAAAATAGTCTAAAAGCGGTACCTCTTTGGTAATTAAAGCAAGTACAAAGCAGTTTATTACCAGCTCCGAAAAGTGTGTATATAGCTGCTTATCTCATTTACCACGTCATTTTTAGGTTGGCAAGTCGGATGTTGTTCATGCATTTATGGGCCATACATGGCTACGAAATTAGACGAGAACTGCTTCGTCGGCCTTGTGGCACAGCTGCCCCTGCGATCTGTATTCAGAGTAAAGCAAGGCATCATGGTAAGAATCGGCTGATTCCCGACTAGGGAAATGTATTATTGAATTCATGCGTGCAGCGGTGCAGCCTGATCGCATTAATTTTTGCAACACTATATCATTT
Source organism: Botryllus schlosseri (assembly GCF_051294905.1). NCBI lineage: Eukaryota > Metazoa > Chordata > Ascidiacea > Stolidobranchia > Styelidae > Botryllus > Botryllus schlosseri. The sequence continues at coordinate 29,441,790 of NC_137236.1, forward strand.
TTGTGCTTTGGCGAGTATGAAGTCATATCTCAGCTGTTACATCTCATTCTATGGAATTCAATGCAGTAATTCGTGGGGTGAACTAATCAGTAGTTATATTCTTTTGAGAGAGATTGTTGATTCGAGGATTACTTTTTGTTCCTTCGTTCGTAGTATATTATTGAAATAAGTCATTGTAATGGTGGTGCTTGGAATGCACGTAACGATGTCAATGGTATGAATGTTAACACCTGTAGAAGAGACAAGTTTTGATGCGAAGGGAGGTAACATTCGTGATATACCTTAGTAATATCAAACTTTCCCTTGACATATTCCACGGATCTTTACTTCAAGGTAATATTCGCCTTTTCGTAGAGTGCTGCGCGGTTTTTTTACTACGTTATTGTATAGAAATTACACACAATATATTCATCATTAACGATTATTACATGAAAACTGAAAATTTTGACATTTTTGACGTGAAAAACTTGATTTTGAAAAAAAAATTGCCCTCATGTATGTACATTAGGAGTTTGCGCACATAATGTTCAATATTACTACTTATCTTCATTTCTGGTTGGAATTGTCTGTCTTTGTTACGAAATAGTTTGTTCTGAAAAAACTTATTTAGACCTAACAACTGATGAATTCCTACATGAAAAAGCGTTATTTCAACGAAATTTGGAGATATGAAGAACTCCAGTAGGCTATTTACATCACGCATTAAGGTAGAAATAACTAAAAACTGTTGTAGTGCAACGAAAAATGCTTTCTTACATTTTCGGGTAGAAAGTGTCTGTCCTTATTAAGTAGCTTGTCAAGAATGGAGAAACAACGTTCAACAGCAGCAGTTGTTGGCTGGCAACAATGAAGTTGTGTGTACTGCTGGTGACACACCATGTTGTTTCATTCTAACAATACTGTCTACAACATCACAATTTTTTATATATTCTATATATTCTCGATATGAGAGCCAATTCCCACGTATGGTCTTGATTCAGTTAAGATATAACATCATGAGAAGCTGTTTGTTTTATTTTACCGTTTATGATTCACAAGGAGCAGACAATGGGCTGTCTACAACCGTAGGTATATAAAATACAGGCTATATACAAGATGTAGTTTTCAAATGATAAGTTTACAGACAGCGCAAGCATGCAAGGTACAAACGAAATGCATGTTGCAAAATTAAATTGACATTGTGTGCAATTTTGACAATTTGACAATTTTGACTTTGTTTGCAATGTCATAAATACGCCCTAATTACAACCCTCCACTGAAATGCATTGGTATTATGATGGGTTGCCTTTGTCTCTGTGGTTAAGTGTTGATAGTTCATCGATCATTTTTTCAGTGACTGCCTTGCTATAGTTCACGGGTGATAATTGATTCGCCACATAACCTATATGACGTCTCACTTTCGCCGAATAGGCATTTTCGAGGTATCCATTTAAACCTCGATGAGCTATGTCGGGAGTCTATATTAGCTAAGTCGATATCCATATCTATATCCAATTTTATCCATGCCCGCAATACAACTTATAGCATAGAATTACGGCATAGAATTGCATATTATCCACTACGAAGATTAGCTTAGCATGCTGGAAAATTGAAATGGTTCTGAGTTCCCCGCCAACAACTTATCCTGGCAGATAGCGCACTATGAGTCTTTATTCTTCCAATCCTCGTTTTACAGGGTTCGATCTGCAGCGACCTTATCTCCTTCATGTTTTGCGGGCCGTGCTCGGTATGCCAGCTAGCAAGAGAAATGAAACACCGAAAAATAATTTAATATGTCGGCTGACATGCACTGTAGCATATTCACTGGATTTGATTCATGTTTATGTATAGCCTACATTTGCGAGATTTTGTTTTTCAATTGTGTCGATCTAGTTGGCTATGGCATAGGATAAGCTCTTCGTAATTTTTGTTGTTGTCCTAGTGTAGTTAGGCTACTCTGTGAATAATTCTGTACTTTTAATGGTGAAATATAATCACCTCTCTCTTATTAGTATTACCGACTACTATGAATCAATTACATGTGACAATATATGAGTAAGAGGTACTTTATTGAACTTTAAAACTGTAATTTTATTGCGACCTAACTAAGCGCACAAATATTAGGAAATTAAATGCATAAGTAAAATCGCGCAAACCTAGACACTTGAACTATCCCCGATGTATTGAACGGCATCTGTAAGTCACTATAAAAAGTCGATGCTACATTTCCTAATCGTATATCGAGACCGCTACTGCACGATTCATGAGGAAGCCATTATTTGAACGAGTTTCGTATTTTTGTAAATAGCGGTCATCTCTATAAGTGGATGAAAGTGACTCACAAGTTGAACATGTTCTATATATTGTAATTTCGATGACTTTCAATAAATTATTGCAGTGTTCCGCAGCCCTGTTTAGTATGGGAATATTCTCTGAGTTGATCAAATATTATACGCGATGGTAATTTATTTAATTGGAAGAAATTGCGTATGAATGTAATCGTGTCCCTCTCGAGCACTGAGTTGACCTAAGTTCGCAAGTATTAGCCACCTAATACTTTTTATAGAATTATGTATATATATTCGAGTGCGCCAAGATATATTGCGATTCCAGTGCATCAGTTTACACGACACGACACGGTAGGCGGATGGGTGAATCTACGGTGGTACTATGCACAGTTTCATTCCACCAATACAGTGTTACACAGTAACACATATTGGCGGTCCACGGCATCAGCATTGGATCAACAGAACAATACCATGCACTGATAGGTTGACCCGGTGCACAATTGTTCGTGAGAGTTTACAGCGAGTAACTGAGACATTAGATTTTTCTTTGACGCAAACTAAGGCCGTTTTCAGCCGTCAAAGCTTCCATTTTTTGCAATTGTTCGCAGGCCTGAACTTTAATCCTTCCAGTATCAGGTACGCCGCAGAGAAGTTCACAGTCATTTCCAAACAATGTAGTGCTACATGAGGAGGGATCAAAGACATCGTTATATATAAAGTGAACCGTCCCAAGAACGGTACATTAAACGCCGCAAGCACACGAGCTGCTGGAGATTGACACCATATGGTGATTGTCACGATTGTAACTGTTAACAAAGTTTCCAGAAACAACCGCTAGCTTACCGCGGAAGAGTAATACTGTTTTTTAATTTCGCGCTATCGAAATAATTTTTTATTCATAGCAATACTCTGTAGTGTTACGGCGGGAGTCTAATTTGTTTTAGAGTCCGAGAGGAGTTGTTGTTATTGTTTGTGATATTCATGGAGTTTGTCGACTACTATGGTCATTTACACCAGGCCTCAAACACTTAGGTAGGAGTTCTGGGGTCGACAGTGGTTGGACTCGAACCCGCAACCTATTGGTCTTGCCGCTGTGGATTATACCACTATGCGCTATCTCGTCACACTCCGATAGGAGTAAATGAATACAGATACCGTGATGGAGCGGGCCATAAAGCAGGAGTGGATATTAGCCAGCGGATTTAATTTTTGGCCAGGTCCGGATCGACGTCGGATTCACACTTTTTATGAATGTCCGGAGTAACAGCGAGTATATTGTGCATGATTGAGCAAGCCAGAACCAGAGCGGTAGAGCGGTGCATGGGACCAGAGCCGGGATGGATATTGGCCAGATGTTCCAATTTTTGGCCGGAGCTGGATCAGATCCTGATTCATACCTATTTATGATACGACCGGAGTCTGATTGAAGTTGCATTATCACTTTGAGCGTGAGATATACGTTAGACGCACTCGGTCTGTGTGATCTTGAGACATTTGCAGGTTTGCATGTGCACCGTGAACCTTTTTCTTGAATTACAAGTCATACATACATTATTTTTCAACTAAATTGCAGTCTACCATAAAGCAAGATAACTCAATATTTTACAGATGATTTAAAGTTAACAAAAGTATTACTGACATTACATACCTTTAAATAATATCTTCTGGCTGAAAACTAGCAGGAAATATCTGCATTTGTTTTCGACTTGCAACCCAGCGGCGCTTTTTCAATGTACGATCCAAAACAAGTGGAAGTCAACCGTGCAACCAATACGTGCCTCCCATGAACATGATAGACAGGCTGTGCAGAGCAAAACAGAGATGCATATGACCTTTATAGGACTGTATTCAATTACAATTTTGAAAACATATCGATTCTATTGCAATATCCCTTATCTACACGGCCGTTTCCAACTGATAACGTCACAAAGCAATGAACAGGCGACATGGTCAACACTACATATACAGTAGTAAGGAGAATTGACCCGTGGATATTTGAAGACTTTGAGGGGAAGGAAGAACAGGATGAAGATGACCAAAATCGCTTATAATAGTGTTTTTATATACTAAGCTATCATTTGGAATTCGGTGAAGAAGTCTCCTGACAATTTTTCAAATCTGAACAACCCTGATTTGTTTATATATATTTATGTGCGTGTAATCTAAAGCGAATAAACTCATTCATCCAACTGATATGCATTCGGTTATATGTTGGGTTAATGAAGACAGTATTCCGTTGGAACGGTAACAAAACCTCGTCGTGTCGCGGTCTCCGGGTTGTTGTTGTTTGTGGTATTCGCGGTATTGGTCGGCTAGGCCTACTATGGTAATTTACTTACACCAGGCCAATATTCTTCATTTTTATTCCGTAGCAAGGCCCAATTCTGGGATTTTATAAGACCTAGATAAGAGCCTAGATAAACGTTCGACACTTAGGTAGGTATTCTCGAATCGACCTCGGTCGGTGTCACCCGCAACCAGGGCTTTGAAGCCGGAGCCGGAGCCCGGAGCCCCGGAGCCGTGCATTTTCACCGGAGCTGGAGCCGGAGCCGGAGCTCGACATAAAATTCAGCCGGAACCGGAGCTGGAGCCCGTTATTTGAGGAGTAGCTCCGGCTCCGACGTATTTCATAAGATGCTGTTATAGCCTATATGCAACAACCACATCTGCTTATTTATCATAATTGAACAGCAGGCCTGAATTTTAATGCTGTGCACACCAATGGCATAGACTCACATAGAGTAAAGTGCGTTCTAGTGCAACTATGATGTTATCGACAATGGGAGACAATCATACACTTGGGGGCGCCAAAACCTCGTCCTAGTGATCCATTGCTTACATTGGATACCGAAAGAAACGTCGTCTTGGTTTGTTGTCTTTTGACATCCCTAGCGTAGCTGGTTGGAAGTCAAGTGGCCCTACACGGTAAAGGATGACCTAATAACACCTTGAAAGTATTTTCCATATTTGATGATTGCTGCAGATGGCTATTATCTGAAGAAAAATCACAGATGGTATGCTCAAGTACAAGGCCAAATGACTTGCGCTTGTGTGAAACTATATGTTGTTTTATGCATACATTTCGTAATGTGCACATGGAAAATATAGAGTTTGACCAATAATTTGTTCCTAAATTTAGGATTCTGAAGTTGCAAAAGTTCTACGAAATGTATTGGCGTCCTTTTTTGGTGTCATCGCAAGACGAAAAACTGAAAACTGCTGAATGCAATGTAGCTTTGAATATGATTATTGTTATTTCCAAATTCGATGATTCTTTCTGTTGATTACGTAGTTCTACCTATATATTGGGAGTTTTTATGTATCTCGTTTAGTAAATGAAAACAAAACTCGCGTCTAGACTCTAGGTCAGTGGTTCCCAACCTTTTTGACCTCGCGGCACACTTTGAAAATGAAAAAGAGTTCGCGGCACACTAGCACAGTGGTTCTGAACTCTTTTGGCTTACGGCAAAAGCAAACTACCAGAATGCGTATAGCAGCAACCACAGTCTTATAAAGGTGGTCACTGGTCACTGACGAAGTATACTTCTGCCTTTTCGGTGTACTCAAGTAGGCTTTTCTCTGCTTCAAAGAAGAAATTAAGTTTTCTTTTATCTCTGCGGACATTTCACAAATACGTCTACGAATGGTATAATTTGACATGGGGATAGTTTTCAATTCTTCTTTTTTTACAATTTTATTGCAGGCAGGAATAAGGACTTTCAATCCGTGTGAGGTTTTGAATTATCAACCATTACCTCTGTTGCCACATAACTTGCCTGCTGAGATCTCGTTCAAACTTCAGGCTGAGGTTAATTTCATAAGATTGGCTTGACAACAAAGTCTGACCACTACCTCGTTGTCGATGTAATTAACCGCCGCATGGAAGAGTCCAATCGCGATCGTCACTAACAAATACAGACGCGTATAGAGGTGTCTATACTTGGAAGCCAAACGCGTTTCCATGCAGGTCGTCTAATAGCTTCTGTGAGGATAGCAATACCTCAGTCAAGAGTCTTACTGGCAGCCAGCTGCTGTTCAAACCTGGATGATAAACCTCAGGACCGGTGAAATTTGTTAACTGATATAATTTGATCAACATTACTTCTCAATTCTCAAATTTGTTGCCTGCAACATTGCGTTGCGCCCTGAGCCTACATTTTACCTGCAATGCTGGCACGCTACGTAACAATCGCAATGTGAATGGCTATGTCGGCAATTCTAATTTGTAAACGTGAACCTCACTTCCAAATGAATATACATTTCTCGATGGTGGGGATGCCTTCCTAGGTGTTGGAGGTTTATATTGGCTCCTACTCGTCCTCGGATCTGCAAAAGCAGTATCTTACAAAAAGTGGACTGTGCTATAAGTTTAGGCTTACCATATTTTGGAAATCTAAAAAGAGGACACTTTTTCAGAAATTTGCAACCTGCAAAACCGGAGTAGAATTCTCAAATACCGGTGAATTTTTCCCACTTTGCGATCGGTTGACTAAAAAAAAAAAGAAAGGTCATGTTTTCCGCTCAGAGCTCAAAATACCGTTTTTATCTCCACATTGACAGGTGGATGACTAAAAAAAAAAAAAAAAAAAAGGTCATCCTTTCGCTCAGAGCTAAAATCACCGCTTTTCACTCCGAGATACTCGCCGGAGCGTCACTTCTGTGCTAATTTGCGGCATATCACTCGCAATTTGCTCTAAATCTGACCGAAATTTTCAAAAAAGAGGACAAAATCTCAAAAAAGAGGACAAAAGGGCGTCCTCCGAGGACACTTTCAAAAAAGTCAAAAAAGAGGACAAATCCTCTTAAAAGAGGACGTATGGTAAGCCTATATAAGTTGGCATCTCAGGAATCAAAATATGGTATATCGGCATGGTATAAAATTATCATCGATAACGAAGACATGGCAAGAATACGACTACAAATAGAAACAGAAAAAGGTCATCAACTACGTCACGTCCCTGTTCTGCCTCCGGTTCTGATGGGGTGACAAGTAAAAGGTCACCTTCGGCCACACCTCAACATCACGGTCCAATAGCCCGAGTCTAGTTATATATCTATCACCGTCCTAAATGCTACTATATGTGGGCAAACTAGCGTATCACACCCATTGACGGTGGAGGCCCCAGTTTCATTCATGGCAGTGCAGTAGCACGTTACGAAGCGTCGCAGATTTATAAGATTCTCCAACCCTATACGTTGCTGTGATCAGAGCGTCTTTACAATAAAAAGCCAGAAAAAGACCCAATCCATGACCTGATGGGGATGCCTAATTGAGATAACGTTACTATGGCCGTCGCGACATCCTTGTATCTGTTCACTGCATCGAATTGTACATCGCGTGTCTTGATATAGTAAATTCAATAGAAACTCCTACAATGACACACTCAAAATTTGGATTTTTGTTATACTTCGACCCAGTTTAGCGCATTTGCTCGCGGCACACCTGAGCAGTCCAATTGGCACACTAGTGTGCCGCGGCACACCGGTTGGGAACCACTGCTCTAGGTAGTGATATGTTTTCTGTTCAGTCATCAAATCCAGTACAGTGATATTCCGGTTTATTATGGCGGCATCAATATTGAAGTGGGAGCAAGAAAATTCATGCAACACTAATAGTAATCAATCATTATCACTAACCAAGTCTGCTTCAGCAAACACAAAATAATAAAAGCATCAAATGCTGTTATGTAGGACTATATCAAAGTATGTCTTTCCTAAATTTAAAAATCATAAAGCAGATAAAGACTATTTCATTTTTCAAATGCAAGAGATTGTAAGGCAAAACATTTTGAATGATTTTGAATGTCCTTGCATAACCAATAACCCTTTCAAGGTGTACATGTTTTGAGGAGATGGAGTAATCCTCTACCCGCTGTTCCTGAGAGAGCTGAGTCATGCCTTTCATCAAAGTAGGGGTGTTGATTTTCACATCAAATGGTGCAAACAAACCTTGCAGTAGGTATCCTTTATCAGCCATGATACTGTCGCCCTTTTCAAACATTGCTCTGGCTTCGGCCAGTAAATCAGATTGCTCAATAATGCTGCGGTCACTAACGGATCCACCATAGCAGTCACTTATGAAGGAGACAGCACCCGTGGGTGCATTACCAATTAATACTTCCATGGTATTTCCATTCTTTCAAGTGGAGAATGTAACAGACTGTGCAGTGTGCAATTGGGATTTCTGTAGAGTCAATAATTATCTCGTTGATGGATATAGTTTTTTAAATCATCTGGCATGGGATCCAATATCCAGTAAAGTACCATGCACTGCTTTCTTATCATCCTTGATATTTTCTAAGCTGAAAGCTGGCATTGAAGCACCTAGTTGGCACTGAATGCCCATATTTTCCGAGTCTGTTTGAAATTTCTGGTCACTATGTGTTCCGGAATGAATTATTTCAGTAGGTTCTGGTGTAAATGGGTTCGAATTGTTTGTCTTCCTGACAGTTTTTAGTGGCGTTCTTTTATCATGCTGAAAGACTGATGGGACTGCCTCCTGTCTTCCAAGTTTCATGTTCGGCTCATATAATCACTTGGAAGAAAATGACCATAGCAAGCAATGTCTCTGCCCTCTGCCCAATGTCTCTGTCCAAAGCTGTTTCGTTTTGGAGTTTGATCTATTAATCGCTTCTCTCCATTTCATCAGCTTCCCTGGTGACGTAGGAATCAAATGACCACCAATCCGACTCGTGCAACCAGGTACACAGCAATATCGTGTCGTTTTATAATGTAGATAGATGATAATACTGTCTATTAAAATGAAATATATATGTCACTCAGCTAATATTCAAACGTCACTCTCTGGAAATGAAATATCGGTACATGAAGTAACCTGACAATTCATAAATTGCACTGAACTCAATCATCAGTCGTAAATATGTTCAAACTCCGTACATACAAGACATTAATTCTGTTACCCGAATCCAACAGGCAGTGGCTGACCTGGTTTCTAGCGAATATAGCTGTAAGTTTTGTTTGTTTACTACGGACGATAGGGCGTGGTGTTGGCGCCCCAAGTGGTTTGTGAATGTCTCCCATTGACAAGTATTCATTATGACGTCACAAGCCGGCACGGCGGCACCTATGTCTTCGTTGCTACATCGGATGTTACTGACGGCTGACAGACTCTAGATTACTATAGATAACAAACCTATGGGTAGATTAGTAATCTATATAGACCAGGAATGGCCAACGTTTTCGGCTAGACGGGCACATGCAATTGACAAACGAGTGCGCGGTCCACTAGCCGCGCCAAGCGGGTAAAATTTTCAAAGTTTATAAACAAACTAGGTCAATAATATTATTACTTGAGTATATTGCGGGTCTACTGTTTACCGCCCGCTAGGCTCAGTTTACAAGGACACGACTATTTGGCGTCTGGCCACATCGATATCGAAGGTCTCCGATAATATGCGACAATCATTTTGTGCCTACATTTCACCGTCGACGATCTTGATGCGAGCGCAAGCGCGAATACAGTTAGACTCAATCGAGTAAATTATAGGCGTTTTTTTGATTTTCAGTAGGGGGTAGGCTACCAAGCAAGAAATCGTGTGACAATTAAACACGCGAAGCTTGAGGAAAAATTTCACTACTATTTTAGTTTATTGTAATGTACGACAATTTACTGAAAATGTGACTGGACCCAGGATCTGCCAATGCGTCGGAACTGATATTTTTGTCATCAACATCCCAAGTGTCGCAGCCAGACTTGTAATTTTTGGTTGGCATTGCAAGTTCACAGTCTGAGCAATTCATTTTCGATAGTATAATAGGAAATTACCTCGCGGGCCACGCAAAACCCTCTCGCGGGCCACATTTGGCCCTCGGGTCGGCCACCCCTGATATAGACTGGCCCATTCGATAATTTCAGAGCCGGAGCCGGAGCTGGAGCCGGAGCAGTGGAAATACTGCGGCTCCGGAGGTGGAGCCGGAGCTAATGTATGATTGAAGAAAGCTCCGGAGCCGGAGCTGGAGCAGTTTAAATTTACGGCTGCTCCAAAGCCCTGCGCGCAACCCAGTGGTGTTGCAACAGTTAGTTATACCACTACGCTAACACCGCGTCCACATAGAAAGCTGTCACGTGCTTCGTAAATGTAATATATGGTATTGAATTCAGGTCCGTCAGAATAAAGATATACGCGGCGAAGTACGCTGCGAAACCTTATGGAGTCAGTTTGTACATCAATAACATGACATTACATATGGCATCTTGACGTTATATTTCTTATTGAACCTTTACCTCTTGTTAAGGGACATACGAAAACTTTCGAGTTGATAAAATATGATACAATGAAAGTAGTCCTGAAAGCAATATTTAAGTTTAGTACCGTCGGTCCCATATTCAAATAGCGATTTCAGTAAAATTTAGGATATGTGTTTTTCTGCGGATTTTGCGAGACAGTACACACCGAGCTTCACATTTGTCATCACCGCGCGTGTACAAGTACATACTGGAATAGCAATGTAAGCCTGTACGTCGGAGGCTTTCGTTTACGATATAGCACATTTTGTTCAGGTTATGCGTTTATTTTCTAAGCCATGAATCTCACTTTCCAAGGCCCTTGTTGTTGTACTGTCCGCGACGCAATCGAAGTTCGTGTTGACGTCAGGCGCGTTTGAAATGAATGCGCCGACATCGCTTAATCAAACCATTTCAAGGGCTTGTTTTGAGATCCGCCACTCCTGTGATTTCTTCGAATCATAGAATTCCCACATTCCAGGTGAAAGGCGAACTTTAATGGCGGAAGCTAATGGAAATGTGGCTTTCGCTTGATCATTTCTTGTGATTTCGCTTATCTACTGCGTCTATTCTCCTGTAATCAAGATCGGGTGCGGTTATTTTCTGGATACGGCGCGGTTCATATGTAGGCTGTCGTTTAGTGTGACATATTTAGTGGCTACAGTTAATATTACAATTTACTGTACGGTGCAAAGAGTGAAATGACGTAGTTTTGATGCGAGTATTTTTCCTCCTAATTCTGCAATCAAGCAAGCTATATTACCTTTGGCACGGTGTTGTGTATTAAGGTTGTTTCCAATGAAGAATATGACTATTATCAACGGGTGGGTATTCAGTGAAAACATGGCAAACTAACTATTCTAAAGCTTCGCGGATATTATGTGGTAATCCCATAGACAAGCTCAGCTGCTAAGTCTCTAAATTTATGCTGTGCTAACAATAAGGTGTTGGAACAAGCGGCTATCATTAATTTGCCGCTGGCGTGCTTGAACTATGAATTATGACCGACTTCATGCTTGTTAACATTGAAAATATTTAGCGATTCGAGAAGGAATGCCAGCAATCATTTGGCCAGATTATTATACAGATACGTTAGTAGCGTTCAAATGAAGTCCATAGTTTGCTGTTGCGGAATATGGTTTACAGTGATACGCGGATCTTTTGCGTTGCCTGGTGGGGCGCCGAGCGGGGCTTGCAACACGTTCACGCCGCGACACGCAGATCGAGACAACGCCGGGAGTTTCATCAGCCCGCAAAGCTCGGATTCGCTACCTTACGAAATACGGCTCTCCAAATCGAATTTCACAAGCAATGAGGTAGTCAGAGGTGAGATCATGTATTTCAATCGAATAAAAATTTCAAGGTATACCTATACTTCATTGTATATTACAAGTAACTGTAGAGGTTGCCAAATGGGTCAGCGTTGGTCCTCTAGTAAAATTAGGGGCAACGCCGTAAATTTCGAATAGAATACAAGTATCCTACATTTTTTTTTACTTAGGAAGTAGGTAAACATTGCTTGAAGTAGAGGTAGGAAATAAATGCGTGATGAAAAGTACTCAAGAATGTGGATTTTGTCGACTTGCCGCGTACTTTTAGCAGTTAGTCGCAGTTGACTACTTTCGAAATTGCAAGATGCCCCAAATGACAAGTGAAACTACAAACACTTTCACTTTACCAAAATAAGCTCAGTTACCGTGACACAAGGGCTTTTATTCCCATTATTTTTATTTTACGTAGTAGAAAAGTGTCACGTTTATGAGTGCATCCCATTAGAAACTTGCAATGCGTCCTCTGTATCATAGAACAAAAATATAAATTCGAAAACCACATCTCCTTGTAGTCGACATTATTCACCCTGCGTTAACCGTGAAAGTCACAGCTTCAATTTCGAAGGTATATCCACAAAGCTGGACTGGCAAAATTAAACGGCATATCGCAACGATCTCCTAGAATTACTCACTTGAGTACATTTGCAATCGCATGTTTAGTACCTCAACTTCAAGCAATGTTGCCAGGTCTTGAAATCGGATGCCCGACGTATAAGCAGAGCATGCGACAAAATGAAAAACCACAAAAGTGCATGGGACAGTTGGGACACTTGGGCATGCATCACTGCCGCATGTGACTTATTAACCCCAAACTAACCCTAATCTCAACCCTGTAACTCATCCCTATATATATCCTATCCCAACCCTAAATCCAACGACAACCTGTAATTTAACCTGCATGCTCATTTCTCGCATTTGTCGCATACTCATATATCCACGGGCCCCTGAAATCGTTAATTCCACGTAATAGAATATAAATTTATTTCAATGTTTCTTCCTACACCTGACTATCCTCTTGATTATAAGTTTTTGGCCCCCATCTCCTGTGCTTGCGAGGCCCGTAAACAGGTCCAATTGTACAGATATGTGAATTGAATGTTCCAGTGTGGATAACGGTTACAAGAACCGGAGACGATTCCGGATATCGAGGCTTTCTTCTGCAAGCCCGAAGCAGCGCCAGTTTCGACAATGGGCCGCTGGGAACGTGGCAGAACCCGCCTGCGTTTACCAAAACGATGGATTGCAGCGGCGACAGCGATGCGATGACGCACAGTGAAGTCACAAACGTCAAAAACGAGGACACGGTTTTCGAGTGGAAGGCGCCGTGCCCGAGTGATATAGGAGACGTTGTGTTTACGTAAGCACTCGGTTTGTGTATGCAAGCGAGACAAGTGTTATTTGGCTCTTGAACAATGTGTTGATTTTGCGCTAATTGCAACGAATCTATTGGCTGAGAAATCAAGTCACAGCCGCGTCACAGCTAGTCAAGTATGTTTTTGCAATGCTTCAGCCTTCAACACAAAGTCAGATATGCAAATAATACACTGAGTCGACCCTAATTTCTCGGATCATTCAAATAACCACTTCCACTTCTACTTAATATGTTTTTATGCAAAGCTACTCACGATTTAGACATTGAATTTTGTAAATTAGAAAATATCAAGATCTAACTTGTTTTAACACCTTATTCAGCGTCCACTTGCAACGTAATAATTTTATTTATCACACGAGCTTTCGGAGCTCCGTTCCTTCCTCAGGTGCTAAAGTGAAAATAACGCAAATCGATTATGAATTCAAACATATACGCATATTGCGACATCACAGAGAAGATAACTTTCAGGTCCGAAAATCGATTTGCGTTATTTTCACTTTAGCACCTGACGAAGGAGAGGAGCTCCGAAAGCTCGTGTGATAAATAAAATTATTACGTTGCAAGTGGACGCTGAATGAGGTGTGAAAGCAACCAAGATCGTAATATTTTCTATATAGTATGCTATCGGTTCAAAGAATTAGTAAATTGGAAAGTAGCTTTGGGAAATGTTTTGCATCGCCTTTACAAAGTATAAATTGTCGTGACAAGCGGACGAAATAGCCTCCATACCACGGTAACTGAATTTGTTCTCGGAAGTTGCACAATGCACATATTTGCAGGGTTACCGTGTGTCCTCCTTTAACAGGAACATGAAAATGTCCTCCAATGACTCCTTTTTGATAATTCGCCCCCTATTATAGCTTTGATAGTCAGGCCATTGGACAGGCGCAACTAAAAACGCCATGAATGACGCGAAAACTCTAATGTGGATATTAGAGCGGGTCATTCGGTTGTAGGATAAAAAATCATTTTGGTTGACACAACAGTAGTATTATAGTAAAGTGGGTCATTCGGGACTCGAGTTGGATAAATGACCTCCATATCCCAAAATGTGGTAACCCGACATGTTTGTATTCATCATTTAGTCGCGAAAGATCACCCGTCCATTTCAAAACAAGTCGCCTCCGACTAATCGGTGAGAGTATGCGATAGCTCAACTAAATCTACTTTATGAAACGATTACTAGCTCGCGTATTCTACAATTCCTCATTTCCACTTCCCTCGAAGTAGTTTTGACAAATGTTGAAAGTTGGGAATATTTACTTCTGCTTCTATTTATAGGATGAAAAAGCTAGTTTGAGTGACTATCGTAATAAATAGCGTGCATGAACGATAGGATAGCAACGGGGTGTCAAACTCAACTTGCCCCGCTGTTCGCAATTAAACCTTCAGACCAGTCGGATGATTCCAACATTTTACCTCAAAACCCAAGGCCTTCTTTCCCACTCGAATACTTTATTATCAAGCCTAGCACATTGCATATTATTACAGATCATTAGGTTTCTATTCCCGCAAGCACCTTCATTCGTGAACGGCAGTGACATTGCAAAAAAAGCAATGGTAAATATAAACCGCTAAAGCAATGATTCTAACGACAAAATAACTTGGCTGGCCGGATTAGTCCCGCGGGATGTGTGTTCGACACCCCTGGTACATTTGGTGTACAAGGAGGACTAATCTGCGTTATAGGATGCGTTATCAACGTCACGATCCTAACGACGTTGGTACTCTGAATTGCGAGATTTTGGTAGCCGCAGATAATTTGGCACTTCCCGGTCGCCTCTTCGCCTCTTCGCCTCTTTTATTACATGTTAACAATCTTATGAGTTCATGTTTCCGTTGCGAACTATCACGTGGAGTGCATTCAGTGTCCTTTATAAGTTTGCTAGTGGTCAATTGTAACTGCGCATAAGAGGCAGATGTCAAGTATTCGCAATACAATACTCCTTGTCAGAGCCGGGTAGTAACAAAGTATATTGCTTTTTCAAAGTAGCTATGTTTTTAGAATATACTTTAACGCCTACTGGAAAATATTTATATAGGAAAAATGACTTCCTTCATACATTTAGAGTTTTCGTGAGCTGTAATTAGATTTGAGGTGATTTTCTATCATTTTTACAAATGAAACTGTATTAATTCTAGCCCCTGTATCACGGCAACGGAGTATCTTTTCGAATGTTGCCGCTTTTCCCGCGACTAACGGCTTCTTCCATTTGAAGAAGATTTGACATGTCTTGGGAATCGCTACTGTACTTGTAATTCAGTTGAAATTTACAACTTTATTTTCACATCGACTTCAATAGCAATGTTGACTACTTTGACCAATTCCACTTCATGCTTTCTCTCAAATTCAGGGCCACGATCGCTCAATCGCGAGAAAGGTTCTGGCTGAACGTCACATCTGACGTAATCGCTGAAGTCGGTACAGCGGCGAGTGGAGATGACGAGAGGGAAACCGTGGATTGCTCGAAAGCTACTCGCAACGACGCAGCGCTGGCTGCCTCGATTTTTGTGGCGCTTGTGCTTACGTATGAACTGCATCGGATGATATGACTGCGACTGTGTGCATAATTACGTACTGGTCCGCAATTTAGTGTTTCGCAATTACGTTCGGGTGGTATTGTACGCATTTTAATACCCTATTTCTGAAGCCAACTAAGACATATATGCTTTAAGATGGATAAGTTGAACGCAAAGCATAGCCTTCTGGTTTTTGACGACATCATCTTTCTGTACACTACATTTTGTGTCTCTCTGATAGCACTTTCTCAACTAGACAATGGCTGGACAGTGTACAATGTCTAGTTACTGGGTAAATTATTTACTAGTCGAGTGTTAATGGGGCACTGCGCTCTAAATATTATGTGGTCTCAAGTTATGGATAAAAATATGAACAAAGTTTTGACAGCGACCATTTTCTAAGAAAGTCACAGTATTCGAACTGGATGTAAAGGAATTGAACGAGTGTTACTATACAATGTTGCTTATCTCTGTGGTGTTGAGGTCACGCTACATCGCTTCATAACCCTATGCGAAATTTCTGGGATGAATTACTCTCCCGACACGATCAAGTAAGAAATCAGAGATATTTGTCACCCGATAGTACAGAGTAAGTGTGTCTCACGTACCGCAGGTGGTTTGGTTACAAGTATGAAGGTTTACGACATACACTTGCTCAACGGACGACGTAACAACAAGGGTTGTTACCGGTAACAAGCTTCACGCAAAAGTATACCTGACTGAATGTTTTGCGTTTAGCGGGGTATGGCAAAATTCGGTGAAAAGATTAAAAGATGTGTATGTGTATCTATCAGTGAAATGTTCATATCGCATATGTTGTTGTATCGGTATCCACGATATTTCAACATCAGAAGTCATCTTACAACTGACCGGTCTACATTTTATAGTTACGGAGTTGACGACAAAAAACAGGTCCCAAAACCCAATTTCAATAAAGTTCTTCGTGATACACCCAGATCGACTTGTCATGACTAAACTTCCTAAGTGAACCTCGAAGGTTGGATTCTGGAGTCGCACTGGAACGCGACGAGAACTTGTAAGAGAATTTAGGCTTTCGCCTTGACTGTCTAGTCTAGACATAACAATGTATTTCCAAGGTATCAGACTATTGCTACATTGAAATCGATCAGAGTGAAAAGCCGGTTTCTATATGCTATAGATATAATCTCATTAACAAGTTATACAGTAGCCAACACTCAAATTTGATCAATTTGTTTTTTAAGATACAATAAACATATCGAATTAATATAGATGCCATTAGCTTTTTTTACAATAGACAACGATGCATTCGGTATATCAATTTCATTGGTGTCAATAATTTCTTGTTTTAATTAGCCTAATTCGCTAACTACCTACATGCGTGTAGTGTATTTCGTTCTTGATGTTATATGATTGCGGGCCAACCTGACTTGAGTCACAAAATATTCACAAACGGAAAACTAAATATTACGAGCCGCCTTATCTCACAAAGCAAATATATTTTCAGAATCGGCATGATCCATGCTCTTTTAGCATGCTGCCAGCGCCACGCAGAGAATGGTCCAAAGTTGCTGTGCAAAGAATTTCAACATAAGATGTTAAAATCACGTGACAAATTGTAATCCAAGCAGAAGAGGTTCACATTGCAGTATACCTACGAAAGTCTCTATTCTGAGGTTCACCTTCACACACCGAACACAAACGTGAACCTCACGTTCACACCAACCCTACTCGATACGCCTCCTGTCGTGTAATAAAAAGTACGAATCCGGCTCCAATCAGACTCAGGTCGTGTAATGAAAAGGTATGAATCCGGATCCGATCCAGATCAGGCCAAAAGGTAACATATCCCACGAATATCCACCACGACTGTGGCTCAATGCCTCCCTCTACCGCTCTGATTCTGGCTTGCTCAATCGTGCGCATTTCTCGCTAATACTCCGGAGGTATCAGAAAAAGTATGAATACGGCTTCGAGTCCGACCGAGGTCGACTCCAGAATCCCTACCTAAGTGTTGGAGGTTTATCTAGGCTTCTCCTCGCCATCTCATCCGTGAATGCGGTGTCTCAAAAAGCCCGGAATTGGGTCGTGCTACAAGTCGGCAGTTACAGAATCAAACATAGGCTACGGCCTGGCGTAAATGACCATTGTAGTCGACAAACACCATAAATACCACAAACAACAACAAGACCTGGCCCAGATTAACAATTTCATCCAATATCTGCTCCGGCTCCGGCTCAGGCTCCATGCCCCGCTCTAGCTCAAACCACATAATTACACAGTATTATCGGACTCTAATACGAATTGGGTCACGCCGTAACACTACGAAGCATTTATGAATTCTAAATAAATATTTCTACAGTTGGAAAAACAGTATTACTCTTTCCAAGTTAACTCACAGTGGGTTCGGAAGCCCTCGTGGCGCGTTACGACATTGAGAGTCACCAAATGGTGTCAATCTCCAGCAACTCGGCAACACCGTAACTGGTTGCTTGCGTCGTTTCTCGTTCAGTTCCTGGGACGGTTCACTTTACCTATCAACGACGTGTTTGAACCCTCCTCATTTAGCACTACGTTGCTCGAAATTGCAGAGACATTCTCTGCAGCGTACCTGATACTGGAAGGTTTAAAGCTCAGGCTTGCGAACATCTGCATATTATGTGAGCTTAGGGGGCTTGAAATGGCCTTAGTTTGTGTCAAAGAAAATCAAATTTATCAGTTACTCGTCGTGATCTCTCACGGCCATTTCACCATTGGCATTGCTGGGCAGTGGGCACCCAGTTCCCAACGTTAGAATTACAATGTATAGGCCTATGTGTAACGCATTAGACTGATAAATAATCTTATCGGTGTGACATGAATATGACTTAACGATGCGCGATTACGGTCCTTGCATTTTTGAAGTCATCATCCTCCACCAGCTCTACCGTTACCTCTGATCATGTCGGCGGAGAGAGGATCAAAATTATATAGGAATATATGAAGAAACAGTAGCCTATTATTGACATAATTCATTCAAATTATTACCCGACCAGATGGATAATATAGAAACCAGATGCATATAGTAAGCCCCTGGAAGTTGCATCGATTGCGCTATGGTGGGCCCAAGATCAGTGTTTATTTAGGCGGGAGGGGGTGTAAAAATGTGGCTTCGGCCCTGGTTACGACTTACAACACACAGCCATATACTCCTGAACCGTATCGTGACCACCTCCAGTCGATAGACTAAACTTTGCTGGTGTGACGTCATATTGATCGTGAATGTGTTCGTATCTAATTTTGAAATCCGCTAGTAAGCGCTAAAGAGCGTCCAGAACTTGTGTCACAAAAATATAGTAACCCTACGCTAAACGGAGTTGCGAAACACTGCATTAATTTATTGAAAGTCATCGAAACAATGATACTTAAAACATCGTTTTCTTAAGAATCACTTTCATTTTGCTAGCGATGACCACTGTTTGCAGAGAGACGGAAGTGACTCCTGTGGTGAATCAATATATTTTCACTGCATTCTCGACATGCTCCCGGTGCTATGTTTGCTAGCTTCCTGGAATGCCGCCTGCCTCATAAATCGTAGTAGCGGTCTCGATAGGCAATTCATAAATCGTATCGCGTTTAACAGTTACTTACAGCTGCTCTTCAATATAGCGGGGATTTTTCAAGGATATAGGTTTGCTCGATTCTACATAACTATTTTATTTCCTAATACTGGTGCACTTAATCAGGTCGCAATAAAAATCCAGTGGTAAAGTACAATAAAATAATATTCCACTCATATATTTTCACATCAAATTTAATCACAGTAGTTATACTAATACCAGTAAAAGAAAAAGAGTTTATCAGGTTTCATCATCTGAAGTCCGGAATTATTCACAGATTAATTACACCTATGGACAACATTAAAACCGACCAAGAGCTTATTGTTTTTCATGGCTTACTAGATGACACAATCGAGATATAAAATCATGAAAATGTCCATGAACATGAATACAATAACAAATCAGCCGACTTATTTAATTATTTGCCGATGTTTCATTTCTCTTGCTAGCTGGCACACCGAGCATCCCCCGCACCACATAAAGGAGCAACAATCGCTGCAGATGGAACCCTGTAAAACGAGTATTGGAAGTAGTAAATTTGTTTCTGGTACGTTCGGGCGTTTGCAATATACGTCCTTTAAACCGTTAATCCTGATGGGAGGTCAAGAAATGACACTTAACAGCATGTAACAGAGTGACAAATAAACAATTTACACATCTGAATTGGATGACATTGACTAATAAAGGATGAATTCTGTACAGTAATAAGTGAAAGTACTAATATTATTGACGAAATTCAATTTTGAATCTGAAAAAAATAAATTTTCGTCGACATAGCGAATTCCGGTGACTGCATGTTCATAACATGACCATTACCACTCACGATACATCGCCAGATATCGTACTGGGGCAAAATGCCGAGTAGCTAAGCCCCAATTCCACCCTAATACCTAGCTACCTACCTACCACTCGCGATTTTGGCGCCGTATAATGAGCCTGCTGGATGTAGGCATTATTAGATCAGTCTTGAGTTCATCGGAAATGGACATTGACATGTTAACATGGATATATAGCGTCAAATTGTTTCAATACGACTATTCCCTGGAATGCGGCGAAAGGCTACACGAGAAATCGAAATGCGGCCGTAAATAGCACAACGGTTGACCGCCCCTGTCATAGGCGAATCATTTCTCACCCGTAAACTATAGCGAGACAGTCATCGGGGAATATGGTCAATGAACCATTAAAACGGAGTTGCATAGACAAATGCGATGTATCTAAATATCAATTCAACTCAGTGACAAGTTATAAAAAGGGCGGTTTATTTGACATTGCAAAAAATTCCAAATATTGTAAAAAAGTTTACAGAGAATAAAATTCGTTTCGTTCCATTCGTTTGTATCGTAGCTGTTTGCACTATATGTGAACTTATCATCTGACATATTGCATCTTGTAACCAACTTTATTGGCCTACTGCTGTAGTGGGCCGATTGTCTGCTCATTGAGAGAGAGAGAGAGAGAGAGTCTTTATTTTCATCGAACCAAAATACATAACAAACGGCAGTGATGGTGGTACAGAAAATATGCGTGCACAGTATTCGGTATTAGATAGGAATGATCGATAAGACCGTGAAGGTCATCTAGTCTGATCACACCAGCATCAAACAGGTACACTTGACTCTGAACAGTCTGGCTGTAAAGAAATGTTTAGTTAAAGGAAAATAGAAAAAAAATCAAACAATGGTGGCAAATGATCAATGAAGCAATGTCTGGGCGAGGTAGGGCAACAGTGAATCATAAACGTTCAAATGAAACAAATAGGTTGACATGGCGTAATGCTGTACGTACGGCAATATCCTAACTGAAGCAAGACTGCGTGGGCATTGCATGGTTCTTATATCAAGAAGCGCACGATGATCAATTATGATGTAGACAACACTGTTAGAATGAAGCAACACGGTGTGTCACTAGCAGTGTACGGACAACTTCAGTGTTGCCGGCCAACAACTGTTGCTGTTGAACGTTCTTTCTCCATTTCTTGCAAGCTACTTAGTAAGGAGAGACACTTTATAGCCGAGAATGTAGGAAAGTATCTTTCGTTGTACTACAACAACTGTTGATAATTTCTACAATAATGCGTGATGTAATACCGCAATTACTCTTAGGTTCAGATTTCGTTACCATAAAGTATTTTTTTTCAAGGTAAAGTACTTTGTAAGGACAGACAGTTCCAACCAGAAATGAATATAAGTAGTTTAGTTTTAACATTACCGGCGAAAACGCCTAATTTATATACACGAGAGCAAAATGTAATTAAAATTAAGTTTTTAGACGTTAAAAAAGTCAATATTTTCAATTTTAGGTCAAAATCAATACAATAGTATCGTAAAGCGTGGCGCAAAGCAGCAGAATGTTCATTCCTGCCGTGAATTTACGATCCATGGAAATTTTGATATTACCAAGCTATCGCGTGCATTCCCAGCACAATTACTTATTTTAATAATATACTGTGAACAAAGGGACAAAAAAATAGTCCCCGAATCGATAATCACTCTGAGAAGAATATGAAACGTTGTATCGCACCACGGAGTATTCTACTGTATGAAATTGGATGAGAGAACGAGTTATAATAGCTGCGATATGACAATATGACATTATTACTAGCCAAAACACGAAAATGGTACGGTGTTGCAAAAATCCTAAATTAATACGGTCATGATGCATGTACACGAATTTCAAAATCCATTTCTCTAGTCCGGAGTCAGCCGATTCTCACCCTGATGCCTTGCTTTACTCTGAACACAGAACGCAGGGGAAGCTGTGCACAACACCCGACGCAGCAGTGCTCATCCAATTTCGTTGCGAGGTATGGCCCGTAAATGCATCCACAACACGCGACACGCAAACCTGAAAATGACATGCAGAGGAGATTAGCAACGATATACACTTTTCGGGACATGGAATTAACTGCTGTCTACTTACTTCAATTACCACAGAGGTTTTGATTTCAGAATTTTTTCACGTGTACGTCATGTTTTTTGAGGCAAAAGCACTTACTGCGAAAGTTACAAACGTTATTTTCAGATGCTGGAGTGATATCATTCGTGAATAATATTTTCATAACGACAGTCAGTATATATGCCGAAGTATCATGGCAGCCTAGCATGGTTTTGTAATTGCGTCCATTTGTGAGGACAAATTCTCTCGAAGTTGACTGGCTATCTACAGTATTACAGATATTGGTGTTGTAGCTGCTGATCATAACACTACGCCAGTGGTCGGGAACCTTTTTCGACCGAAGAGCTGTATTGGCCAAATCCTTTCGATCGCAACTCCCAAAGAGCCGTAGGCTACATGTCAGTCAACGTTTACGTCACAATGTAACATCCGTGACGTATTGGTAGCACTAATTAGGGATGGGCACAATGATTCGAGTACTCGAATCTGAATCGAGTATTAATTTTAATGATTCGAGTCGAGTAGTGAAAGGCGATTTTTTCGAGTACTGAAATTATACACTCCTCGCAACGGAAAGTTCATTTGCTAACGAGAATTATAGTTTTGATACTATTTTTCACTGATGAAGCTTTGAAACCTTGATTGGCCGTGTCGCAGCATACGAGACATAGTACAAAGCTACGAACGTTACTGGAAATAACCCATTTCCGAAGTCATGATCATCTCACAATATTGTAAAGAAGTGCAATGAAATCGGTATGGTCGAAAAAATACCAAAGTATCTTTAATGTGACGGATGACAGGCATTATGTTCTTCGTGGTGGCATAAAAGGTGCATATTTGGACTTTGATATAGTACATTACTCGACTCGACTCGAAGCATTTTACGTGATTCAGAATCGAATCACTCAGGTACTCGATTTTGCCCAGCCCTAGGGGATTCGTAGTAAAGCGCGAAAGGAGAGATAAGGCTCAGATGAGGCAAGACCAGCCAAGCCTCACCTATGTGTAACAGCGCAACTCATCGTAAATAGCTTAGATTTTACTATCACTGATATTAATCAAATGTAATTTTGGCGTTGATTCTGAAAATCCAAGTATTGATCGACTTCTAAAATATTCGGCGTAACATAATGTTGCGTTACACACCTACATTTTAAGGTGATAGAGAGCTACTAATTAATCAAGAAAATGGATAGGTATGGCGTTGTTTTTAATTTGAATTTATAATTGTAAATGTCACTTCAAAAAAATTATATTTCTCGGCGTGTTTAAGGAAGACAATGTGTGTCTGAAAACTGCATCGCCCTACAAGCGTCGCCATGTCTGCTATTCTCTTTCGTCAATCAAGGTATCGTGCAATCCACGATTTCTAGGCGCGCGATGGTGGCTATATCGAATTCGCGAGTGATGTTAGTCGCCGGTGCGACATCAACTTAAATTTCGGGTCTTTAAAAGGAAGGCTCTAACACTGGACCTCTTGTCTTGACCTCTAAAAGACATGTTTATGCAGCCACGAGAATAATTATTCTAGCTGTCATGAAAATCCACCAACGTGCTGCTAGAATATTGATAAATTAAGAACAAAATCGAAAAAGCCATATCTCATAACAAAAAGAGCCATATATGGCTCGCAAGCCATAGGTTCCCAACCACTGTACTACGCTATCAAATCACGATAGCAGTATCATTCAAATACATTTCTAATATCTACCATAACTACCTTATGCACAAGTACACATTATTCACAACAAACAATGAAACATGAAAACATGACATCTGGATGATATCAACATAACCTGATCAATAAACACACATTAGTCTTATAATGCCAAAGATTGACAAATATTTTCTTTCGTCAGTTTTTTATTCAGTTTTCATACCTTTACATGTGTGCTTCTTATGCTGTTAACCTATAGATGTGTTTTTGATTAAAACGCTACTTCAAGTCAGCTCGGCTCCTTTTCAACTTTTCCGCGTATTGCAACTTTGCGAGGTTTCGAATCGATAAAAATATTAATGAGACAGTTTATGAGAATCAGCACGTGAAATGTGTTTTTGGAATTTAAATGAGTTTTAAATAAGCAGTCACAAATCTCACATGACGAAATGTCGCTGAAACAGTCGAACAAACCGCTGTTCCAATCTTCACCGTAATTTTGACGTTGACCCGACTGGATTTCAACTTCGGCGTATGGATCGCGCCCCTGAAGGGAAGATTTTAATTAGTGTTCTCGGACCGCGTCTATACCAATATATAAACTGAAAAATCGCTATGTAGATCGTCGTGACCCGGATTAATACCTACTTCGGAATTCCTACCTTTCCCAGTCTTTGAATCATGACTACGAATATCATGAGCATGACCATAACCATGATCATGATTTCCAAAGCTTCTCCGAAATCAACCTCTGACATAACACGAATTAAAGATATTTAATTCAATATAGTACACTAGTTCCATTGTTTTTCTTATATTGTTTCGATTTGTAGTACTTACAGTTCTACTTGAACAGTGCCCTATGAACAACTACTGACTTGTTCAGTGTGGCGAGACAGCATAGGGGAGACCGGGGACAATTGTAACACTTTTCGTATTTTCCAACATTACGTGCTTTTCTCGTGGAAATTTCACTTCCAAAGTTTTATTTAAAGAAGCCAACAACTCGATAGTTGATATGAAAACTAAATTGGAACACAATCAACAATCAATCATGGAAATTTTGGGTCGCAAAAATCGCTGCTCAAATGTTACAATCGCCCCGTACCCAGGGGCAATTGTACCACCCTTGCGGGGCAATTGTAACAGTGTTATTTATAACTAAACACAAACTAAATGAACAACGAAAACGGAAGCACAAATTGTAATATTGCATGAAACTAAAGGATGAGACGTTTGAACGCTTCCAGGCTACGTCCCATCCCATTTATGGCATCTGAATGCAATATCACCCTTCGTGTCTTGTTCAAGCTTAAAGTGTACAAGAGACACATTCATTCCATCATCTCCCTACACATATTCGGCCTCTTCTACCAAGGTTCTGTTGTTCAGCGGGCATAATGGGTTGGTCATTCGGTCACCTGCGAAGGTGCGAAACCGACCTGGCTAACATATCTTGGTTGAATGGGCCGATGATAGTGTAGTAAAACAAGGACGCAACATTGTGTGGCGTCAAAGCTATAATGACATTTATCTGTGCTGTAGAAAATTAACATAAATTGTTCACATCAAATATCAAAATGTAAGTGGGCCATGATCAAAGTCAGAGGACGAGAATTAAGCCATGACTATTGAAGTTCAACACACCAAAAGTCGATCAACATGAGAAAGCGTGGTTGAATCACGAAAATAACCGAACCGTCAGATTCACATCACCACTATTGTATGGCCGTTTCGACAGATGATCATGTTAGAATTGGTATCGCAAGGCAGTATCTGTTCTGGTGAACTTCTAGCTGTTGCAAGATTATTCTGCAATAGATGAATGGTAATACCAACATATGAAAAAAGACATTCAGAATTGTTAACATATTGTTACGGGGCAAAAGTAACAGAGTGTTACGATTGCCCCTGACACGCACGACCATGATTAGTGTCTCAGTATGGTACCTTCCCGGCGATGCAAGTCCTATTCTTTCCATCACCACGGTAGACTATAGTAACATTGTTCCAGCTACACATATTACGTTGTAACTACTTGAGGTACTATTCGTATAGACCAGTGGTTCCCAACCTTTTATCACCCACGTACCATTTCGAGGTTTTATGCAGTGCTCGCGTACCACCTACATAAGTTATGCACGCCGAAAGCGGTCAAAAATGTTTCCGTCATTTATGACGGCATAATCACGTATTTGACCTATGCGATGCGTAATAGCAAATGCTATTAAACTAGGCATTATTAGCCAGGGTTGATGGGATGCATGGAATTGTTTTTTCACCACCAGTCATAAGAAGAATAACATAATGAAATAACAGCAAACAACAAACGTCAATTTATTTAATTCGATGGCTGCATTTGTTTATTTTCCACTAGCTCAGCGGTTCTCAAACTTATTAGACACGCCCCCTTTTATGATAGTGAAACATTTTGCGCTCCCTTTATCGTCATATCACAAAATGCAACCAGAATGCTAGCAATCCTAGTGAATAATTTGATGGCATGGAAGGTTTGTTTTTGTTTTGGAGTATTCATGGTGTTTGTCGACTACTGCGGTCATTTACACCAGGCCGATATTCTTCATTATTTTCCGTAACTGCCGACTTATAGCACGGCCCACCTCTAGGCTTTTCGTAATATACCGCTTACGCGGATGAGGTGGCGAGGAGGATGGCATGGAAGGTTATAACAGTTGATAAGAGAATTCTGAAATATGAAATCAGGACGATGCACAGAGCAAAAACAATGAAATTTTTTCAGTTGGCCGCAGCTTCGCGTCACCCTTCACATGCTTTCACGCCCTCCAGTTTGAGAACCACTGTACTATAGCTGGTTGATGCGTGTCATATGTTTGCTCACAGCGAATCGAAAGTCATGCATGGGCGCAACAAGTCGGTTTCGTTTCTACGACTGAATAGTCACCAGAGATGAAAATTCTTGGTCCTCCCATGTAGAAGGGAAAATTACCATCTGGGTGAAAAGCTAGAGTCGAGTATGAGGAGACCATCCTAAGTCTGAAGTTTATTGGAGAAAAATCTTTGTGTTCAATCCCACCTGAACTAATAACTCCTTTCGATCGAAGGAAAAAACAGAATCCACTCGCGTACCACCTGGAAGACCTTCGCGTACCACTAGTGGTACGCGTACCACAGGTTGGGAACCACTGGTATAGACAAATTATTCCAGACCAGAAAAACTTTACTCAAGGGTCGAAAATTTCGTTTTTTGCAAATTATTCCGGGGTTTCGCATCGTAGCTCAACGTAACTCCAGGTATAATAGGAGAGATAACTACTGCATGCGCACTTAAAATATCAAGCTGATTTCTCCATCCTACTAGCGGTGAGGTCGATTGTTACATTTGCCCCTAGTTACATTTGTCCTCGGTCTCCACTAGTGATATAATCCACAGCTGCAACACCGATGTATTGCGGGTTCGAGTCCGACTCCGGAATTCGTACTATGTTGGTCTTTTATCTAGGCTTATCCTCGTCATCTCATCCGTGTAAGCGGTGTCTTATAAGAGCATAAAAGTGGGCCGTGCTACAAGTCGGCAGCTACGGAACAAAAATGAAGAAAATTGTCCTGGTGTAAATGACCACAGTAGTCGACAAACACCATGAAAACCACAAAACAAAGAAAATGACTTCTTGCAAGTTGGATTTGTAAAGTTGAAAATAGTCTTACGAGTATTTTGGATATTTTATGAGTAGGTCTCTCATGAAAAACCTCTCGAAATAGCCTCGGTATCACGGTAACTAGTATATAGGCTATTCGACGATATAGTCTATTTCTACTGTCACGAATAATTTTGCGTTCGCCAGGAAGCTATATATATTGCTATGAAGATTCACTTGATACGACCACTAGACGAAATTTATTTCGGAAGTACTTACTTGATTAGTTTCAGACAGGAAATTTATGCTTCCACTCGAAGTATTTTGACATGCCTAGAAAACCAATACTTCTACTTGAATATGAACGGCTATCATTATGACCACATCTGGTACTATGGTGTTTAAATTGTATGTATGCTATATATGCAACTATAGATATATATACTATACATCCTAAAATATAGGCATTGATTTAGACATCGTGACGTGATCATTTGGAGCAAAGCAATAAACTGTGATGTGATCACAGGTTTAACCCACACCGCTGTATATCTATACGGTTTTGGTGCATGGTATTGGCATAATCATTGTGGAAACTATCTTCGTGACTAACGCATTTACATTGAATCGTTTCAGATCTCAAAACATTCAAATAATTCTCAATATCTCCGAGTACTGTATTATTGATTCGTTGCTGTTGTGTGTGGTATTCATGGTGTTTTTCGACTACAGTGGTCCTTTACATCAGGCCGATATTCATTATTTTCGAATGGTCCTAACATAATTTGAGCAAATAGAAAGTTTTATGATCTCAAGGCAATGCCATGGATTCCCGTTGCCGGAAGTATTTATGCACGTCGACATTTTTAGGATATATATTTTATTATCTTCACTCTATGATTTCCTATATAAGACAAATTCTCCACTTTTGATTGTCAAGGATCGCTGTGATACATCTCCTGCATCGCTGTCGTACAACGTCAGCTATACTAATCTATTGTCAATATATATTTCTCCCTTCAATGGTTTATGTTGAGAAGTATTGTAGACGTGAAGAAACGTCACGGATTAGCCTATACCTAATAAACACTTCTAAGGTTGCAGTCATGGTTCAGGGAGAATCACAAATATGACAGAAATACAGTAATAGTTTTTCGATACGAACACCTAAAAATTATTGAATCACTTTACCTCTATTGTTTGGACTCTGGCCATTTTTTCTATTTGATGAGACGCTTTGAATAAATACAGGAGAGCTTAGAAGGTTATCTCAAATGTTACGCTGCCGGAATCAGCGACAATCAGCAGACCAGAATGTATCGCAATCGCAAACAATTATTGAAATTCAACCTCTGTAAAATAGCGTAAATGTGTATCAAGAATGTGTTACATTTCTGCATGCAGTCATTCCCGTCGGCGACAGACGCTAACAAAAATTGATGACCCACCCAATTTGCAATTGAACGCTTCGTTTTCTAATTGATATCTTGTTTCATTTGTTGCAAAATACCAGAAAGGGTTCCAGTAGCAATTGATCCATCGTTCGGGTGTGGTGTGAACGCGAGGTCCACGATCGCGGTCTGCTGGTGAACCTCAGAAATTGAGACGTTCACGTTCACAAACGAATATTCGTAGTTCTGCACCGTAAACATCTTTCAGGTAATACAATTTTCAAGGTAAATGTCACATCTTTGGTTGAAATTCTTTTCATTTTAACTTAGCGCCACTCGCTGCAGGGCGCTGGCAACATGATGAAAATTCAGCGCTACACATCTTACCACCAATTTAAACATTTTTTTACTTGTTTTGGGGCAAAGGCTCGCTCGAAATGTTCAGGTTGCCTACTGCACCATCTAATGTCACTCCATTTTTCTTCAGCGCCCCCGATACCTCCCTCCGAGCCAAGCCACATGATATCGCTCACTGCAAGTATTCACCCCCTTCATAATCCAAATCGTCCCCAGGGGGCGCTTGAGTACGAGTCAAGAAACACTGAATTAATACAATCAGCACGAAGTCCTATCGGTCGGCATAATATGGCTTAAATACCTAATCAGCATTCGAAATCTGAAACTTGATATGGTGTTTACTTCCAGAGCCGTATCTCTGTACTTATACACTGGAAGATCCAAGTGAAGGCCCAGTAACTCGTACGGAAGTCTTTCTCTTTCTGACGTTCCACACCGAGTGAAGGAGGACCTTTTGAGAATGTTACATTGAGTCCTAATCACCAAGAACTGGAGTCACTGAAGCTATATCTAAACCGAAGTCAATAATATAACTGGGGAACTGTTGATCGTTTACGTATATATATGGTTGCCAGTGAACTCGGCACTTTGTGAACTCGGCACGTTGAACTCGGCACATTGAACTCGGCTCTTGGTGAACTCGGCACTTCATTTGACCATAGATGCTGTGCAATCTCTATTATTTTACGATTATTTTATGACAATCCAGTATTTCCCCGTGACACCAATAAATGTTTCTCATGAACACATAGGAACTTATAAAGACCAAAATAATTATTTTTTGCCTTGGAGAGACGGATATTCTAAATTAAATTTCCCACGTTCTACCCTATTATCTCTCACCCCCAACCTTCACTTATATTTTGTTAGCCGGATGTTTAGCTAATGTCACCCTTCAACCTGCTTCTAACCAGCTACCTGTGACAAAATCACACCTTCCTATGTAAGCATTAGCATTAGCGTTAGCATTAAAATGATAAAATTGCTAATAAACCGAAGCATTGACTAATAAATAACTAATAAACTAATAAATAAAACAACAGATATAAGTAAGAAGAAAATAAAAAATCAGGATTGTTGTGGTGAATTGAACTGCTGAAATCTGCAATAAACCGAACGGTACCGAACTACCGGTAGCGATGATCCTGAATGATTTCATCTTCCTGCGAACAAAGTATACTTAAAATCTGATCATTCACATCGAATTAATTACGCCGAGTTCAATGTGCCGAGTTCACAAAGGACCCAGTTCAGTGGCAATCATATATATTTGTAGAAAGACGCCTAACAAAAGCTGAACAACAGGTTAAAATGCAGTATATTTGCAGCCACCTATACCTAGATACAGGATCAGTTCTGTATACTTGAATTCCAATTAGCTGGCGATCTTTGTTTAAGTCAACTGCAAAACTAATAGCAACCACATCATATAAAATCACTAGTAAACATTGTTTCCGAAAGATTAACGAGATATGTCTGCGGTCGTTAAAATGCCAGTGCGTGAAGAATAACGAAAAACGCAACCACCAAACGGAAACTACTTGATTGATTTACTGGAGTACAATTTTATTTTATGCACGTCCATGAAATCGACAAGATGAATTCCTGGGAAGGCGTTCCGTTTGCTTACACAGGGAAGAGAAAGAAAACCAGCGACGGGAATCCTTTGTTTGAACTTTGCGAAATAATTTATTTGACACGACAATTCAAGTTAATGGGATTCGTGGCGAGGACAATAAAAATGAATGTGGGAGCTCCTGGTTCGTATGAGAACATCCGTAAAGGTACTGCACGAACTTGTGCAGTAGGAGGGATATTTCCAATCAAACGTGTGTTTACAGTACATATATATACATTGTTTTTGTTATTTTGGGTATTCATGGTGTTGACCTCGGTCGGACTCGAACGCGTACCCATTGGTGTTGCAGCCATTGGTGTTACATATATGTTTATATACATTGACGAAGATTTTGACGAAAGTAGCAAAACTACGGACGGGATTATTTAAAACTTTAATTTCATAGGCGTAATATTAGAAGCTGCTTTTGCCTTTTAGTCCATACACCTGTCTATACTAGGAATGGCCGAATTAGTAGTCATTAAACATAGTGCATTTGATGCAATTCAAAAGATATCCCCCGTGCGCTGTGACTGAACGAAATTTCATTGTCACAGGATGTTTTAAGATGTCGTCAAACAAAATTCTATCAAATCCAAACTATATGCGGTCGAAAGGCAGCCGTTTTCGCGCCTAGTATTCTAGGAATGCTCATTGGGAATATTCGAAGATAAGGAACTACTGTTGCACCATGAAGCCGATGTAACATCTCCGTTTCTCCGGACGTAGATCACTCTGGGACCGCACATAAATTATTACCCATATAGCCCAAGAAATGGCAGTGGAATGAGACATTACATCATTAATAACTGATATGGCGTGATTTGTCAAATGAATTTCTAAAAAATCAGTAATAATTAAAGAACTTCTCGGAGGTACAGAACTTCAATATACAATTACTTGATTCATTAACCCTAAGCCTAAAACGCTAGAGTTAATTTCCATGGTTTTAAGCAAGTCACGAGTCATTCTCATTTTTTATAGTTTTGACTGGAGTCAAGTCGAGAAATTTTCAATTCACCACCGTCTCAAGTCCGAGTCCATGTCAGCTATAGTATAGCTATAGAGGGTCGAGTCCGAGTCATATTGTTTTGACTCAAGTCCGAGTCATTATGTTCACTGTTCAGTTTTCAGTTCAATCCGGTTCAAACCACATTTTTTCAACTTTGCCCGAGTGATCTGGAATGGCTTGCATTCATAATATCGAAATTTTCCTCAGTTTCTGGCCATATTTTAAAGTAGCAGGACTGCGATAGACGAAATACCAATCATGTGGTAACTAACTATTCTTCGGAATTACAATGATATGACTGTCTTAGCTGTCCTAGTCTCGAGTCATATGACTTAGTGCGAGTCATACACAACGACTCGGGTACAATTCGAGTCAATATTCACATTTGAAAAAATGTGTCGAATCAAGTCGTTACACCAAAAAAGGCTAATTCGAAGCTGTTACATTTAATTTAATTTGTATTTTAGTAATCAGTGCGACACGAGCTTTCGATTAGGAACAGTTTTGTAGCATTCAGTAGCATCTGAGCACTTGGATTGCCAGCTATAGGATAATCAATTACACTGGTTTTAGCCGGCTCAGCAGTCAGCACTAGACCGCTCTGAATATTCAAGTGTGACGACAGAGTTGCGCGTCTATCCGTAGGTTAGTGATCTAGAGTCCCAGTAAATGGCTTGAATAGTACGGGTTCTATAACACCACCCTAGTTTTAACACATAAATCCTTGCGTACACGACGACGTCATTGTAACGAACTTCGATTTTCTCCTATATTGACGTCAGAACTCTTCAATTGCAACTTCACAGTTGATTCACGATCATGTTATATGGTTCTTTCGAGACTGCAATTGAAAATATAGGGTTGATATGGCTCCATTGACGAAAAAAGGATTCATTTCCTTGTCTTGAACGCACTAAAGAATACCTTTGAACAGGTCTACTTCATTATATACCGCTTTTACTGTTTGCGATCACCCTCTTCAGAACATCCATTCGGATCCAGTCCTATACAGTCTGCGTGTTATAACTTATGAAACGAACGCTAGAATGTAGGGGGTGTTAATGACTCTACGTCGTATATACGTTTCCTATTTCTATTTCGAAACGTCCGAATATTTATACTATATGTTTTTTGAACAGCTTCTTTGAGGTACAGAACTTCAATATACAATTGAATAGTATATTCATATTAAAATGAACCCGAATATTTTCGGCTGACACTCGTCAGGGGTAATCGTCAGCAACTAGTAGAGAATTCGAAAGAACAGCGTATATTAACAATCGTAACACAAAATATGACGTCACCAGCACGAAATGTCGAATACGAGAGCGTTCAATGTACTATTTTTAGATGATACACGAACTCTTTTTGTTGACACAGCCTTGGCTGGTGTATTTTGATAAAAGTCGACTCCAAGGCGCACAAATGAAAGTGTGAGCGACCCTTTCCGAGTATGCGAAATCTGTCGTCTCGATAATTTTTCGCACAGGCGGGATTATCCAACAAGTGTTTGCCAATTGTAGAATTTATGGCCTTTGATTGGTCCGCATCAGTCTTGAGCGGGTGAGTTAAGGGTGAGCTTTTCATCGAGCGTGTTCTAATGAATCTAGGGACATGCTGATTTACGCGTTCCTGCAAGCGCTTTGACGTTCTTCCCACGTAGCCACAATCACAGTGGCACTTAAATTCGTAAGCTACATTGCTTTGCTGAAGTGCGGGTAGCACGTCTTTACGTGTTGCGGGGAGCAGTTGCGTTGTCGTGAAAA
This sequence comes from Botryllus schlosseri, assembly GCF_051294905.1. Lineage (NCBI taxonomy): Eukaryota > Metazoa > Chordata > Ascidiacea > Stolidobranchia > Styelidae > Botryllus > Botryllus schlosseri. The sequence goes on from NC_137236.1 coordinate 29,475,422, forward strand.
TCACGACACAGTGAAGACCAACGTGATTTTCACGACAACGCAACTGCTCCCCGCAACACGTAAAGACGTGCTACCCGCACTTCAGCAAAGCAATGTAGTTTACGAATTTAAGTGCCACTGTGATTGTGGCTACGTGGGAAGAACGTCAAAGCGCTTGCAGGAACGCGTAAATCAGCATGTCCCTAGATTCATTAGAACACGCTCGATGAAAAGCTCACCCTTAACTCACCCGCTCAAGATTGATGCGGACCAATCAAAGGCCATAAATTCTGCAATTGGCAAACACTTGTTGGATAATCCCGCCTGTGCGAAAAATTATCGAGACGACAGATTTCGCATACTCGGAAAGGGTCGCTCACACTTTCATTTGTGCGCCTTAGAGTCGACTTTTATCAAAATACACCAGCCAAGGCTGTGTCAACAAAAAGAGTTCGTGTATCATCTAAAAATAGTACATTGAACGCTCTCGTATTCGACATTTCGTGCTGGTGACGTCATATTTTGTGTTACGATTGTTGATATACGCTGTTCTTTCGAATTCTCTACTAGTTGCTGACGATTACCCCTGACGAGTGTCAGCCGAAAATATTCGGGTTCATTTTAATATGTATATACTATTCAATTGTATATGTTTTTTCTAAAATATTTAAACAATCATGTTTTTTATTCAAATATGATCAAAATATGATCATCACCTAGTCAAATCCGAGTCCGAGGGTTTTTGTGGAGGGTTGAGTCGAGTCAAAGTCAATGTCTTCACTGTTCAGTTACAAGTTCGAGCAATGCTTAACGCAATTTTTCATCACTCAGGTTCGTGATAGCGAATGCCTCTCAATCATATTATGCTAATGTTCATCATCCTTCGTAATTTATGACCCTATTACTCCGATGCAAGAGTACAGATAGATGGAATACAAATAATGTGGAATGTATATTCTTCGAAGTTACAATGGAAGTTCTATTCCGGCCGTCGGAGTCTCGAGTCATATGACTTGTATACAAATCGAGTCAATACAAAAATTGACTCAAGTCGAAGCGAGTCAAATAAAGAGGGAGAAATTGACTCGGGTCGAGTCGATTCACTGACAAATCGCCACTAGAGTCGGACTTGAGTCGATTAATGTATCGAGTTATTACAACCCTTGATGAATTATCCATGACTGCATGCTATATTGAGTATGTTCGTTATTCAGGACCGTTAGATTATGCAGGTGTTCCGGTCCGAAACTTACAAAGATTCTCATTATAATACAAATATTTCCTACCAGGCTTAGCAAATTTTGTTTCGTATAAGAACCAATTTGCACGACTACAGTACAAGATTATTTTCCCACTAATTAGTTCTCATGAGCGCAGTCGACAGTGCGGCCAAGGTACTAACTGTACCGCAGGTCGAATGTTCATGTGATGTTATTGATGTGTAATCGAACTCCAGTAGGTTCTCTTATTCGTTGCATATAGTATATCTTTCAAATTCCAATAGACCTGATCTTATTCAGGTATAATACTTGACCGTATCCTAGTAGTCTGTCGATAAGGATTAAGTAGATGACCGACAACAACGTTAGTGACAAGATACAGGCATTTGTCCTCCATAATAACCTACCATATATACGATATAATAAGCAACTTCATCCATCGTGCGTTCCGCACAAATTCCACAATTTCCTTCTTTAATTTTTTTGTGATATCAAAATAACTGATGAAGACATCCACAGTGTATTTAATTTTCACTTTGTAATATACCAAATACATGAAGCAGGCCTATACTACTGCGTGGAAGCTCTGGATTGGAACCATTGGATTCCGATCCAAAAATCACTGTGTTTGCCTTTTGCCTTGCCCGTTAGATTCGCTTCTCACGAATTTGCGGTCAAGGCTCTTTCAATATGTTCCGAATGACATCAACACAATGCAACAATGGTATATACACGGGGATATGGACATAAGGATATATACATAATCTGAAATAGGCGAAAATTTTTTGAGCTATGAAGTTACGAAACATATTTATGACTTGTGATATTGAGCAAAGGGTTGGAGAAGCCAGGTGCTTTTCTCTCCGTGACTAAACGACACTGGATATAGGCTAGAGTTGGACCCTCATTACCGTAGCATTCCTCAGTCCGCTTAGGGCATTTTTGTCGCTCACAAACCGACATCCCTCTTCACTTCGGCACAATGCAGATATTACACTAACGTCAGGAAATGTAAAAACAAGCCATTATAGCCTAGCTCATTTCCTGTGTCGATATTGAATGGAGGCATGCAGTGAGGAATATTGTGAATGTATCAATCCCGCTCTGTCTAGTCTAGTGAGATCGTTTGAGATGCCAAGTTTTGTATACGCGTTAACAGTAGAGTTTGTAATAGTTATCTTAATAGCTGGATGAGGAGCGGAGGAATATTACGTAGTTTGCTTCTGTCAGTACGGACGTATGTCGAATACCAGGGAATTTGGCACTTGGCGGGCCTTTATAGTACTAATCCTAACCTTCCCTCACCCCTAACAACAAACCCTAACAATAAACTCGCCCTAACTATAGCCCTAACGGCCTGACCCAACCCCAGACCGTAAATAACCCTGATCCCTATCCCGAATACATTGATATTGACATGAAGGGCCATGTGCCGAATAGCACATAGCACATGCTTACATAATCATTATAGTTTCTACAATCTTCATGCCGAATTCACAAAGTGCCGAGTTTGCTGGTAAGGTATACACAATGTACAATGCAATAAGACACAATGCGTTGCAATGAACAGAACAGCACTGATATCCGTCTCTGCCCTGCCCGATGTCGCTGTTCTTTCTTCAATTTTTGTCTCTATTCCGCGACTCTCTGTTGTACTTTCCATTCCTTTCATCAGATCTTTTTTGAGCTTTTTTCGCCGTAAGAACAGCGACGTGGAGGAAAAGTAGCCCAGAATAACCTCCGTTGCGAAATCGAATCCGGGGCGCCCGGGCGGCAGGCGCTTAACGTCACCACCGCACTATCTCCCCCGCTACTGCCCTCACTAAGCCAACTCCCGTGGTAATCCATCATCAGACTAACTACCTTTCTGTTCCTGAGGATAATCACCCTAACATTACGAACGCTAGATTAGGATGCAGTAGCAACCCTAATCTCGACGTTTCAAAGTATGATATAAGTCCTGGTGGTGCATATTCGCTAATTCCAAAGCATGGACAATTGTACGAAGGACATATCCGTCTATGAATCCTACATCGTTAATTTAAGCATTGATAGACGCAGATTGACGAGTGCTGTTCATTGCAAATAACTACACATGTATATCATTGCCTCAACGAAAGATATAAGTCGTTGTGTGATAGCTCTTCATAAATACACATGTACGCGTTTGCGGGACAATATAGGCTACACGGAGTGATATCGGACTCATCACGATTTCTACATTACTATTATCAGTCATTTTAATGCTAGTAAATCTGCATGACCTGGACATGGTCCATGACCAGTAAAACTCAATATATATCTCGGTATGTGATAGGTAGGCTAATAAGGCTATTCCTCCATGCGTTTGACGGTGATGGTATATAGCTGCAGGAATTCTCTTACCGGTTTTCAAAAGGAACCTTGAGCGGCTTAAATATAAATTATATATTTTATTTTAGCATCGATATACAGAAATTACCGATTAATATTCATAGAAGCAAACTTCAACTGTCTGATATACATTTGTGGGATTATCAGAAATCAATGACAGCCACATCTGACTCTAAGAGCTGCGGTTGGGAAATAGATCATTATATGATTGGTCCAAAAATGGTTCGGTCATTTCCGAAAGGTTTATTTTTGTGCTGCAAACTAGACCAACGCACCACAAAGGGAAATATCAACATATCTGTTCATACTGTCCTAGCTAGAGGAGTTTTATATATTCTTCTTATAAGAAATTTCACTAAGAGTGAGTAGGCTACTTCTCGCTTTCGGTACGGAAGAAAGTTCGAAATGTCTTTCGTTCGTTCATGTATCTAATGGCGTTGAGTGACTATACTGCCATATATTGTGACACATATGGTCTTAATAAAGTCATTGAATTATTTGAACTTCTTATCCCGTCTTATCGACAATATCGGTGATTACATGATTCTATTATGGTACGCGATAACTCCGATGACCATTGTGTCGAGGTTTGTAAACGGTGAAAAGATACACCACGATTTGCGCATCTTTCGTATTTCAACGATGACGGCTAACACGGCAAACCGCATAATCACAATCTAATAGATAAAAATATAATAAACATGTTATTCGTATACCACAGCATTACTAGTCCTGAACTTGGATATTCAGCTGTAAAAGCTCCTCCCTATATGGACTGATTGCACGTGTGATTTCGGTTCCTTTTATGCGATGATATTATATTTATGTTTCGCACTATTAATAGCTGGCGCAAGCATACAAGGTGAGTTAGTTTCTCCATCCCTTCTTGATTTGAGTTTTCCCTGCTAGGGAGATAGAGAGCGAGAGAGAGGGAGAGAGAGAGAGCGAGAGAGAGCCGATAAGAGAGACAGAGAGCCAGTGTGGGCGGATGAGAGAGAGAGAGAGAGAGAGAGCTAGTGATAGAAAGAGAGCGGGGAATATTTATATATAAATAGAAGGAGCAACCCCTGCCCCATGTATAGGCCTACATCTGACGATTCTGGTCAGATCAAAATCAACAAAAGTCAGAGTCGTCAATCCCAATGCTCAAGTACAAATATAAGTAATGTCACGCCTTCTTTATCGATTAGAAATAGATGTAGCCGTTCACAAACAGCGTTGAAGTAGAATTCTAAACCGAAAAATATTGTTCAAGTAATTCACTGCTCACAGCTTTCAAAATTACAAGAATGCATAATGGCAAAACGCTTGAAGAATGACGAATGGCGCACCATCTATACCAGACCCGGGCAAAGTGCGGCCCGTGAGCCAAGTGCGGCACGCGAAAAGCTGGTTGAAATTCAAAACCTACGTTTTAACGTTGCTGCGTGGACTAAACCATAGGCTGTATAAATTGAACCGAAAATTCATTTACTTTCAAGCATGTTCATTATTTTGCCGCCATTACGCAGCCTACTTACGTCGCATTCGTAATCCAGATTCGAAATAACGTAACTGTAGAAAAGTATGCCGTATCAATTAAAGTCACTAAAAGTCATCAAACCTTCTTTGTTGCCATTGCCACACTATGCGTTACACGGCCTGTGCTCGAAATTGTTACGTTTACAAATCACTAACTCGTAAAATAAGTCAATCAGTGCCAGTGATTACTAATGAGTCATCATCACCAATAAAGGATGAACTGGCATGTGAAAAAGAGAAAGCAGAAAGTTGAAAATCATTGTTTTACGGGAGTCAGGGGTGAACCCGTCTTTTCAGTAGTTAGTGCCGAGCAGGTCCCCGTGTTTAAGGAGTAGGCCTATGTATAATGTAAGTCGGCTATGACAAAAACACGAATACATACCCTCGGTCAAGGTAAGGGGAATTTCGGAAGAACTGCAAGCTTCGCTCAACAGCAAGGCTATTTCGCCAAGCTGCACACTGCTAGGAAGGCAGCTTCGAAGGCAATAAGCTTTGTAGTATCTCAAACACATTTTAATGTCTTGATAGACCACCGCGGACAGGGGTTTAAAGAGAGTTCAAAATGTATCTTCTCATTTGGCCCGCGGAGAAAATATTTGCCCATCCTTGATCTATACTCATGATTGTTCAAATTATTATACTTTGCTGCCACGATTTAGTTGCCATATCGCGCGGCTGTTACAACAATCTAACGCATAAAAGTGATGTATAGCGATCCCAACACTACTTATTTTATGTGTCGAGGGTATATTCAATCGGGAGGCTGCACAGACTAAAGAATAACCACTTGAGTCAGCAAGTTGTGCAAGAAGGCAACGTACCTAACTGAGTATTAAAAGATAGAAGTACTCAGTTACTGACAGTCTCTGATTTCACAATTTTATCTAGAGTACCTGTAAATTATTTCTTCAGGACGGAAATGTTCAAACTATTCATTTGAATGCAACGATGGAAGTCAGTGTCTATATATTGGTCACTTTTGCGACGGGCGGAAACACTGCAGGTAATATGATGGGTCGCTGACTGCTTGCACGGTGACCAGAGCCGAACGGTCGCATAGTTTCCCGTACGGCTCCACTTCAGACTATCGTCAGATTAGAAACTGCTACTAAGACCCTTGCAATTGTTTTAGTAAACTCAGCTTGCCAAATTTAGATGTGGGTCGCGGAATATGTTCCAACCGGTAATTGGGACGTGACAATGAAAAGGCTACGAACATTGCAAGCCACATTGCCCACACTGCAAACCAATAAGGTTTGGCCTCTTTTTCGCTTAGCCGATCGGTTTCAAAATGAAACCTTTGTCGCGGACCTATCTCTTAAAACGCAAATGTTTAACAGTGGAAACTCAATGAAGCTGATTCACTATAGGGCAGTGGTTTTTACCCAGGATTCACACGGGCCCTAGGGCCTCGCTGAGCCAGTCACAGAAATTTACAGGAGGTAAGGACACTCAATAAATTCGTGGTGCGCCCGTGCTAGCCATCATTGGCTGCAGAGAATCAGGCGCGTTCACCTCCAATTGTGACTGTTCCGGTGCTATACGTTATGGGCAGTACCGTGCGCAAGGAAGACTTGTGTTCGAAATCGAAACCAGTTCCTTTAGAAATACTGATTCATTACAATAGTTTCATTTTGTTTTATAAATCATGTTTTATTTCATTTGTACTTTTACCGCTGATGCTGATGCATACTCATAATCCATGATGTGTGTTGTGTATATGTACCTGTATTCTATAGTAATGTTTTAGGTGGTGGAGATGTGGTACCGATGGATCACTGGGACCGAAAATACTTTAAAAATTCTCCATCTTAATTCCATGATTACACTCCGCGAACTTGTATACAATTTCATGTTGGCAAAATCTTTACCCACATACAAAAAATGTCGACGTGCGCGAGCTATAGGGTCTCTGACAGATGTTTTCTGTTTTGGGGGGTGTAAACTAAATTTCGATCGACGCACACATTTTTCTTTGTAACCTTCAGTACGAACAAACCAGCAATCCTTTTTAATGTGAAGTGTAAGGCTTGTATGAGGCTATATAATGACAGATATTAACTTATTCAATACCTTCCCTGAGTGGAATTTTTTTCGATTAAAGTATAAAATTCGTAGGGGGGACCAATGATACAATGGCCAAATCAAGCAAAATAATCAAGCATACTAATCATGCAACAACTAAAACATGCCTACACACAGAAAATATTTATGTAATAATTGCATGTGTTGTTTTATCGCTATAGGTATTTGGAAGTCACAAGGTCGATTTTCGGGCAATATGTATGTACCCTCACATTTAGAAGTTCGAGCCGAAATCGAAACGTGATTTTATTGCAACATTTGAGTTATTATCAGTTCTATTTTGTGACGGTTGCCACCCAACATCCTTCTTTGGCTTGATGTAGGTTTGGTCATCATACACAGCAAGAAAAGTTGTGACAGCTGAGTTTTTGAGTATATGTCTCATAGGTACCTGGGTCGTGTGCCGTGGTACCCACCAGGTGGGGACCGCTGACACGTTCAAGTAACATATTTTAAACGTTCATAAGTATTTTTTGAAGAAAAAACGGATATTCACGTATGTATGCACGATAGGTAGAGCTTGTATCAAAGTGTCGAACCAGCAAATGATCTGCTATTACCGTCTGAACATTTTGGGGCCAGAGATCATTTTCCAATTTTTGATCCATCGGCACCACATCTTCCCTATATACTGCGGTATATTTATGTTTCGGAGACTCGGCGAAAATGCGGCGTTCACCTGATGCTAGCAGATTTAAGTAAACCCCCAAATGTGGTCCTCTCCATGAACTGCATCGTCATAAAGGGACCTATATAAGTCTTTATACCCCATCGCATTGTCGTCCACAGGAGGTAATTCCACCAATCTCGCTTCTGCTGATCCATACAATTCCGATTAAACTATAGGTGACTGTTCAATTATGCAATAATATTACAGCTACAATTGTAGCACGCCCGTGTCTTACGAAATTTGAGGTGTGGATTCGCTGACAAATGGCACAATTGAGTGCCACTCCCACTCGGTACAACATAAAAAAGGCATTCCGCTGTCACCCTATGATACAAATTCATCTTTATGAATATTTTCAGGGATGGTAGCGACGAACTCATGTCATTACCTGTCAATGGTTCGGGGTATCGAGCATGTTATGGACGAGAATCAGCATACAACGGAGTGGAACCATGTCGGATAAGCGACAAATCAATTTGCGACGGAGTACGAACATGTGCCGAAGGTTAAAAATTTCATGCCGACTCTATTATGGTAACAGCTGATATCGAAATACAATGATACGATGTTAGGCATCGGTTCCGTAATTGTAAATAAGGAAGATATATCAGTGTATTATAGTCTGTTTATGTTCGACGAATCATGATGACATTTTGTGCACTCAGTCAAGCAAGAGGCCTCATTAAAGATTTATACCAACAGACTAGTCCACGTGTTTGGTGCATTGGAATTTTCCAGGAACCACTTACAGTTATACAGCCTGCCTCCTAGACCAATAAACCAAGTTCACCGCAATTGTGGTTTCCCTCCCCATGACGTACGATATATGCACCTACGAGGCTTAACCCTGCATCTAGGAAAGATTACGAAGTGTTTCTTTTCAACAGGAACGGATGAATGCTTATGTGGCGATAAAAATAAAGGTAATACGCTAAATATGTACTGATTTTCATTAAATAACTTATTGACAGTACAGAATTTGAATACAGCTTCAAACGTCCGTTCATATTAGGGGTTTTTCCGTGATTAATATACCAGTAGGCCTACGGTTTAGGAGAAGGGCCAAAACAACACTTCGTCAGACCCCAAAAGAAACATTTGTCTCGGGCCATCAAGGGGTGATCAAATAACCTTCCGGAGGCATCGCCTCCACGGCCCTCGTTTAACCGCTGCTCGACTTCCAGAGATTATTTTTGTGTACGGCATGCAGCCCGGCGTTTTCAAATTCACGATTGAGTTACTTCAATAATATCAGCAATTGCATATATTTCGGTTTCATTTTCAGTCCACGTGGTCAGATTAACCGGTAAAGCTGAACGACGTGGTGCCTTTGTAAACATGAGGCATGCTAATGTTAATGATATACCATCGGTAATTATACATCTACCGGGCCCGTTGTTAATAATTACTTTGTTGAATATTGTTATTTCGTGACCTCCCGCTTGCTATACAGTCAAAAAATATTGGAATCGCCTAAGAATGACTAAAAGAAAAACATCTTTCGTGAGACGCACGGGTTGGCATTTCATGTATAATCATTTTCTCATACATTGCCATTTAGGCGCTTATATAAACAGTTGATAATTGAATATATAGCTATGCACATATGAAGGTCTCGGCCCACATGCGGCGGTAATTTTCGGCCAAGCTTTTCTCGCCGCGAATGCGGAGTCTCATATCGGCCGAAATAGTTTATGACTTGAAGTGCAGTGGCGCGGTAATGTGTATTTCTACATAACTAAAGCCTATTTTCTTTGGGGTGGAGTATTCATATAAAAATCAAGACAGGTAGCGACATCAAATCTAGCCAGGCGCGAAAAATTTTCACAAGTTTTAATAATATCACCAAAAGAGGCTTCATAATTTCCGTCTTTACGAAATCACTTGAGAGAGAGAGAGACAACATAATATTCTTTTTCGCCTGCACCGCCGAGATGCGGTACGACCGTAAGGTCACCTAGTCTGCACCCCGTGTTTTCTCCTTCCCCCTTCGAGCTCGCCCCCCCCCAATTAGGGGGCTTGGGGTGTGGTAATTACGGCAGTATCAAGGAGCCTATGTAAAATAGTAGCAGCGGAGATAATACGGAATTCCGTATTTTCAAATTAAAGCGGTTGTCTTGAATATGAGATCATGAAAACCGCAATATCACAAACATTCGTTTTGTCACGGCATGAAAATCAGTATTTCTGTGCTCATAAGTCGAAATTTATGGAATGATTTCTACTTTTACTTGGGTATCATCGATCCATTCGTTTTATCGTGCACGCATAGGACCTCTAAACTAGGTATGTGACTGCATTACACAATTATACAATTTATCAGCGAAAATAGAAGATAGAATGCGATACCGCAAAGTTGGGACATAGTGTTATGATGCAATACACTACCAACCTATACATCACTGAAATCTGAAATACAATAACCTCCTCCGATTGTTAACGAGTAATACGAACGTATGAATTATATATATTCGTTCGATTTGAATCATTCAAGATAGTTGGATAAAGTGAACAGAATATAGCAGTGGTTCTTCACCCTTTTGACCTCGTGAGCAGGTGAACCTTCCAAAACCAAAACTCCCCCTAAATTCGATTACGACAAATGCATGCAACTTGAGTGTAATATTGGAAACTTCATTCAATACCTACTTTTTGCTAAAAAATATTTACACGTGGTTCTAATGAGATATCAGCCAATCTTCGCAAAGTCCTGTTTGAGACAACTTATATAATTGAAATTGTTCTGTATTCTGCGAAAGAAATATGACTTTGCTGTTTGCCATTCCCACTAAATTTGATTGCCATTACAACTGCTTAGAAGCTTTTAAATATAGCCTACACCATACATCATACAAAAAGACGTCCTAAACTTCGTTATAAATTTAAAATCGGATGTTTTATAGCTCTAATTAATGGACAAATGAAATGAGATATAAAATTATAAAATACTCGGAAGACCGACAGGAAACTAGTCACTGACCAGCACGGATCCGCGGAGAGCCGGTTGAGAACCAAAAAAAAGTCACCTTTGTGAAAAAAAGTCCATTTTGTCCAATATTTATGCAAAATTCTCAAAAAAGAGGACAAAATCTCAAAAAGAAGACATTTGGGCGTCCCTCAAGGACATTTTCAAAAAAGTTAAAAAAGAGGACAAATCCTCTCAAAAGAGGAGGTATGGTAACCCAATAGAACGGAGATACATTACCATTATATTACTTTACTGCTAGTTTACGACAACGTAAGCTGAAAGCTCCGATAGCTTCGTTTGCGGTCAATATATCTGTGATATAACATTGGAGACCCAGTAAAACGCAACGCACTATCATTGAGTGACTGGTTGATGTCAAACGTCACAATGGCGTATTCAGAACAATCCAAACATTTTAACAACTACTGCGATTTATTCCACACCGATTACTTGATGACTTGAAATTGACTCATAAATTTTGCTCCGAGTTACGACTCAATCCACATTTTTGAAACTCCGAATCCATTCAAGTCAAGTCACTTTAGCAAAGTGATTGAGTCAAGTCAAGTCATACGAAATGTTGAATTGAGTCATCACAACACTGCTATCTCATTTAGATCAGTGGTTCTCAACCTTTTTCACCTCGCGGACCAGTAAAATTTCAAAAAATGTCTGGCGGACCGGTGGACTTTCAAAATTGAAATGAAGCCAAAATATAAAGTATGCAACCGTTTTTTGCAATTTATGGTGCTAGAGAGTGACATTTAGAGGGTTTGGATCGTAATTATAATCTTCATGGTGGCATCCATGTGATTTTATGGAAGTGAGTCAGCTGAGTTGATGTAAAATTGCCTTGTCCAGATAAACGTGCTACCGCCGAGAGTCGTTTACAGTCTTTCGTGCCGAAGGCCGTGGATTAACTGACCGCGCCAACTCGGATAATATGCATCTCTTCGACAATATCGAGAGATGAAGCTTTTAGAGTATGACCATGCATCCTACTACGAGAACAATGCGCCGCACGAAAACACCTGGCAACAGCGATACCTGGCCACTGGCCAGTGGCCATCCACAAAATTAATGAATCGAAAATGAATGATCGTGCGAATTGCGCGGTTTAGCGAGTCAGCTCGTACTTAGCGATTCGATCGTATGTCGTCACAGGATACAACTCGAACATTAAGTCAAATTCAACATGTTTCCGGCACTAATCTAGACTACCTCACGAAGTTCTGCATCAGTTTAAAATTTGACGTTTTATTTATTTTACCAATGGACTAGCCTTCAACATGTTTCATTTTGAAATTAAGGTATAAAATCCTAATATACCTCGCGGACCGGTAGAAAAGTCGTCACGGACCGGCACCGGTCCGCGGACCGGCGGTTGAGAACCACTGATTTAGATCATATTGACAATATTTGCTTTCGGTGCTTGAAGCATTCCAGCATTTACATTCCCGTCAGCAAGGTGTGCGATGGAAGGTTTGATTGTCCCGACCTGACAGATGAATGTCTTTGTCGTTTATCTGATCATCGCATGGTTTGCGATAGACTAGTATGGGGTATGGAATATATGTTGTTCTATCTTGCGTAGAAAGGAATATAATCTTCATATTTATATCACAGAGGGGCAAGTGCCGCATCTTCACTGCGGAGAATCAAACATATCAACCCGGATTGATGTCAACGTAAGGCAGGTGTGCGATATGAAGTACGTAACGTATGTTCCTGTATAGCACAGTACAAACAATGGATTAGGAAAACATATTATCCATCAGAATTCTATCCAATTCTCGCTATTCATATATCTGTGCTCACTTACTTTTCTCCTTAGAACTTCAGTATAATGCTGTTCGCACATGTTTTGAATAACACATACCTTTTTTTAAGTGGAATATTACAACTTTCGGGGAAATAAAATTTGTCAACAGCATTTATAACTCTATTGCGCAGCAAATCAGTGTATTTTACGGGGTATATATCAGGTCTGGTGGCGGTCCGTGGTTGAGCTACATCTTTACCGCTAGTTTTCCTGTAATTCACCCAATGCAAATCTGATGCACGTGAAGTGCATAGTGCATTTTTGTACAGAGTAATGGAATCGAATGTATTTTCGTTTTCAGGTCGGACTGCAACGTCATTGAGAATGAGAAGCCATGCATATAAGAGCCGGTGAGGAACTATTTCTCTTTTATCTCATTCACACAAATATTGCTAAGTATACAGTATATTCACATTTAAGATATTTCGGATACTGAATATTTCTCCGTGTGCAAATACAAGATTTGTTCCATGTCCTAATCTTGTGGTTCTCAACCCTTCCGACCTCGCGGCACCCTATAGAGCAGTGGTCGGGAACCTTTTTTGTCCGAAAAGCAATAATGGCCCTATTTTTCCATCTCAACTACCAAAGAGCCATACATGCCAATCAACTGTTAAGTCACAATTGAAAATTCGTGCGTCATGGTAGCACTAATTCGAACTCAGTAGATGGGATTCCTTGTGTGGTCCATATTTTCTCTGCAAAAACTGGTATTTATTGTTCGGAAATAAAGCTCGAAACAAGAGGTGAGGAACAGACGGGCCAAACCTCACCATTGATAAGGCAATTCATCGTAACTAACTTAGAATTTATTATAACTTATATTAATCGAATGGGACTGTCACACTGATTCCGAAAATCTAAATAGGCTACTCATTACCTTTTCAGTTCTTAAAGTATTCGGCGGTAACATAACGTTGCGCTATTACACGCCTACATTTTACTACACCGAGCTATACTTACCAATCAAGAATGTTTATAAGACGTTGTTTATAATTCGAGTTTGTAATACTCACATCCGCAACAGTTCATTTCGCGCCGTAGATCAGGAAGACAATGCGTATTTGAAAACTGCGTTTTGAAATGGATGTCGCCATGTCTGCTATGCTATTTGATAAATCAACGTATCGCACAATTGAAGATTTCGAGCCGGGTACATAGAATTTGCGAGTGATGTTGGCCGCCGGCGTGACAGTAACATAAATTTGATTACTTTGAAAAGAGGGGGTCCGAGCCTATAAATCTGAATACGACATTGTCTTTACCTCTCAAATACATGCCACGAGAAGAATTATTCTGACCGTGATTAAAATTTACCGACAAGTCGCTGCAATATTGATTAAAGTAAATATTTGGCAAAGAGCCATATCTTATACCCAAGAGAGCCATAGGTTCCCGACCATTGCTATAGAGCTTCGAGTAACGGAGTGCAGAGTAATGTAATAAGTAATAGTAGCATACGTTGCACCGTTGTAACGAAATGGGCCGTGGATTCGAATCTGACCGTGGTCGAGTATGGAATTTCTGTTGAAAGTTCATGTAAGCTCAGCATCCGATCTGCATTAGCGGTGTCTTCCACAAAAAGTCTGGAGCGAAGTAGACCGTGACAAGTTGGCACCTCGTGAATCTAATAAGCAATATCGGTCTGGTGTAAAATGACCATAGATGTCGAAGGTTGGACCATGACTAAAAAATAAGCATAAAAAATCATCAAACGATGAGTCCTGTTACTGTTTAGCACTCGGGTCTAAAAAAGGTCAACACCTTCGGCCAAGCCTCAGAATGACGCTGCAATCGTCCGAGTGATGACCCCTTGTTTAGGTATCACCTTATCAACTGTTGCTACATCAGTGCAAGGTAGCGTATCACCACCATTGCCGTTGGAGGTCCCGGTTTGATTCTTGGAAGTCGCAAATCCGCAGCGGTGGGGGTCTGTCTGATATTCTCCTCTCCAATGGGCTGTGCTCACAGCGTCTTTGCAATTAAAAGCTCAGATAAATACCCGCTCCAGGAACAATCCAAGGAAGAGAATTAATAGGGTTAGGAAGCCTAAAAAGAAAGATAATGATCGAGCACTGACATTAGGTTGAAGGGGATATCAGATTGAGACACCTTTTTTGGTTATTTTTATATCTGTTTATTTCTTCGCGTTGTACATCTCGTGTTTTGAGCGGTATAACAAACAACAGAACCACCAATGACGCTACGCTCATAATTTGCATTCGTTTATTTCTGTTTAGCCTATACTATACTTTCGCGGCACCCCTGAGCAGGCCAAACGGCATACCAGTGTACTGCGGCACATTGGCTGAGAACCACTGTCCTAGCCATTAACACACTTCTCCAATTCTGACATTTTACCGTTGACATTGCTTAATAGATTTTATTTTCGTTCAGATTATACGAGTGAATTAGGAATGCGAAGTTGCTACGCAGGTTCAAGTGGTAGGTGAATAATTGAGATAGAGTCCATTAAGTGCACCTTGCACCGATCAGAAAATATCTCTTGATTAGGATTAGCTGATGAATGCGTGTGGGTGTTGATTGATGCTGTCATGGTCTGCCTGTCAAGCATCTGTGCAGAGTGCGCAAAAGACACAAAGTTATGGAGAAATAACATATTTGCTTATATGGTAATATGATATGCCACATATAATATGCGGTTTGAATCTAATACGCAAGGACTTAAATCGTATGGCTTGGAAGTATTCACTCCGATTATATACACAATTGGGACAGACTTTGAACAATGCTACTCTGAAGAAGTGCATTTTATGGCTACCCGAAAGTAATCAACTGAATTATTCTCTTGTGCAACTACTGAGACCCGAAGAGAAAAATTGTTTTTTTTTTTTTTAGTGAAGAAGGGACAAGTTCCAATGGCATGCGACCCCGCCATTGGTTTTTGATTCACTTATGGTCAGGGTACGTTTGAGCCAAGCCCAAGTCCGGAAAGAGATAGGATTAGACACCAAAATCGCTAAAATATATGTATGTGCTACGTTCTAACATTGAACGTGATTATTTTTGACCATATATATTTAACTGGAAGTTTTTCCGCGCTCCGAGCGATGTTCTTCCAACTCGTAATTACTGCTCTGTGTATAGTTCAGATTTCATATTTGACCGGTCTCCGAACAGTTATGACCGTCCACACAATCAAACTATGCGTTGGGAATACACACATTCTGGTTGCTCATTTTAGTATTTTTTGGATATGACGATAAGAGGGGCGCGAAAAATTGAGAAAACACTGATTTAGAAGATTTCAATTCATGCACCTTACAACTCAAAAATACATCGGTAGCAAGCTTGTAAGTTGGCGGCCAGGCACTTCTCATTATGTTTCAGCATGATTATGTCTTGTATACGTTCAGACTAAATGAGGGGGCGATCTGTTTGCTAACTTTGCACATACCACTCATTCATCTTCCAATGGTCTGTTGAGCATTTGACATTTAATTTTACCAATGAATGCATGAAATATGGATGGAACGTGGAAAGATCGCGTGTTTAGTAACAAACGTGACATCCTTATTACAATAATCCTTTATCAATTTAATAACTCAAGCCTTCAGGCCTAATGTTTTTGAACCCATCCTTTTGCGAAGATGCATTTATTTGCAAATATTGGTGTCATGAATCTTACTCAGGCCCAAAGGTTAGACCTGGTAAGCCTGGCTAGGGTATTACAAGAAATTCAGGGAGAATTATCTCGTTTTTCTGGTGGAATTGATGTCAAATGAAGTATTTGATCACAAGAATGCAGTAGCCTACCGCCGGCTTTTCCTCTAAGTGTAATATGTTATTAGAATCTCCACGAGGGCCGTATTTGCCTCATTTATATTTGTGCGAGTGGGAGGGTAGAACTAAGGATAGTTGCGAGGCGTCAAATGGTTTAGTTGTTTGAAGCACTGCTTTATATATTCGATGCACCGCTGTACCGTTGAACTTTCCCATTTTTCCTTTATGTCTACCAAATGAGTCGGCCCATGAATGTTACTACAACACACACTCTGCGTCATTTGCAACATGCCTTAAAGACAACTTGCATTGCAAGGTTTTCCTGGACGAACATCTGTGAGTATAAGTTATATACCCTGGGATGTGTCTATAAGATGAAAACAGTCACGTTTTACTGACGCCCGCACATGTTTTAGGGTAGGTAGTAAAATTAAGGGGTGAGAAATCGGTGTCCGGTAGGTATTTTCGAGTTCGGACTTCACTATTGGAAATAGCGTGAATCGCGTCGGAGGACCTCTCGAACGCTAAAATAATTGTAGGGCTCACGTGCTTTATTCGGGGTCTAATCAAGGTTGTTATAACAACCATCGGTTAGAGATTCATATACCATCTGGTTCGAGCCCGGTGTACACATCCTGAATTTACCTCTACAACTGGCAATATGGGGACGTTAATTGTATTAAGTTTCGTTTTATTGCTTTCTGTGACAAGTAAATCAACTGAGATAGTGATATAGATATTTTATCACATTGAATTTAGTACTGTACCCATCAGTTATTATCTTTAATATGAATGTATTCCAAACGAAACAATCCATATTATATAACGTTCATGTGATGTTGCGGGTCACAACACTAAACGGTGTCATAATCAATGATACGATGAAGAAATATTTGATTACAAAATTTAATTTTGTAGCTCTCAAATACAAATATATTTGGTTAATCATTTTAACCTAAAAGCTTCAAGGCATCTTTAATGTAGAAAGGGTTCTCACTCTCAAAACTGGTACGGTGCTTCTTTCTTCGATTTCGACACGCTGTGCACTGCGGGCAATAATACTTAGTTCGAAACATTTTGTTGAGAATAACACGACTAGCGTGACGGGATTATTTTAATGGAGTATGTATTGGAAATCTAAAAGTATGCACGATTAATATAATGAAACAGTGCAATCATGAAAACATGTTGCCAAGCAAACATTGTCGGCATATATTTCGCGCGCCGCGTCTCTACTGAACACTCTACTGCGACGACATTTTTCTTCAGCGCCCCCCATACCGCCCCGTGAGCCCAGCGCCTCCCACCCCCTGAACGTTTCCGCCCCTTCAAAATCAAAATCTCCCATTGGGGGCGCTGGCGACAATGTTAAGGATTACTGGTGTAAACGTATAAGCTAGATAGATTTATGGTTAGCTTATAGTTAGGCGTAGGATTTGGGTTACGCTAACATTTCTTCGAAGTTACTTAGGTTTGCTTAGAACCTTTCTCCTCGTGGCGGATTTTTCGATTTTAAAATCTTCTGTGGCCCACCTCTCGGACTAAAGGAGTGGTTCCCAACCTTTTTGGTGTCAGAGCCTCATTTCAAATTTAATAGTACGTTTGGAGCGACACAAATACACTCAGGAATACACATAATATATAGCTTGACTATACATAAAACTGAATCAAATGACTGATTATCCTATTGTAGTGTTGTAGCTATTGTAACTACTTTAGATCAAGTTCAATGAAAACTGCACAAAAATAGAATAGAATCGAGAAGAACTAGACAGCTGCTGCTGGGTTTTGCCAACTATAGCTGCTGCTCGTTCAGCTGGAAAGTTATGACTAGGGCGTTTTTTTACCTAAAAGAGTTAAGATTTTGGCCGAACAAAATCAAAATTTTGGACTTGTATTTACCTAAATATTAATTTTACCTCACGTATGCAAACTAGGTCTTTTCGAACATAATGTTAAAATTGTACTACTTATCTTCATTTTTGGTTGGAACTGTCTGTCCTTACGTAGTAGCTTGGCCTGAAAAAAGGTTTTTGACATGAAAACTGTCAATTTTTTACATGAAAAACATGCATTTTAACGAAATCTGGTCCTATGGAGAATTCCAGTAGTTACATCACGTAATATGGTACAGATAACTAAAATTTGTTGCAGTACAACGAAAGATACTTTCCTACATTCTTGCGTGGAAAGTGTCTGTCCTAACTAAGTAGCTTGCCAAGAATGGAGAAAGAACGTTTAACAGCTGCAGTTATTGGCTGCCAACACTGAAGTTGTGCGTACACTGCTGCTGACTGACACACCGTGTTGCTTCATTCTGACAATGTTGTCTGGATCACAATTTCTCATCATGCTCTTCTTGATATAAGAACTATATGCAATGCTCAATCAGTCTTGCTCTAGTTAGGATATTGCGGTAAGTTGACCATGACACCATGTCAACCTATTTGTTTCATTTGACCGTTTATAAATCACAATGAGCATACAACAGGCCGTCTACGACGGTATTGGTCTATAAAGTAGGCTACATGCTGTAAAATACCAAATGATGAGCTCACCGACAGTGCAAATCTACGATACAAACTAAATACAGTGGTTAAATTTTTTTGAATTGGTGAACAATTTTGACTATTTGTTGATCAAACGCTACAATTTTGACAAAATTTTGAATTACTTTACTCGAAAAAAATCACCCTAGGTATGGCACATTACTTTGGAACAATAGTGACGTGACAATAGCAGTCTTTCAACAACTTTCCTCTCATCTTAATTATAAACTCCAGAATCCATGTCAAGCAAGGGTAATTTTTTAATATGAATTTTTCTTATATATAAATCGAATATTTATTATTTTTGTGCGATTTTAAAACATCGATGAGAGCCGCAAGAAGGCTATCTGGGTGTCCCTGTTGGAAATCACTGGACTACAGTCTTGGTAGTTGGTACCACTACAGTCTTGGTCCCACTAAAACAGGTCGGACATACTTATAATGTAATAGTTGCAAGCTGTCATGCATCTGAAGAATGTCCGTAAACGGGGTGCGAGTGAATTGGAACAGACGGTTTTCATATCGACTTCACTCATGGCTAACAGGGTTTGCTATGCTCATATACATGGCAATCAATGTGTAGGTTGATGTAATATATACATTATGGCTGTCCGCCGTCCTACGCAAGTCCCGAAGCACAATAATCCAATCCCTGAAATCACGATCTCCCTCGTCGTGATGGGGTTTAGTTCCAGCATGATGGGCAATAAATATGACTGTGATAGCGAAGCGATTCTGGGCCAGCTTCAATCAATTTTTAACGTAATTTCAGCGATTGGGTAAGTGAGAGAAGTGGAGAAAGAAATGTTATGATGTAAGCTGTGCATTTGTCTTGTACCTACTGAGGTTGATGTGCCAGAACATTGAATACAAGCACTTCATGGGACTCTTACATTTATGTGTAAAATGATTTCAAATTCTTGATTGCAAGGCTGCAAATTTTTAGACCAACTTCAAACATTAATGGACTGCGGTAAATTCTCAATCCGGTACGATTCGTTGTGGAGATGCTCTCTATTTTTAACCAGAAGTTGATGACACTGGTCAAGAAAATGATATAAAAGTTTTTGTGAGGACATCTTGGAGTTTTTTCGGGGGGTTTCAAGGTTGCTGATTACGAATATCACATTAGCTTTGACAGATTGGGTCTACTTTAGAAGATACGCCTACCCATAAAAAGTCCAAATTACTGTATTTACCCCATAATTATTTCTTTTGGTAGGAAGTGAGTAGTAGCTTTGTTACCTTTATATTCCGCATAAATAGATAATTGACGATATAAATAACCCTCATGTCGTCCTCCGTTATTCAATCAATATGAACATGACCTGATTCGAGATCTTGGTTTGTCAAGAAAGCAGTTTGTCAAGCCTAAAAATTGTACTTTTTAACAACGGAGATGTATTGTTCCTGTACCTGCAAGAGGAGTATACCACGTTCAAATTTGTCCTTGATAAGCTTATGAGTATGTATAAATACGATACCACTAAAACGATGCGATTGGGGTTTTGGGTTCTCATGGATCAAATAGCACAGACATCTTTTCAAATGAAATAAATGAAATCTGCAACACGTGACAGATTCGTGGGAATAACATCTAATTCCTCAAGACATTGGATCACTTGCGGTGTCGATTTTCAAGACCAGGGATTTTGTGACATTCGGTAAGTAATGGAATCTTCCGAGTAACTAGAATTGACGAAATCTATATGACACCACTTTCTCGAAGTAAACATATGCAATAGAGCGACTCAAAATGAAACACACTCGTGCATCACTCGTCGTGGAACTGAGAGGCGAGGTCTTAATATTATACAATCCTAATTCTGTTCTCGGTTTGAGATTCAAGACCAAGTCCCAATCAAAACCCGCAATTTCTTTCGTGTCATTCACTATAATTCAACTCCAATTGATAAATAGCTGATATATTTCCCAAATTTACCTCTAGTTTTACTGGAGGCTGTCCGGTATGCAATCTGCATTTACTAAGTATAATTTTTTTGGCTCTACTTTCACTTCTACGTCAATGGTTTTTGAGGATGAACTGTTTTTTTTTCACGTTATATAATTTATTTTGTTCAACGGAATTTTATGTAAGGGTTGTGGATTTTGATTGTGGCATTGCTGCATAGATGCAACTTCATAATATCGGAATCTATGGCCGGGTATTAAAAGCGAAAGTCTGCGATCCGTCTTGCCAATCTGCTTCCTTCCAATCAGTAAATCGATGATTTTCTCACCGTCGGTTTTCTAGAACTTCTACTTGAATTAAGTTTGGTATGCCTTGAAAATCATTACATCTGATTGTAATTGGGTAGAAATTTATAGAACTCCTGCTTTTATTTGAATACCAACAATAGCTTCTCCCAATACCTCTTACCAATTGCGAATAGTACAACATAATTAGGAGTGATTTAAACACTAGAACAGTGAAAATTTTTACAACCTTTCGTTGGGGAAGCGAGTGGCGTTGATTAAACGCCAGCGCCACAACACCAATGGTAGTGGTTCCAATCCCGGTTCGGACCAACTTCTATGCGTCGGAGGTTTCTCTGGGCTCCTCATCGCTGATCTCACTGCGGTTGCAGTGCATTGAAAAGCCCAGACCGAAAGTGAGCCGTGCTACAAGTCGGCAGCGAAGACCACGACCGGGACGCATGGATGCGAGAGAGACTGACGGTGAAATGAGCGAAATATTGAAGAAGCCGTCCCCAGGATTACCGAAAGTCAAAGACTCATGAACATTACAAACATTAGTGTCGTGGTGCACATAGCCTGGAAAAGGCGAGAAGCACCACTGTAAAATTGTCAATAATAATAATAATATTACCTTTCGTTTAATAACATGTAACAAAGATATTCATTGAGCGAACACCTTTGCAGATACCATTGCTCCAATGCGCCGTATCGAACCATATTGGCGAATAAAGGATGTAAGAATCAGGTAAATAAAATATCTGCAGACATTAGGATTAGATGGGTGATGATTAGCTATAAAGAATTGCTGTATTGCTTTTTAAATTCGTGGTTTTACTTTATAATAATTACTGTAATACCAAGCTATATTCGACGTTCTCATTTATTCATATATTGTCATGCATATAACTTTTATGACTTGAAATAATAGGATATCAAATGCCCACATCACCGGATATGTAAAGCAAATTGCACTTGCGACTTCTTCTATTGCGGAGGTGATCACGATGGAAAATACATAGATGCACAAGCGGTAAGAATTGTTTTTTTTTCTACCACGGTAGAATCACGCATAATAGCTGAACTACCCAAATATTGGCCATCGCTTATTGATGCATTAGTAGGGCTGCGGTATTTCGGTATCAAATTGATACGTACATTAAGCACAATTCACTGACTACCTGCATGCAGTGTGTTTCCTTCTTGCTATTGTGTGATTGCGGGCAAAGCTCACAGCAGAAAATCACTAATTTATTTCCATGCTGCCGGCGCCCATCAGAGAATGGCTTTAAGTTGAAGTACAAAGCCGCAGATGTGATAATGACGCGGAAAATTGTAATACATGAAAAAGGTACACTTACACGGTGCAGAACGTACCACGGTTCGTTTGCGAACGCAAACCTTCCAATATTTGAGGTTCACATAGGCCTACATCAACACGAGCAGAATTAGCGGAGTACAAAAATACAGATTCAAGCCATATTAATATATTGTAATACCGACCCAAAATCACCGTTTATCATAGTTTAGGTTATTTCTGATTATGTTTACTCTACTGTTTGACTTTTCTATTCAATATTTGCAGCTTTTCCAAGAACCTCATCAAAACAATTCTAAGCAGCAAAATGTATGTATCAGTAGGTCAGGGATATATCCCTGCAGTAGGTCTACCCATTGAATAAATATGGCTTGCTTGGAAATACAAGGAAATAAAATTAGCTGGGCAGTTTGATGTCTTACCTTAAACGACAAATCGGCTACGTAAGAAATGAAGTTCATACAGTTATGAAGCAAAATTGGTTCACATGCTCTGTCCAAACTTACAACAGCACAAATTATACTTATCAATCGGTTCGCAGTCTCAAGGAAATGTTTCGCAGAGCCCATCAGTTGAAAACCTCAGTGTTAGATCGTGATAAGATAATCTCGAGCGCATATTATTTTTAGCAATAACACATCATATGTATTGCAGCCGTACCCATCCCTATTCCGATTAGAATTGAGACGGATTCGATGTATTATGTGAATTGTGGTGGATAAGTTTTGAGTAAACTGGAAAATAGTGTATCATCCCTAAAAAAGATTTGACTTTAGTTCATTGTTATGCTATAGTTGGTATTATTTTTACGGTGATGCATATTGTGAAAGACTGTTAGCTTATGCATTCAGAAACATAAACATTTAAATATAGCGCAGTTTTTTCTTGACATACTGAATCACTTGGTCCAACATGTATTGACTTGGCAATAATTCTGCTGTGTTAAAAAAATTATCATTTCAAATATATCGTTTCCGATTCGCACGTAGCCTTACATATTTAAAACAGTTTCATAAATAATGATCGATGGTATCGGGCAACAAACATAGTTCACACAAAGGGGAATCACTGCATCTAATCTTATGTAGGTGATAATTGAGCCGACAATGGCTGATTTCATCCGAAACAGAGTAATTTGCTCTTTTTTTGAGGCTACGCTTGATAACTTATTGTAAATCGTGTCTTTCATTACTTTATAATGTCTTCCGGCCTCACCCGTCCTATACACTTGATCCCAGTTGTTTATGCGCGAATTCCTAAGGAGTGACTACGCATCCCCATGGCGACAAAGTCCAATTGGTAATGGGGCGGTGTTTCTGATGATGCAGCGTTTCTTTCAAATCGCTCTGCGATATCATTGTGTTGGATACCACAGTGCGTTGGAATCCACACCAGTGATAGTGTGATGTGTGACCTCGTGTTGTTACAATTGGTATATCTTCTCGGCAATCTCGGTGATTTGGAAAGGAGCTGCGAAATTGAAGTTTGCTATGCATGTTAAGTTGGCTCAAGCAATCACTCAGTATAGCCACTCCTATATGGGTATTATTCACCACCTATAAGATTAGTGTATCTTAAATAGCGATTAGTTGTTCTAATTCAATCTCTTCATATTCCAGATATGCGACGGCCACAAAGATTGCTTATCCGGAATTGATGAATGCCAGCCAGGCTGCATAGACAGCGCGTTTTCCGACGAGAAGTCGATGATAACAAACAAAGTTGTCCTGTCAGTTGTGTGGATATTCAGTGAGTCTCCGTTAAATAAATTCATGGTTCATCATCGTAGAGGTGCGATATAGTATGTTGGCAACGGGTATATTCGCATCGGATCACTGTCCTTTCATTGCCGGCTCAGTCAGGCAGTGACCTCCAATCAACAATCTCTGTAAGTATTTGATGAGGCTACATGCCGCAGGATCCCGGGCTTGTGTAATCTTGCTTGCTGGAACTAAGAAACGTATCCGTGTATCATTAATACAATATCATCTCACAAACCTCTTACAATATCTAGCAGAGAGGTGAAAGTACCTGATTACATTCTGATAGCAACTTGTCACTTCAATCCTGATTTTATTATCTCAATGATCGGAGGAGAGCCTGACAACGTGTTTTGCTTCATATTATGTCTTTATGATCACGTAGGCTGATATAGTGTAAGTAATTAGAATTGACTTCAAGACCTTGGTGAAATAAATTGATGTGGTAATAGTGCAGCAGTTTGTAGACCGCCGCGAAACATTTAGTATTGATTCAACAGGACGACGTAGCACCGTGACCGCTACTCGAATATTTCCAGGTATTATTGCGATCATCGGATGTACCGCAGTGGTTATATCGACATCATATGATGTCGTGAAATCTACGAGACGTCCTGCTAACTCATCGTCATCAAATATCAACAAATCGCTCATCCTGAGTCTGTCCGTTTCTGACTTGTTTGTTGGGGTATTGCAATGAATGCGCGTTCTGCGTATTGAGAGTGATTTTTTTTCGCGACCAATTACAGTTATACACCTTTTGCGTATGCATCAAGTCCATTCAAGTGGAAGGCAGCTACTGCTTCGTTGATAATGAATGGAGAAGCAGCACTACCTGTGCGATTTTGGGCGCTTTGCTGGTCATCGGATCAGAGCAATCTGTTTTTACGATGGTTTTATTAACAGGATATCGTGTGCATGCTGTCATGAGGTATGTGATAGGATATAATCCATTGAGGCTTTTATTGATCAGAATTTAAGGTCAGATAACTCATATTGTTGTGCCAGTTGACTATGAAACATACGTGGTGGGGGCGAATAGCTCATAGTGATATATCAAATCATTGCATTGATGTCGATTATAGGTTACAGGTTTTAAGCAGACCGAAGTCTACTCATGAATCCACCCCCCTCAAGTATTCGAGTTTTATCTAGCTATTAGGTGCATGATTAGTGATTACTAAGGAGGCCTTTTTTGACATGTCAAATTTTGTCAAAATCGTAGCGTTAGGTCAAAATTTGTCAAAATTTTTTTTTAATTCAAAATTTTTTTGACGTCTGCATTTCGTATGTATCGTAGAATTTTCACTGTCGGTGAACTTATCATTTGATATTTTACAGCTTGTAGCCTATTGTGAATCATAAACGGTCAAATAAAACAAATAGGTAAACATGGTGTTATGGTCAACGTACCGCAATGTCTTATAACTGAAGAAAGACTTCTTGGGCATTGCATCATTCTTATATTAAGAAGCGCATGATGAAAAATCGTGATGTTGAAAACATTGTCAGAATGAAGCAACACGGTGTGTCACCAGCAGTGTATTACGCACAACTTGAGTGTTGTCAGCCAACAACTGCTGCTGTTGAACGACTTTAGCAAGCTTCTTAGTAAGGACATGCACTTTCTATCCAAGAATGTAGGAAAGTATCTCTCGTTGCACTACAAATCTCTCGTTGCACTGTCAAATCATATATCTCGAAATCGCAGCATAACAATCCGCTTGTTCTAGAACAGAGGTCTCAAACACGCGGCCCGCCAGGGCATTTTGTGCGGCCCGCGACGACATTTTAGATTTTTAATAATTTGACAATATATAAGTGTCACATATATCTTTTCAGGTTATAAAGTCAAACTTCACTATCACATCTATTGCAAACGCTACCATGCAGGGGAAGATTCACTATTTCGCCACATTTGCAATTCACGAAGCCAAAACCTGACCCTTAGACTATTCGTGACTGAAATTTGTGAGTTGGAATTACTCAGACTCGGGCTAAATCGATGGCAAAATGAAAATGACTCGAGTTGACTCGGAGTGACTCGGAATGCCGTGAATTTGTTAGAACCGTGGCGCAACAAACTAATCGCGTATCAGGGGAATAGTAATAGTCGCAGCTTCGTATTTCGCTAACTAAGCAAGTATTTATGGCAACCATGGGCAATCTGTTAGTTACATCTTTGGTCGGTAAACCATGTTATTAAGGCCACTTCAAGGTACCGAGTACCGTAGTGGTACGCTCCAACGATGTAACAACAATGGGCCGTTCGGCGTTCCGACATTTCAATAACTTAGACCAGTGGTTCTTAACCCTTTTTCCTCCAGCGCCACCTTTCAAAGATTATCGTGCTCCGGCGCCCCCAACCTTATATTGTAAGGAATGTAATAAAGACAATGAGTAAGAGGGAGGGCCGTAACAGCACTTCTTCAACCCCCTATAAACGATCGCCTTGCGCACCCATAGCGTGATAAACCAAACTTCTGAGGGCTTCGCCTCCAAGAACCCCGTAGCGTGATTTCGATGGTCAGAAAAGTTTGTGTGGCCTGGTCGACCTCGGTGCCAAAATTTTCTATAATGCATGAATGAATATGTGGTAATTACATATATATGTCGCTATAAACTTTTTATCCTCTCAGCCCACGTAATTAGATTTACCAGTAGCGTTGAGTTATCTGTTGTATTGGAAAATAAAGGGCGCGTAATTAATTAAACATATTCAGGCGTGCCCGTAGGTACAATTAATTCGTTACCAGGGCCGTAACAGTACTTCATCAGCCCCCCAAAAAAGGTTGGTCTTGGGCCCCCCATAGGGTGATAAAGCAAAGTTCCGGGTGGCTTCGCCCCAAGCCCCACCTTCGGCTATCCGCTGTTTGCTGATACTGGTTATATCTACATTGGCAGTCCATTTACTGATCCAGCTATTCTCGCCTAGACGCGCCAAGCGCGAAAAATTTCAATAATTATTGATTGAATTGGTCAATATGATCGGGAATTGCATATATATTGATATCAATTGTTATCCTCTCTCTGCTCACGTAAACAGATTTACCGGTATAGCTGAGTGATGTGTGATTGAAAAGGTAGGACCCCTCAATAATAAATATGCATCTTCGGGCGTATAGGCCTACCCGTTGGCAGGAACGAAACGACACTTCGTCAGGCCCACGAAAAAACTTGGGTCTTGGGCCGACCGCCCCCCATCACGCTGTTCGCTTTTGCCATGAAATCAGGTGTACTGTTTAGCGAGCCAGTGCGAAGCGCGAAAATTTCGATAATTCATGATAAAATCGGTCAATAAGATCGGGAATTGCATATATATTGCAGTCAATTTCTTGGTTGGTGAGTGTGCGCAGACTCGTCAAAACGTGAGGGAACATTGTGAGGTGTCTTGGAAACTGTAGGGCCCGTAACTAATAATTAAACATATTCGGGCGGGTGGACCCGTTGGTATGACTTCGTTGCATGATGTCATTTCGTGACCTCCTGTCTGCTATATCAAAAAATATAGAATCGCCCAACAGGGATACCTCCCGACAGGGATGTTCTAGATATCACTGTCGCCCATTCGTACTAAACTAAAAGACGCACACGATTTCAAATTGGTATTTCTTCACTGGCATATAATTTTTACCTGCCAGTTGGAATTCGTCTTCTGAGGTTCAGATTGCCAAGACAGGAACATTAAGGATATGTCCTACTACCACATCATCTACTGCGAAGCCATTTCTCTCCAGCGCCCCCATATCGCCCCCTTAACGTTTCCGCCCCCTTCATAATCGCCAGCGCCCCTTGGGGGGGGGGGGGGGGGTGGAGGCAAGGTTAAGAACCACTGACTTAGACACATTCATTAATATATATTTATATTTTTTCTGCTCTTGTATTTGAAGATATTTGGCTATGAGATTTATAGCCTACATATCAGAAGTACACCTGAATCCTGGATTGGGATTACAATGCTCAACCTAAAAATGTTTTGGTATCAGATCAGTCTCTATTATCAATCTGTTAAATTCAAAATATTCATAGTAGTTGCAAAATTATAACCTGATAGCTTTTATGATGGCATGATTCATTTGTCCGCACATATAGTGTCTATATCTTATAATTAATATGTATCAAGTACAACAACAATTATATTCAAATAGTTATAAATGTGATGATTCTTTTCGCGCCCGGCCTAAATTGATACAAGAGAAAATCACATTTTGACGATGTGTGTTTACTGTCAGTCTGCTGGATCGGCTCACTTTCAATAGGACAATTCATTCCTGTCAAATAAGGCCTACTTGGAAAGACATAGAACACCCCTATAAGTGCTGCGGCCCACGGCGTCGTCAAAACGCGAAAACTGGCCCGCGAGCACATTTGAGTTTGAGACCTCTGTTCTAGAACATAACCAGGCCATGAGTCAAAAATCTTCTATTGGCAAACATTTACTAGAAAATCATACATGTGCTGCTAACTACCACGAGGACATGTTCTCTGTATTGGCTAAGGGTCGCAATTTATTTCATTTGTCTGTTCTTGAGTCCACCATCATCACTTTGAGTAAACCTAGTTTGTGCCAACAGAAAGAATTTGTGTATCATTTGAAAATCGCGCATTAACTTGTTTGGCTTCGCTATCTCCATGCCAACGCTTCAGTTCTCTCGTTTTCCTAACTTTGTATGTTTTCAGTGTGACGTCATAATTAGCGATATATATTGTTGCTGAACAAAGTTATTCGAATTCTCGCATTATTGCTGACGATATTCCCCTGACGAGCGTCAGCCGAAAAGCTTCGGGAATAAATATGAATATTTTACTCAAATGTGTTATGAATTTTTTTTATTATTTCTACCATAATACATAGGCTATTGTAACCACTGGAATTCTCCATAGGGTCAGATTTCGGTAAAATATTGTTTTTTTTTTCATGTAAAAAGTTGCCTGTTTCTGAGCCAATCAGGTTTTTTCATGCCAAACTACTTCGTTGGGACAGCCAGTTCCTACCAGAAATGGAGATAAGTGGTACAAGTTTTATGTTATGTTGGAAAGCACCTAATTTGCATACGTTTGGTCAAAATTTGGTCAAAATTCAGTTTGTTTAGGTCAAAAAATGTCAAAATTTTGATTTTGTAGGTCCAAATTTTCCTTTTTTTTAGGTAAAAAACCACCCTAGTGATTACATTCTAATTCTGTCTCAGTGTCGTCCTACAAAAAAATCGACCAAGAGAATGATGGTCATTGATGTGGGAGTATTTTCAGCTTCTGTGTCTTCAATTGGAGATATTTTTAGTTGTAATATGTTTGCTACAGGCCTACCTTTCCTCGACTTGGTTTCGTAAATGGAGAGAATTATTGGAATTTTCGAAGTTCAATGATAGCGCATTGTTCAAATTAAATTACACCTTAGAGATAATTATTCTTTATTGAAGTTTTGATAGTTGCCGATGTTATATTCAATGATGCCTCCCGAATACCCGAAGTATTGTACAAGTTAATGAGACTTCGGATGATCGCATTCGAAAGATACCAATATCTATTGTAATAACAACGGATTGCTCTTTATTTGGAGAACGCCACAATTCGTTGACGTACGCCTACTTGAACGGTACGTAATGGCATTATAGATTACTCTTATTTCCGAGCGACATTGCCATATCGTAAGGTAGAGAATGCCACATGCTCTCACTTTTAAAGCAAGTTATTTCCATGGACGTAGATAATTAGAAGAGAAACCTCCAGTTTTATTATATTCATACGGCTTCGACTATTTAGTTTCAGACCATTGTCAAGGCCGAAGTTGAAGCGAGCAATTTCGGGAATCGTCATTTGCTGGTGTATTTCGATTCTTATTGGATTTATACCTTTGACCCCTTCGTTCGAAGATTACTTTCTGAAAGAAGTGTCGTGAGTGAAATCTTCTTTGACGTTGATGCGACAATGAGTCTATTGGTACTTTAATTGAGGCGGTTTGCTGGTTACATTGGTTGCCTGATATATATATTTAATATTTAAAAATCATATATGCTACTGAAAAACAGTTCTTTTTCGGAGTGACAGCGATTTCGTAAGTTATTTTGACTCTAACTAATGAATTAAATCGGATCTCATATTAAACTTATTGTGCATCAGCTACAATAAAGTTCAATGTTGAACACTGAATACTGGTCAGCAAAAAAACCAATGAAATCGGTCCGCAGATCAGAAAATGATGTCGAATCTGCTGTAGAGGGCTCAAATTTCATTCATTCATACCACGATACGCTATTTTGTCCAAAAATACGCGATCCCATGAGGAGCCATCACCGGTAACAACGCATCGACAGGCAATGGTTATTCATAGCGAAATACTCCAGTTATAGCGAAGTTGGCGTGAACACTGTAATGCGTGTCTTTAGGTTCAATGACACTGCAATCTTTAAAACAAAAGTCCACCGCAACGATAAAGAGCTTTTGATAAAATGGTTGGGATTCCTAAACAACGGCACGATTCGAAGACACGGCGACAGGTGATTACTACCATTTTATGTGCATTCCGAATTGGAAATTACTGACGATTTGATCGATTGTCATAACAGCACGGAATGGGGCACATTGAGAAGACTGATTTCTCAAATAAATACATACAGTCCGATTTTGGCTACACACGAATTCGGATATTATTCAAGTCATACAGTTTGCCTGCCTACGTTCTTTCCCGACCGAAAGAATGACGGGTCATGGGTGTACTCATTGGTTCTTCTATTGCTAAATTTCCTGTCGTTCGTTTTCATGCTCGTGGGCTACATCGCCTTGTACAGGTATGAGTTATCAGTCTAGGGCAAGTTTTTGAAGCAGTTAAATCCGTGGAAAGTTGCATTTATTTTTGAAAAAAGTTGCAGAAGTTGCATTTTGACCACATTTTGCTCGGTTGACTAAAAAAATGGTCAATTTTCCGGCTCAGCTCCCGAAATACCCGTGGAAGCGTTACTTCGGTGCTGATTTACGGTGTTTCAATTGAATTCGGCCGTGTATTTCACCAAAAATGAAAATACTTTCATGAAAAATCGAGAAAGTTGCAAAATGTTGCAAAAAGTTACATGAAAAAAATGGTCAAAAGTTTCAAAAAGTTGCACTGTAAGATTCTTTCAAACAGCTTAAAGCAGCATTTTACATATCTTACGAGTATTTAGGAAGCTGCCGGAAGCTGCAAAAAAAAAAGTGGCAAAAGTTGCAAAAACTTGCCCTAGTTATCACGTATCTTGCTATTTGCAATGCTAATAACATCAACAATATTATATTGCTGTATATAACTTCGCTAAAAATAAATCAATCATATCTGAATTTAGTGGCGTCAGGGATATAATGCGAGTGTAAAAATAGGGAAACATTTGAACTATGGAGAGATTCAAACCAGAGAGTCTCACAATAGCGAAGCATTCAATATAATTCAAACCTACCATACTCGCACACTAACCATGATCTTGAATCAAACAGACCTCACTTTACCCTTAATCCCAACCGCAGCCCTAATGTTAACCCGAACACAAAACTAACCTAACCTGAATGGTAACACAACCGAACCGAACCTCTAACTAACCACAACTCGGTTTTACCCTAATCTTAACCCTAACTATCTATTTCCAATTCCTCGTTATTATGGCAATCGGTGTTTTGGCTCTCGGTGTTTTGACCCTCGCCAATTTGAACGACAGCCGGAATTATTCTGTGTTCGAACATTGTAGAAATGGGCAGTTCATTTCCACCGTTTGGGGTACACATTGTTGAAACTGATGATTTTCATATACACATTGTTAAACTGTTGTATATATTGTACATATTGTGTATTCGTTGTATACTGTACTAGTGTTTGGAATACTCTGGAACCTTGATAGCTAACCACTAGTCTCCCTGCATGAGTGAGAATGACTCATATTGAAAGCGTTCTGGTTTCTCGTGTACGTCCGAGTTAATGTTTTGATACCCGGATGTAATTGGTTTGATTTTGGCTTACCTCGTGGTAGTACGATACGTCGCTCGCTGTATGAATAGGTCCGCGGTAATATACTCCGCTGCGTGTGTTGGACTGATGTTAGTCAAGTGTAAAGAATAAGGATCTCAAGCCGCAGGTAGACCGGTGTAGATTCTGAATTTCATCACACATGATGTCATTATGTTGATCAGCTGCCTTACATACCAAATCGCTTTCACTTTTCAAAGCTTTTATATACCGACTCACAAATCAACATCAGTATAATCTATCGGTGCCACGTTATATTCAGTCGTGCATTTGATATATTCTACAGAAGAGCTAACGACATGGTGGTTCTGGAATCGTCCACGGCTCGCGAACAACGAGTCAAACAAAGTGCCGCAATGCAACGCAAACTTACCAGAATTCTCGCGTCTGATTTTTTATGCTGGATGCCCGTCTGTATTATGGGTTTCCTGCAATTGGCAGGTATCAACTATGAGCGGTTTAACTTTTTCTAAATTTTAAACATACACTATACAGGTAGTTGAATTTCGAATGCAAGTTGGAATCGAAATAAGGAATACATTTTCAATCGTTCCGAATCCAAATTCAGGCCCGATATCGGATCCAAATATTCTGATTAGTGAAAGTATCCTAGTTGATATTGTTTCCACAAGGGCAGTTTCCTAATCGTATTCAGAGGTTTTGTGTGGTACATTTCATTCCAGTAATCACCAGAATTGATATTATATAACATTTTTACCTCATAATACTGATGTGGTTCGATAAACTTCCAATTAGGCAGCAGTACCGATATTTTGACGACGGATGTGTCGAATAAATCCAATATAAAAATAGGCCTGTTGTCACTTTCAATGACTTCATGCCGCATAAAACAAGTTGCTTGCCAATTAACAACGGAAAATACTATGCTGTAGCTAATAATTTCAGGGATTGATATACCGAAGGACGCCTATCTGCCAACAGGCCTACTGATTCTGCCAATAAACAGCGCTCTCAATCCATTTCTCTACATCTATACATAGGGTCCGACTTTGCAACGCTTTGAACCCAAGACCTTCCGCTTTAACTGGAGATGATTTATCTAAACTGAGGGAAGCTTGCGGAAATGCCACGGACTGTTGGACCGCGAACGACATTACCTATTTTAGAAGAATGAATCGTTTATATTCTCGAACTGCGATGATATAAATGAACTCGAAATAGATTTTTTGAGCTTGAATTGAATTTGCATACACATTCACGTGATGTTTGTTTGTTTGTGGTATTTACCGTGACTATTATTGATTCAGTAGAATTCAATGATACGTCATACCTGGGAATATTATGACCCGCGGGCCTAATCTGGCCCGTGACGGGATTCTGACTGACCAGCCAAAGGTCGCTTGAATTTTGAATATAAAACCCAGTTTTGAACATAATGCTTGGACCAAAACCTATTTGTAAAGACTATTTGTATCCCTTGCACCGTTATCTGGATTCAACATAAAGCTAATACACCAAGGTTTGTCAAGAAAGGAAGTCAGAAGTCATTGTTTCCATGTAGTATAATTCAAACGTTTGATGTTGCAATTGTTATATAGCGATTGACTCGGGTCATCCGTTTCCAAATGCCTGATTTGTGAAATAAATCTATCAGTGCACGTGATTAGCGGTCATCATCACCCATAAACGATGAGCAGGTTGTCAAAAAAGAAATGTGTAGTCTGAATGCCTAAATCTCAAGAAGATGAGGGCCACTAAGTATGTGTTTACTAAAGTCAGAGGCACCACCGTCTTTTTGTTTAGTGAATGAGGCTGACAGAGCGCGAAAATTAGAAGATCTGTTAGAGAAGCTAACAAATCAAAGAAGTTATTTTACCGATCTACACAGAGCCCAGAATGCAGATACCTAGACCAGCTCCGTAGTGTACCAAATGAATTTGAGTTTCTTATTAGAAAGAGATTGTCCGGAATTTGATGTGATTAAAACAGAGTATACTATGTTCTATGTATATATTTGTTTGAAATAATGACACTGAATAATTCCGTTTTGTAAATTAGTTCCCACTTTCTTTTATTGCTTACTATTAATGCATCCACATAGTAACCTGTTTTAATGTAATTCATCACGTTCAATTTAAAAATAAAATGAATTATCACCAGAAGAGATAGTTATATTATGCCCTAATCGGCCGTCTGGATATTATCTGCTGCTCAATGGACCCGTCGGCAAAAGTAGGCCTAATTGCCTCCCCGTGCTATATTGTTGGCGTCACATCAGTACCGGGGGGATTTCTCTCGTCTGGGGACGAGTTTCCGGGTGACGACCAGCAATGATCCAGTTACGTGCGGTCAGGGGAGGCACGTGAGGCAGTGCCTCACCTGTCGCCAGGATGAGTGAAAGAATATTCTGTAAACCTTCAATGATGACACTGGCCAGTAATAGAATTTCATCCTGGACGTTGAGAACGATTTTAGGGTATACCAGAGGCTATAAGCGCAAAAATGACATTCGTTTCTGAAAATATGCTCCAGATTTTCCAGATATCTCCGAAGTGGCGAAGATATTTATTTTTTATTTATTTTTCATATAATTTAAATTGGCTTTCATAATATCTGAACAGTCTATATTAAATGTTTTATTAAGTCCCCCTGCACTGACAAAATGAGAAAGTTCGAAAGGTAAACGCACAATCAGATCAGCTGAACGAAGCTGGGCTGCATAAATATATACTTTTCCGTACATCCAACACTGTATTGGCATTGTCATCGGATTCTCCTATCACAGGGGTGGGCAAACTTTTCAGGTTGCTAGCGCCGTAGGGGTTGGCCACGCAAGTTCTCTCTCTCATAGTCTAGCACCCGATCGTTGCACACCCCTGCACTAAAGCATCCTAATGCTGCCCGACAGTTTTTTTTTAGAGAAACCATGATCGGAAAAATCTTGTGGTGGATTCAACCAATACAAGGGTCGCTACATTTTCATGATTTCTACGCGTCTCGCTGATTGGCCTAGTAGGCCAAAGAAATTAAACAAATATTACATACTATAAGATCGCTCAGAGGCCACCGCGACCCATACTTTCAGGACCTCATATACAAAGTAATCGAACATGTGGAGAATATATATATGTATACATATGAATATATATTTAAACAATTTAAATGTCGATTTGATGATAATGCACACGCGCCAGAAACATTCCCGAGATTTTATAAACTGGCCATCCTGAATCAATACGTCAAAATAAGGGATGAAAGAAGGTTGTGCTGATTCTTAGGATTGGATGAAAATTTGAATATGTGAGCAACGATCGGCTTATAGATATGTTGATTCTGCGTCTGTTCAAACTTCAGAGCACGCAGTTCTGACAACAACATGTTACCTGTAAATGCGTTTCAGCATAGGGCTTAGGCTACTGTATTCAGCTTGTCTTTTCACGTTCTTTCGTGAGGACGACATCAACATAATTTACTATTGTCTCAAACTCCGTTGATTTATTTTGCACCTCACAATTTTATAAACTGTGCCTATATTTCGGATGTTGGGATTCAAATAGTGTTTTGAATTGCAGCAACGAATTCATTATAATAATGTCATAATATGACAAGTAATACGTATTACGTTACCATCGACGCCGGAACGGAAGTAAGCCCACCTATAACTTGAGTCTTCATTGATTGCAGCAGCATTCATCTCTTTCCGCTTTTTGTCTTGCTTTGGGCTACTCATTATGGATAAGTTGAGACCGAAGTTATTATTGATTTGCAACTAACTGCGCATCATATAGAGGACGAATCTACCAAACTCACGCACGAATCGTTTTTCCAAGTACAGCACTGAAAGTTCTACTCTAAAATAAACATTATGATCCGAACTCACTCATCCCCGCTTTCATTGTCTTGGATGTTTAGCAACCGAAGTATTTCAAAATGCGTATAGGACCCTAGTTCAATCAAGTCGCTCCATGAAGTTGATTTTTTACTGCACATTTTTATCAGTAATTGCTATCACGTTTCTCAATGCATTGGGGGCAACACAAAATGTTACCATGCGGCCACCGGGCCCTAGTTTGCCAACCCCTGCCCTATAATATTGTAATCTGTGACACTTAACTTCCTATACTTATGAAGGCGATTAAAGTGAAAATAAATGGCAGTTATTCGGTAATAACAAACCAAGAATACCTAAGCCTACAAAGAGACGACAATTTGTATAGACACAGACGAAAGGTAAGCGAATTTTTTGTTTGTCAAGGAATATATGCAAAGCTTCACGGAGAAATATATCCATCTCAGGATGAGCATTTATAAAGTTCATATAGTGGTATGTGGGATTTGGGAGACAGTGCCTCACCATCCATGAACCTCACCGCATGCCATAGCACTGATGTGATTCGAAACCAAGCCTACCGATCATCTCTTAAAGCACTGGGCGCCCGCGGCTTATTGCATGCGGAATTACCGACCTAAGGATGAATCCAAGTTATTCAGCTTGGGATTTATCTTTGGTAAACAATCCATGACGGATAGCGTTGTCGCATTTAACACGTCCCTTTCTTGACGTGTTCGAGTAAGGCTACTCAGCTATTTTTTAGCAAACGTCCAGTTACAAAAGTTAAAAAGTTGCTTAGATCTGTTAATACTCCAACACTGCACAGCACCGTCAATGTGCATATGGCCTTTATTGCGCGGATCTTTCAATTACGTCGATCGGATCCGGATGCGGATGACAGTTACGAAGTGAAAAAGGTATGCGAATTCGTCCTATCAAGTTCAAGCGCTCACCACGAAAAGAAACTTTGAAGAGAACTGACATATTGCTAATCTGTTAAGCACCGGCATTGAGATCGTGATTCTGAGGCTTGTTCGAAAATGAACCATTTTAGTCATTACCTTACCAAATCTTGCATTCAGGGAACTTTACTCGTAATGTCAGGACAGTAACTACCGCACACCATTAATTAGAAGTTTAATCTTCCAAACTCTATCACAGGCCTTTTAACAAAATGTTAACGAGTTAAAAAAGCACCATTCTACCTTCAGACAATTCTGGAATACGATGTTTGGTGATACCCAAACGTCGAAATTTGCCACCGTCAATACTATGAGTTCAAAGATGATTAAAATTTCAATTTAAGATTGCACGGCATTGACTGGTCAAAATTGCTTGAAATTTGGCGTGAAACTATAGCGTCCATGCATTGAGAAACATAAGGAAATGTCATGATGACAATTTGTAAGAGTAGGCCTATACGTGCCGACTAAGTTATCTGAAATCCCTGTTCCAATAAGGGATAAGGCGTCAGACTATTGCTACATTGATATTGATTAGAGTGAAATTTCTATACTGTACTCCAACTTGTGCTATGAAGTAACCGTAGACCAGTTTGGACGAATTTGGTTTTTATGATACAATAAACCAGTGCCTTTCAACCTTTTTGAGCTTCATTCGCACTTTTTTGTAAAAATAAATTTCATTCGCACAAACTAACAAAAAATTGGTATACAAAAAGAAAATGAAAATACAACATTTATTTGTTGAGATGTGCAACAAATTGGCTACTATTTATCTTAAGCTATCAAGTGTCTCATCACAAACGCTACTATTTTCGCTCGCTTTGATTTCAACTATTTCACTAAAACCCTTCTCGGCCAAGCAAGTTGTTGGGTTTTGTACAAGAACGTCTGCTAGGGCTTGGATGGCCAGGTCTTTAAATCTGTTCTGCATTGCTATCCAAAATGCAACGTATTTTTTCACGAGTGAAAAATGCTTGCTGTGAGAAATCGATTTTGAGAGTTGACAAAAGGTTCTAGAAGGCTCCAGTATGTCGAAATGATGAAAAACCACTTGTTTGTGTTGAGGCTTTTGCCTTAGGTATTAGAGAATAAGGTCCAAACGATCAAGGAGAGTAGGCACATTAGAGCTCGCTACCTTATGATACGTTGCTCCAAATTTTATTTTCGATTTCCCATTTTCAGTCTCGCGAGTATGTGGGAGGAGCAAATAAACTTACGATAATGTGTGCTCAGCCCTTTAGCTCAATCTAACTTGGGAATTCATAACAGTTTCATAACGTTAGATGAAGAATATCGACATGGGGTGAAATGACGACAGAATGTTGAAAGCAGTACAAAGCAGTAGTTTCGAGTATTTGCTCTTAATACTAGATAACGAGCAAACGCATCGGCTGAGGTCAAAGTCTGTTTATAGTTTATGTAGTTTATAGTTTCCCTTTCCAGATATGCGATGGCCGCAAGGATTGCTTGTCTGGAATCGACGGATGTCAGCCGGGCTGCATAGATAGCGCATTTTCCGATGAGAAGTCGATGATTACAAACAAAGCTGTACTGGCAGTGGTGTGGATAATCAGTGAGTCTACCCACCGGTCAAATCCATGCTTTTATCATTCCACAATGGACAGGCTAATCGTCGAATATTACAAGATTATGATTACAAATAGAGGTGTCTTGATAGTGGTGTGTAGTCGGTACTGTTGGTCACCAAATTCAAGCCCTGGTTTATGCCTATTACATCCAGTTTATAATGCTGCAATTTTCGACAGTTGCGAGGTTTAAGTGTGGAAAGCTATCATAAACACTCGTATATCAGCTGATAAAACCGTCTTCTTACCTCCGGCTTAATCACGGTAATGAGTTCTGTCCAATCAATGATCTCTTTCTAAATATCCTATCAGCATATGCTCCGCGGTATTTCGACCATGTTTCATATCATGCGTGTACTGTACCATGTGTCATATGTATAACACCATATCACAAACCGATTCCAATATCTCGCCCAGAATACTGAACCTATATCATTACATTCTGTTAGAAATATTATACTCATTCAACCATTAGATTACTATCCTATGATGGAAGGACAGGTTGTTAACATGTTTCAACTCGTGTCACGTTAAAATTATCACATAAGTTGATGCAGTGTATATATTTTGAACTGAGTTCAATACCTTAGTGAAGTAAATGGACACGAAAATTTCCCGACTGTTGTTGTTATTGTTATTATATGTTGGTATTTAGACTATACTATAGTCGTTATACACCGCGCCGATATTCCTTATGGTGATTCCATATTTTCTGCCTCGTACCACAGCTCAGTTCTACGCTCTCTGCTTACGCGGATAAGATGGCGAGGAGTTCTTCATACAATATACTTTTATAAGACCAGCACAAACCCATTGCCATTGCTCTAATCGAGTGACGTAGCAACGTAACTGGTACCCGGTGTTTTTCAGGTATTATTGCGATCTTCGGATGCACGTCTATAGTTGCGTCGAGACTGCATGATGTCGTGAAATCCACTAGACGTCCTGCTAGCTCATCGCGATCTAATATCAACAAATTGCTTATCTTGAGTCTATCCGTATCTGATTTACTTGTTGGGGTATCACAAGGAATGGCTGTTAGGCGTATTATGCGGTGTATTCAGTGTAACGACTAATTACAGATTTACACCCTTTGCATATGCATCAAGGCCATTCGAGTGGGAGGTAGCTACTGCTTCGTTGATATTGAATGGAGGAGCAGCACCACTTGTGCCATTTTGGGCGCTTTGTTGGTCATCGGATCAGAGCAATCTGTTCTAACGATGGTTTTAATAACAGTATATCGTTTGCATGCGACCGTGAGGTATGGATTAGCATATTGCATTGAGGATTTCATTGATCGAAAATTATAGTGGAGTATCTCTTCGAAATTATAACTCATATTTTTATTAAAGTTGAATAAAACACATGCGCGGCAGGGCTGGCGAATGGCGTATAGCAGGGGTGGGCAAACGTTTGAGCTGGCGGGCCGCATTCAACATCTGAATCCATTCGCGGGCCGCACTATATAAAATTGGGATTATAAACCAAAACGCAATATTGGTATTTGATTATATGGTGAGGACATGTAGATGCTTATTTAAAGCAAACCAAGCATTTCGTTGATGATATCGTATATGCGCCAGAAACGATGGCGAGATTTCATAGGCTGGTCGACCTCAACAACCAATTTGTCAAAACTATAGGGATAAAAGTCGGTGGTACCTAGCTTCAAACACGCTTCTATAGTGTGTGGATAACATATAAATACCCTAATTCTACGCATACAGAGAACGAATCTACCTAAGACAAGCGCGAATCGCTTTTTATAAGAACATCACTGAAAAAATTGAAACTGGAGTGGCCAATCTGAAATCACACTCGTAACCCGAATTACGTCAATCTCGTTTAGGATTTCTGTGATTTCTGTGATGAGCTTTATTATCGGGCTGTCGCGCCAGACATTAAACATAAAAAATAATCTAGGAATTATTGACCTTAGACCAGTGGTTTTCAAACTTTGCAAGAGACTAAACGTTCACCCTTACGATGGTGAAAAATTACGTGTCCCCTTTATCGTCATATCACAAAACGCAACAAGGATGCTAGCAAACCTATGGAAGGCTATGACTGTGGATGAGAGAATATGAAATTAAGACTAAATACAGAACAAGAACTGTTAATTGGATGTAAATCGCGCGGAACGCAAAAATTTTTAGTTCATCTCAGCTACGCGCCCTTCTTAAGATGCTTTCACCCCCTCAAGGTGGGCGCGCCCACCAGTTTGAGAACCACTTCCTTAAAAATATCATGGTGAAATATACTAAAAAGTTTAATCAAGTCCCTGGAATAATTCGATTTTTAGTATGCATTTCATCAATATTTTTAAAAAGTTTCTTTAGACTCTCGCGGGCCGCACAGAACGGTGTGGCGGGCCGTATGCGGCCCGCGGGCCGTAGTTTGCCCACCCCTGGCGAATAGTGATATCTCCCCTCGGTGCAATGATGTCAATAGGTTACAGTTTCCAGACCGACCGAGGTATACTCCAGTCCAGTATTCAAACCCACCAAAGTCTTCAAGTTTTAGCTGGGCATTACCGTTTCCTTATGTCAAAAACCTATTACGATTGCAAGTC
Organism: Botryllus schlosseri; assembly: GCF_051294905.1. Classification (NCBI taxonomy): domain Eukaryota; kingdom Metazoa; phylum Chordata; class Ascidiacea; order Stolidobranchia; family Styelidae; genus Botryllus; species Botryllus schlosseri. Next base: position 29,516,533 of record NC_137236.1, read on the forward strand.
GTGCCATGAGTTGATAGCCCAGAAATAATCATAAACAAACCAACAGCCACCGGGAGAAACATGACCATTGGTCATTGATGAGGGAGTATTTTCAGCTTCCGAGTAGGGCTGGGCAAAATCGAGTAGGGCCTACCTGAGTGATTCGATTCTGAATCACGTAATATACTTCCAGTCGAGTCGAGTAATCGAGTATCCCTCATTATGACGTCTTTACAGAATGTAATATGTCAAAGTTCGAATATGTACCTTTTATGCGACCGCCAAGAAATTATCCATCTCTTTAAAGATACTTTGGTAATTTTTCGACTATACCGAATTCATGGCACTTGGTGACAATGTTGACGGATGACCATAACTTCGGAAATGTGCTATTTCCAATAACGTTCGTAGCTTTGTCTATACGTTTCGTATGCTACGATACGGCCAATCACGATTTCAAGGCTTCCACAGTGAAAATTAGTATCGAAACTATAACTCTAGTCGATAAATTAACTTTTAGTGGCGAGGAGCGTATAATTTCAGTACTTGGAAAAAATCGTCTTTTACTGCTCGACTCGAAACATTAAAATTATTACTCGATTTAGATTCGAGTACTCGAATCATGGTGCCCAGCCCTACTTCTGAGTCTCCAGTTATAATATCTTTTGTAGTCGTTTTATGGTTTCAATTTGTTTTGTATACTTCACCTCGACTTGGTGTCATAAATGTAGATGATTATTGGAAGTTTCATCGATAGCACATCGTTCAAATTATATTACGACTTAGAGCTGATGAAACAAATTATTTCTGATTGGAGTTTTGATTGCTGTCAATGTTACATTCAATTCGTACTAACATTTACTGTTGTCAGGGGGTATCGTTATTTATTAGCAGAACGATACAATATGTCAGCGTACTTGACTGGTGCGTGGTGCGAGCAGATTGCTCTTAGTTCCGAGTGATGAATGTAGATAATTAACAGAGAAACCTCCAGTTGTATTATAAATTCAGACGGCTTCGACTATTTCGTTTCAGACCACTGTCAAGGCCGAAGTTGAAGCGAGCAATTCTGGGAATAGTCACTTGCTGGTGTATTTGGATTCTTATTGGATTTATACCTTTGATCCCTTCGTTCGAAGATTACTTTATAAAAGCTGTATCGTGAGTGAAATCCTTGTAGGACGCTGCGACAATGAATCTACTGGTATTTTTATTGGGACTTTTTGCTGATGGCTAGATTCGTCGTCTGATATAGACATTTATAACATAGTTATCATAGTTTGAGCTCCGAAGATGAGGACACTTTTTTACGAATCACTAAATTTATAATATCAAGGCGAAAAACGGCTGTTGTATTGATTAGTAAATACAATGAAATGGCCATTCTTGACACTCGACTCCCGGAAGACCCGCTCGATCATCCAAAGTCCAGATTTCGCGTCATTTATGGTACTTTTTAATTGTCTCGTAAAATCACCATGCTGTTAAAAATGAGGATATTTGGGCATTCTCGGAGTACATTTTCGATTTTATGGAGAAGGAGAACAAATCCCCCTTAAGGAGAACGTAAGGTGACACCATTTAATAGTTAAAAATCATACATGCTACAGAAACGCTTGTGAAATATTTCATTCGGTTCACTTTCCGGAGTAGACTGAAGACTGGTCGGTGACAAAAATATATTTCGAAACCAGTCCACCGATCAGAGAAGTATGACGACCCTGCTGTAGGGGGCTCACATATTTTCAGTTCACAATACGCCTTTTTGTCCAAGACTACGCGATCACATGACGAGCCGCCACTTATAATAACGCTTGGACTGACAATACTTCAGTTATAGAAAAGTTGGCGTGAACAGTAATGCGTATCTTCAGGTTCAATGACACTGCTATCTTCAAAACAAGAGTCGACCGCAACAATAAGGAACGGTTAATAAAATGGTTGGGATTCCTACACAACGGCACGATTCGAAGACGTGGCGACAGGTAATTAATACCAGTTCATGTGCATTGCGAATTGGGACTTACCAACAATTTGATCGATTGTCACCACAGCACGGAATAGAGCACTTTGAGAAGACTGATTTCTCAAATCAATACATACAGCCCGATTGTGGCTACTAACGAATTCGGATATTATTCAAGCCATACAGTTTGTCTGCCTACGTTATTTCCCGACCAAAAGAATGACTGTTCGTGGGCGTACTCACTAGTTCTTCTGTTGGTAAATTTCCTGGGATTCGTGCTCATGCTCGTGGGCTACATCGCCTTGTACAGGTATGAGTTATCAAGAAGTTCATAATTATCAATTCCAATTAGGTCAATCAAAATGATCAACCTTGTCGTATGTGACACCGCTAACCAGTCAATAATATTACCAGTTACTTGTACATGGAAAATAGCGGATGGCAAGATAACGAAGCTTACAAAATGGCGCGCGGTAGTAGCGAAGCATTCATCAAAACCCCACGCTAAGCATACCTCCAACCTTAACCCTGATCGTAACCTAAGCTAACATGAATGACTTTACCGTTATCTCTAACTTGAACAGAATCGTCAGGACGTAACTTAGTTTTAATTGTAATACAACCTTTTTAGTGGTTTTTATTCAAGTATGTACATAAAATTTCAATAATAATATCAATAATTTCATAAAGAAAAGCTTTCCCCTTCCTCTCGTCTCAGCCGTCGCCGAATTTGGATTTGTAGTCGAGGTCGTAGCCGCTCGATTCATCTCATCGCATCGATGTCAAATTGTAGTCGTGGTCGTAGTAGGAACGGCCGGTATTTGGCGCTCGTTTGCGTTTGTGGATTGGGTTGGGTGTTGGGTATTCGGTGCGGAGTGGAGGTAGGGTTGGGGAGGTGAGGGGTGGGTTAGATGGGTTGGGGAAGGGTTTGGGGCAGCGGTTCTCAACCTTTTTCGACACGCGCCCCCCTTGGCGATGGTCAAAAAAAATCGCGCCCCTTGACCCCCCTTACATTTATCGTCATGTCAAAAAGAGCATATCATGCTAGGGATGGTGTGAACGTGATGTTCACGTTCGCGTTCTGCGTGTGAACCTCGGAAATTTTGAGGTTCGCGTTCACAACAGAACCTTGGTAGGTTCTGCACTGTGAACCTTTTTCATATATATTACAATTTTTACTTCATTATGACTTATTAGGTTCAAATTTATTGCATTTCAACTGCGGACTACTCTATGCATGGCACTGGCAGCATAAACAATCAACACCTTGACAATTTCAAAAATTTTACTTGCTTTCTAACAAAAGTTTGCTCGAAATATCCAGCTTTCCGTTTTTGAATATTTAGTGACTCTCTGCTGTGAGCTTGACCTGCAATCACACAACATCAAGAGCGAAATACACTACATGCAGATAGCGATTGATGCTTATTCAAATGATATCGTTTTCTGATGTAAAAATCTAGCAAACTTACGTGGTCAATCTTGTCTTCATATGTTTACTGTATCATAATAACGAAATCCGTTCGATTTGGGTGTTGGCTATTGTTGTATAACTTGTTAGTGGAGTAATAGCGGTAGCAAGTATAGAAACCCGTTTTACACTCTGCTCAATATCCGTGTAGCAATACTCAGACGCCGAATACATTTTCCGGTCTGGCCTGGACCGTTAAGCCGTAAGCTTATATTTCCTGGCAAGTCCTCGTTGAAATAGTCGGCAAAGCGACGGAAGATATGGATTTATGAGTTTATTATATCATTTGATTGCCTCAGTTGATACATTTAGCGAAGATTAAAATGTCAATATGTACTTCAGCATTGTGCCATTATGTAGCCCGAGTCGTCGCTATGTATCGTGTACAATAATATAGGCTATCTCTTCATTCAAATATAGGGCTGGAATTAGCAATATGACGTCACGTGGCGTCATGAGGTTCACGTTCGCGTTCACACAGAACCTTTCAAAAAGGTTCACGTTCACACGAACCTGAACCTTCCAGAGGTTCACACCATCCCTATCATCTAATACAGAGGTGGGCAACCATTTTGCTAATCATGGCCGCATTTCGATTACTTATGTAGCTTAAGGCCGCCTTCCAGGGCATAGCCACAATAAATGATCTGGACGCAAAATACCTATGGTAAACTGTCCATATCCATTCCTGGTGAACTCCGGACTATTCTACTTTTCACAACAGCCTATTGTACGCACCGAAATCGCGAGGGGCAATGTTATGAATAGTTGCTGGGAGTGCATATTGTCGTGCGGAGCGCGAAAATTTTTCAGAGCCGCGAATGAATTGTTATTTCTTGAGGATTCCTATTCCTGCTCCAATTAAGAAGGGCGCTACTGCATTAAAATCGAAAAATAAAGTCTTGTTGAATTGCGCGGAGCGCGAAGAAAATTTCAAGATTAAATAAAATCTCTCGAAAATTCGGGAGTGAATTCGTAATTGCAATTTGAATGTCTACGGCTGCCAACACATACTAATTGAATTAGGCGTCGACGGCCGCATGCGACCGTACGGGCTGCCCATCCCTGATCTAATAGTATACATAAGGTATATCTTACGCCAATTTGGAATCCGCATTCCAGTTGTTTAGTCTTTTACATTGCTGACAAATTTCCCAAAAATAGTTTGAAAATAACAAAAAACATTAAAAAGGTCATCAATTAATTTCAAGGTAGGTTGTACTGAGACTAATCCTGATGCTGGTAGTGACTACAGAGAGCGCGGCGTCGTTCTGTCCTGCCATGCTAAATTTGATCAATTTTGGAAATGAATTAAATTGTGTTGTGTTGATTTAAAGCCAAATTGAGGGCGAAACCGGGCAACCTACATTGCATCTAAGTCTGTCTTAGGCAGTGCAGTTCGCCAGCTATCAACAACAGCTACCTAGCGCACGGAGATTTAGGCTACTGCCAAAGCTATAAAGTAATGAATGACTTGCACGTAGGAATTTCTCTAAATCTTCAAAGAATATCAAACATTTGCTCCAATGAAGTTGAAGTCAGCCTATACTCCGTTGAGCGCGACTGCTGGAGTTTGAGTTTGGCAAGCTTTCTAGAATACGAATTAAATTTAATCTTCAGTAATTGTCTCTTCAGAATGGTCGTGAAACACATGTTTAGTCACAATTTATACAGTCATTGACAAAATTGACAAAAAGTTCTCGCGCCCCCCTGAGAGCCTCACGCGCCCCCCAGGTTGAGAACCCCTGGTTTAGGGAGTGGGGTAGAGTGGGATTGGATGGGAGGTTAGAGTGGTTGGGATAGGTTGTGGGTGGATTGGTTGGGTTTTGTGGGTCGATAAATACGATACGGTTTATCTCGTTTTATCGGTGCGTTCAGTGGGCTCGCTTAAATTTTTTGGTATATTTTACTTCTTATATCGTTGATGTGTTGATCAATATTTTGGGCGTATTCATTTTGGATGTCGAGTGCATTTTTCCATTCCAACACAAGGGTTTTCACGTTCATAAAGGCTTTTATTATTACAACCAATCCCAACCCAAAATCCTAACCTTAACCTTAATTGCTGCTTTTTGAAACTCGCAATTTCGAACGGAAGCTGAAATTTGTCTAAACCTCGGAGAAATGGATAGTTATTCCCACCCTTTGGGGTATACATGATCCAACTACACTACTTTAAGCCAGCTGTCATATAGCCGCTTTCGCTTTTAAACCTATTTGTAAAACGACTCACAAATCATCGTCAGTTATATCTCTTGATTCCTCATTATATTTAGTCATTCATTACATTGAATGCATTCTACAGAAGAGCTAACGACATGGAGGTTCTGGAGTCGTCAACGGCTCGCGAGCAGCGGGTCAGACAAAGTGCGGCAATGCAACGCAAACTTACCAGGATTCTGGCGTCTGATTTTTTCTGCTGGATGCCGGTCTGTATCATGGGCTTCATGCAACTAGCAGGTATCAAATATGAGAGGATTTAGCATTATAAATTCTAATTATCCTGCTACTCACTTTATTTGCGAATGGCAGTCAGAGCGAAAATATTCCAATCATTCCAATTCCAAATTCAACCCCGATATCGACCCGAATTCATTTGATATAAGCCCAAAAGGAGATATTAATTGGTATTGCTTGCATATGCAAATTTCCAAATTAAATCCAAAAACTTAATACATTTTATTCTAGACATCGTCAGAGCTCATCTTATGTGTAAGTTTTACCTTATTATGCTTAATGCTCGTATGGTTCGATAAACTAGATATTGAGCAGCAATGTTGATGTTTCATCGATAAGTGCGTCAATTTAATACAATGCGTCAATTACAATATGTATTATCTAATATGTAATATAGCTGAAACCAGTGACTCCCAAAGTCATCCTTTGATGGAACCCTTTGAAAACGGATAGACACTCTGGACGTCGCAATGAATTCAGAATTTTGCAAATTTTATGATAAGCCTACATTATAATGGAAATACACAATCTCTTTTCTGAAAAAGTCCACAACAATGCAGGTATTTCATGTGAATAATGTACTTGTTGATCTTGTACACTCTCAAAAACTACGGTACGCTCTCAATGTGGATTGTCCATAATATAGAACATGGAGAGGACCGAAGCCAGTTAAGTTTCGTTCTGTACCATCTCTCAAGATGCCGAGATGCCAAGAAACCGAAAGGTTATCGAGTCAGCGGTGTGATGTATCTTTCATTGAGTTCATGCCTTTCCTCATACACTTCCCAGACAAGTTACTTGTCAATTACCTACGAAAAAAAAAACATTTTGTTTCAACAAATAATTCCAGGAATTGATATTCCCAAGGACGCATATCTGCCAACCGGCCTACTGATTCTCCCGATAAACAGCGTCTTGAATCCATTCCTCTACTCTGACTTTGCTGATCTCATACTGATCTGGGTAAAGGCATATACGGCATGGATTGCGGATTCATTCAGGAGAATGCGAGACAGAGGTGCAGCATGTATAGCTACACAATTGTCACACCCGTTCTAAAACTGTAATGTCGATCCATATAAACAGGGGCCGTTTCGGCAACGCCTCAGATCCAAGTCATTGATCTCGAATTGCACGAGGATGAGGTAAACCAGAAGATAGAAGTAGCGGGAATGAATTGAACCAGGATATTGAACCTCGAACTACATTACCACTTTTAGAATCGTTAATACTCTCGAATTACGAGGATAAAACTCCCTTGGAAGCAATTTTAGAGCTTGAATTCAATTCACATTCTCATTATGTTGTTAATGCATATGAAATCGATGACAATAATTCTCTGTCCGCGTGTCGGCTTAATACTGGCCTTTTTTCATTGCCATTATCAGCTTTCCGTTCATAGGAGTTTCCGAAGAGAACCGGTGACAAAAGTTCACCATATCGGTTTATAAAAGAACCTACTTCCGACTTTCCAAATCGTTCCCAATTATCAAGCTTTCACCTGCAGGCGGTGTTGGTAACCACCATTGCGCTGACCTTCGTATTGAGAGAGAGAGGGAGAGAGATAGAGAGAGGGAGAGTCTTTGTTTTCATCCAACCAAAATATATAACAACAGACGGCAATGATGATGGTAGCCTATAGAAGATTCGCCTGCACAGTATTCAATTTCACATTCTAATTTCGCACTTTTACACTCTAAGGTTCTTGGAGTTCTTGAAGTTAGATCGTAACTTCGTATTTGCGATTGGGCTTCGGATCAAGACTTCTAGTATATATTATTGAATGTTATGTTATTGGTGGTCACATAACATAGGCGTCTGACACCAAAACACATGACAGCGACACTTCATCATTTTGGTTAAGGTTAGGTTGGCTTCAAGGCCGAGGTCGGGATGAAATATGTTCGGTTTGAATCTAATAATTAAAACCTATTCCGAATAATAACTATGAATTGATGACAGAACTTGGAATAAAACGATAACAGACCATTACTATAGTAAGAAGCGTAGAAAGGGTTCAAGTGTATGGAGTGTATACACACTTTTTCATTTTGTTTTTAGATTATAAATAGTACCACTGCGTTCAATCTCTGCAACCACAGGTTTCCGATAAACTATTTTCATGTCTGTATTCTGCCTTGCGCAGTGCTATACTTTCTCACATATTGCTCTAAACCAGGTGTTCAAAACATCGGATCGTTAAAAAAAAAAAATTCAAAACAAACGCGTTTAAAACAAGGCCTTTGTTTAAAACATGTTTTTTATTGTTTTTTTCCTATCCGAAGCCATGACGTCACTCATATTAAATTGTGACGTCATAGTGACTAGATATTCACAATTGAAAATGTAGGGTAAATATAGCTCGTTTGACGAATTAGGCTCCCAACCCCTGTCATATATACGGACCAACAACATCTTTAACCGGGACTAAATCGACATGTAGCATTTTTACGGTCGGTGGTCATCATCATCAGAACATTCTTTTCGTAGCAATGATCTGTATCTTCGTACTACGCCTGTTGAACCGACTATTTCGAGGGATCAAACTATCCCATATCGTATACGTCTGCTATATCTGGTGGTAATCGTCGTCCGTAGGCTCATACAACATGGGGTTACCATATTTTGGAATCGTGAAAGGGGGACACTTTTTCAAAATTTTCAAACTCAGAATACCATCAGAAAATCCCGAAATAGTGGTAACTTTCCACCGCTTCGTAGTCGGCCGACTAAAAATGAGAAAAAAAAGTCATCTGTCTCGCTCGATGCCCAAAATACAGTTTTTTCTTCACATTGTCGGGTGATTGACGAAAAAAAGGTCAACTTTCGCTCAGCTCCCGAAATACCCGTCATTTTGGTGCTGATTTACGGCATCTCAGTCGAAGTTTGCTATAAATTTGACCAAAATTCCTTAAAAAGAGGACAGAATCTCAAAAAGGAATACATTTAGGTGTCCTCAGAGGACATTTTCAAAAACCCGAAAAAGGAGGACAAATCCTCCTAAAGGAGGACGTGTGGTAAACCTAGTACAACATGTTTTTGGAAAGTATGTACACAATTATGGCATAATTGTACAATTTAAAAAAACTGATTTTTTTTCTCCAAAAAGGCCTTTGTTGAAAACATGTTTTAAACAGTGTTTTAAACAACCAGTTGTTTTAATTGCAACTCTAGCCGTATGCCCATTCTCTGGGGATTGCGGATATGAAGTTGAAATAGCAACTACTATCACGAGAATGCCAATTAATCGGATGCTATCGAAGGTTCATTTCTTAACATTTTGGTCCCATTTTTCAGAATAGAAAAATTAAGATACTTTTAAGAAATGCGAGCCCGGCTAACAATGTATCAGACCAGTAGACGAGTCATTTTAAAGCGCCACCTATAACGTACGGATGGTGTCTGGCCACCACCAGGAACATTAAAGGGTTGGATGCATAGGAATTAGTAGGACGATAATTTCTTCACCCAATAAAACTACGAGTGAGCCGACAGCGCTATGTTTTAAAAGTATACATATACATACACACCCAATTTGGCGCGGCCGAATGACTTATAGTAGATGGCTATTTGTAATTCGCGTGATGAAGGAATTCATGGAGAATTTCTTGACTGCTTCGATTGGATGAAGATACACCTATACATCAATATATATATAATATATATTCTTGATAGACGGAGGTTGACGAGTTCATAATTGCGTAATTTCTATTAATGCGAGCATCGTTGCCAGCTTCCCACATATGCCGTAAGTAGGTTTCGGTGAATATGCGTATCATTTCTTCGTTAATCAGCGCAACAAATTTTAAAATGAGTCGCGAACCATTTTCTAATCGAGATTTGGAGTCGCAAACATAAAAAGGTTGGGAACCCCGGCTCTAAACGAATATGTCAAACATTACGAGTATAATCTGCGCAATACAACGATGTCATAAGCATAACCAAGATCATAATTTGACAGTTGCGAATATTTTAAACTATGAATTGACGACATGGATTCATTACATAACGTGTTAAATATAGATAAAGTCTCAATATTTAAATTTAAAGCATGGAGTAACTCTAGGTGCTTTTCACTCCCTGAGTATGCGCCACTGCCTCAGCGCACAAAGACTGATGTCGTTGCTCTCAGACCGATACTTCCTGAGTTCTCTTCATGACAACGCAGATATTACCCTGACGTCAGGAAATATACAACAAGTAGTCATTACACTCTGGTTTATTTCCTGACTCGAGATTGGATGCAAGCCTTTAACGATGAATAATGTGACTGTATTAGCACGAATAATTCGAACACATCGATTAATTGGCTATAACTCAAGGAGACGCCGTATTAGCAGAGCGTGCAATAGTTGTCGCGGTAACTGTGATGGTGGAGAACAATTGAACTAGGAGGAACTAGGCTCTATTTCAGTGATGTGTGGTCAGAAGAAGCAAGTGAGGCAGCGTCACACTTGTCGTTAGTATGAGTAATAGAAATATGCGAAACATTGAATGATTATTATTGGTATTGATGTTTATTTAGAAGTTATTTTGAGCATTTTCACCCAAAACCCCGCAATTTGCATATCCATAGGTCAAAAATATTGACCGAGGGGAAAGATGGAGCACGGAGCAACCAAGCCTCACTCGTGATAGCACAATTCAACATAAACGGTTCAGAATTTTAAATAACTGGTACTTATCAAATGGTATTCTCACACTGATTCCGAAGATTCAAAATTATTAATATTATCATAACCCGAAATGTCAGAACCCCGAAAACCCCACAAAATCACCATTGACAGCACATTTTAGATTTGTTGGTATAATGGCAGCGCAGATATTAAGTTGTCTCACTGATGGTTGACTAACAACCCGACAATCGCGGCACATATAGCCGTGAAACGATGTGCTATATCTACTTCGTCGCCAACCGACGGTGTTGTAAAATCGTAGAGTTGCGAGAGCCAACATGTAGTGTCGAGAAAATACATTTTCTTGCTAATGTAGCTGTTGTATGTAACAACAATCAATAACGACCGAACGGCTACATGTGTGTGCATATGCTTTAACGCGTTGTCATTATCCAGAATATTGGCAATTACTGGGATTTACTATGGCGTGTGACGGCCCAGTATACCAGTATCCAGAATATTTATAATTACTTGAATTGCCAGAATTAGGACATCGAATCATTTCCGTGTTTTAACACATTACCATGGTAATTACTTGAATTTATTATGATGCGCGACGACCCAGATGAGAATTTTGCAATGCTTTGGTTGTTCAAAGCGCGGTCTGGTGAAATAAAGAAGTAGTTATCTGGGTTAGCCTATTTACGATAGCAATAATTCGCTACCTTAAACAGGAGCATCGAACACATGGTCGAAATATAGATTACCAACCTACGGATAGATTAGATACGCAACTCCTGGTGGTTACGCTTGGGCAAGCAGGGTCTCGTATTGCTGAACAACCTAAATGTAGCGTAATTGGCAGTGCTGTAGCTGCGACCAGAGCGCGGAAATTTAATATAATTGATCGTAATCGAAAGCTAGTGTCGCACTGATTCCGAGAATACAAATTGAAATCTTGTCAGGGCAATGGAACCATCCCTAAACAGACCGCAAAACTGAAAAATTGGCATTGTTCCAACGATGGGAGCGCCGCCACACAATGAACATAACAATGACCAATTTGGTCTAGCGATTTTTCGGAACAATGCCGAGTTTCAGACTTTGAGGGTTGTTTTCAGGGGTTCCATTGCTCTGACAAAATTTTAATTTGTATAGTCGGAATCAGTGCGACACTAGCTTTCGATAAAGACCAGTTTTATTAATTTTAATCGCTCTGGTCGCTAGTTATAGCACTACCAATTATGCTGCTTTTAGATTGCTTAGCAATAAGAGTATCTGCTTGCCCGAGTGTAACGACGGGTTTTGCGTCAGTTGCGTATCTATCCATAGGTTAGAAGACGATTTAAAAGAACGAGACTGCATCACGAGAGATCGCACCTTTTGACATTGTGTCGTAGTTTGCTGCTTGTGTCACACTGACGATCTAACACCCGCACCAAAATTTGTTTTATGTACTCAGACTATAATATAAGAGTGTGGGTGGCGAGACAGCGTAATGGCATAATCCACAGTTGCAACACCAATGGTTTGTAGTTTCCAGTCCAGAAATCTTACCTGTGTGTGTTGGAGGCTCATCTACGCTACTCCTCGCCATCTCATCCGCATAAGCCTGTGTGTCGAAAAAGCCTAAAAGTGAACTGTGCTACAAGTCGGTAGCTCCGCAATCAAAATAAAAGAAAATCGGTCTGGTGTAAATGCGGACCAATGACCATTGTAGTCGTCATTCACCGTAAATACCGAAAACAATATAAGAGTGAGTATATAGTGAGATTTTTCGTTTTGAATTCGCAATAGCGAAAATGATCGGTGTTCGCTGGTGAATACGACAAAATATACATGAGAGTATAATAGTGCTTCCCGTAACGCAGGCTACATCGTACACCTACAATCCATATATTGTGGATATTGCGATCCACACTTATAAATAATGCTAGAGTGCAGCTCGGTTACATACACGAGTCATATCAGCAGCCACCGAGAGAAATCGATTTGATATAGGCCTAATTGACGAGTATAAAATATTCAAATCTGTTTGTATCGCATGTCCACCAGTGATTAGCGGATAGTGCTTTTCGAGGCTCCAAATCCCTCCGACAACTTTAGTGTCTGAGGAAAACTCCCTCCGACTCCGAAGAGGTCAATCCCAGACTCCGAGATAGGCTACTCCGATGAATCTCGTCAAGTATCCGAAACAGTGGCAAGCATGGTACATGGTACACATGGTACACGTGATAATATGGTTGGCCTCATAGTATTGTTTACTCTCCAGTCCCCAATTACAGTGCAGATGGCTGATTTTTATGCACTTGGCAATCGTTTTTGCATGTTACCCGTCATATTACAACTTTACAAGGTGTCAACTGTCTGTGTTTTGGCTTGTAATCATATTCAATAGTGTATTCTGGTCAGAGCTATCCAAATATATCGGAGACAAAAGTTACAATACTCCGAAATTCTCCGAAAAAATATCTGTAGTAAACTCCGACTGTCACAAAATCGGCAAAACTCCGCTCCGAATCCACTCCGACTCCGCTCCGATGCTCATCACTGATGTCCACCGGTGAGTCAATCTTATGCACAGTTTATCATAAGATCAAAAAGAGATTGTCCTGTAATTCGGCCTATCCAGACGACTAACACGAAATATCTGTTCACTCTATCCAATTTCAAACCTTTAATATGATGTCAAGGATACGGTGTCTACAGAACAGGGGTAGTCAACTCACGCAGTGGGTCGAGAAGCAGTTTAAAATTTCTATAGAGGTCGTATCAGCTACAGTGAGGAATAATGATATTGGACACGGGGGATTATTTATTTTGAACAGAAACAACAATATTTTTAAACTTAAATCAATTTCCGCAAATCAAAATGCTTTACTAAGTAAGCGTTCTGCCGAAATCTCAAATCAAGTTGCGGGCCGACAAATATGACCTCGCGGACCTTGGTGACAATGTTCCCTCTAAGCTGCGCACGTGCGCAAATGCGCAGTGTTGACACGTTCTCTGCGCACAGAAAATCTAAGTTGCGCACAAAACATCCGAAGTTATGACCTTTTTTTTAATCGTTATGCACTGTTGTCCGAGGGTCTGCGCAGTGAGTTGGTGAGTGTGCGCAGACTCGTCAAAAATTAGAGGGAACACTGTTGGTGACCCCGGCTATATAGAAGGTATAGAAATAGAATGCTTTAAATATATACAGGATAAACGTCACAGGCGACAGTGATCTATAAATGTCAGTAAACTCGATAATCCCGAAGCTGCGAATAATGAATGCAGGAAAATTATTCTGGATATATACAAAAAAAATATATTGCTATTTATACAGACGGCTCTACAAACACACGCCTCGATGTGTATCCGCATTTTACGGTACCTGTTTTAAGTTATCATACAACAGGTCACTGAGCAGACCAGTCAGATCTTTTCGGGGGAGTTGAGGGCTATGAGAGACAGCTTAATTTACGTGCAGCAATTGTGAACCTGATATGCAATTAGTCATTTTCTCGGATAATGGTAGTTCAATTAAAGCAGTGGTTCTCAAACCTGGTCGACACGCCCTCTTGAATACAGGAAGAAATTTCGTAATTCACGTAATGCCACTATGACGTTTTAAACGTCGCCAACTGTATTAACTGGGACAATCGAATGATATAATAGTCCCATCAAATCAATATCTTCCGTCGCTTTGCCAACAAGTTCGACAAGGACTTGCAAGGGAATATAAGCTTGCGCCACAACAGTCTAGGTCAGACAATGTATTTGGTGTCTGAGTATTGCGACGTTGATATTGAGCAGAGTGTATAACGGGTTTCCATACTTGCTACCGATATTACCCCATTAACAAGTTATACAGAAGTAGCCAACACCCCAATCGCACGTATTGTGTTTTTATGATGCAATAGACTCATGAAGTCAAGATTGACCACGTACACCGGCTAGATTTTTTACATCAAACTACGATATCCATTGTATTGATTAGTTGAATAAGCATCATTCGCTGACTACATGCAGTGTATTTCGCTCTTGATGTTGTGTCATTGCGGGTCAAGCTCACAGCACAGAGTCACTAAAATATTCACAAACGGAAAGCTGGATATTTCGAGCAAACTTTTGTAACGGAGCAAGTGAAATTTTTGAGATTGTCAAGGTGCATGCTCATTTACTGTTGATTCTTATGCTGCCGGCGCCATGCATAGAGTGGCCCGCAGTTGAAATGCAATAAATTTCAACCAAAGATGTTATAATGAAGTGAAAATTGTAATATAGGAAAAAGGTTCACAGTGCAGAACCTTCCAAGGTTCGTTTGTGAACGTGAACCTCTAAATTTCTGAAGTTCACATACAGAACGCGAACGTGAACCTCGCGTTAACACCATCCCTACCTTCTGATTAGTTCAAGGTTCAGTGTCAGTCAAAATATAGCATCAGTGTACATTATTGTACGACGCAAGGACATTTAGAATAGGCTTACCATATTTTGGAAATCTAAAAAGAGGACACACGCTCAGAGCTCAAATCGCCGTTTTTCACTCCGAAATACCCGCTGGAGCGTCACTTCTGTGCTAATTTAAGGCATATCACTCGCATTTTGCTCTAAATGTGACCTAAATTTTCAAAAAAAAGGACAAAATCTCAAAAAAGAGGACAAACGGGCGTCCTCCGAGGACACTTTCAAAAAAGTCAGAAACGAGGACAAATCCTCTTAAAAGAGGACGTATGGTAACCCTAATTTAGAATCTATGTAGAATTAGGGTTATTGCCATTGTTGAAACTTGGAAGTTTCCGCATTAAACTAATTCCGCATTAAACTAATTCCCAGTCAAAGGGTAGCGCACCCCCATTTTGGGAGACACTAAGTTGAAGCAATCAGATTCGCCGTGTTTGCTTGATACCGGTCGTTGATTTATCATGACTTGATGATATCACAAAAGCCCTGGCACACGAATCGCGACGCTTTTTCGCCGCAGGCCTGCGATAACTAAACGACTCGAGTCAACTGATTCAATTGACTTGACTTGACTTGACTGGAATAGGTGTTTCATAAGGGGAGTGCACTCGTGGACTCGATTTTAGTCAATTTCAAGTCCTCAAATATCCTCACTCAGTGTCGACTAAGTCGTTGTGCCTGTACGACTGTACGAACATGTTGTCGACACGCTGATATTACCTGTGTGACCAACAAGTCCTTCAACGATTGCGCAGCCTGCCTCCGTCGGTATGTCACGAATAAATTGACCGCAAACGTGGTGATAATCGCCTACATTTTCCCAGACTAGTAGTAATCAATCCGACGAATAATATTTTCGTGAATCAGTTGTGTGGCATTCAATTGTCCTTTATTTGTATTTCCTTTTTTATAATCGACAACTCTAATTGTCCGGTTTGGTTTAATTGGTTAATTTAATTGTTGAGCCGTCTGTGATCGATTGCCTATATATTTTTCTCGTTGCTGTTGTTTTGCCTGACTATTCTTCGAGCATCGCACGAATAATCGGTATTTCGAATCTTGCTAAGGGCATATTCGTATTTATATCAAGGAAATCCGCATTAGTATCCGATTTCGATCGATTGATTGTATTAAGTTACAGACGACCGATACGCAACGTTTACCGAGTTCAGATTAAGCAGACTTAGTTGAGCTGACAGGATTCAACGTATGGAAAATCAGCACTCATTAGGATTGGACCGTCACGTCGAAATAGCAGTGTATTTCTTTTCTATGGACTATACTCAGTTATCATCCTAACGAACCTCCTGTATGATATACATCGGAGCTTAAAGTGTATACATACAATTATATTACTCGTCAACAATTGGTACAGGCTTGAATGTTATTGTGTGGATGTGTACGTGAATTGTTTATTGCATCATATCAATTTGTTTCAAATTTCTGAGGTTTGATTTTATATCATCTATTTGGCTGAAAGTTACCGTATAGTGTAGCGGTTCCACATGTGAGCCATACAACTCCCCGTTGAGGGTAGAATCACCTCCATATTCTATACTCATTCGGAATTAATAGCGACTTAGTCTGTGTTTAAATCATCTTACCAAATACAATGATTTGAATCATAACTCGTACATCGTCTAGTCTAAAATTTGCCCGGGCTTGACTTGAATCGAGTCACAGAAATGGGGGTTGATTGTTCGAAACACTGTAGTGCAGTGGTTCTGAATCTTTTTGTCTTCCCAGACCCCATTTGGACTGTCGCGGATCCCGGCGGACCCTCCCGATGTGTTAGTACAGATTTAACTTAATTATCGTGCAACAGTCTTCTGCCTGGTGTAAATATTAACTGTAGGCTAGTGATAAACAGCTACAAATTGTCCTTTATTGAAAATAGCATCATCTACTATTTATGTAGAAGTTGAGTAGACTTTTATCAGTTCAAAGCGAACTCTGTAGCTGTATTTTTTGAAATACGTGATCGTGTGTTGAAAATCCGCGTCTTCGATTTGATATGAACGAGTGCCGAAAATATATTTCCACAAAGTCAGGTGGTGGCGAATGGAATAATAGAGCGTAACGCTTCCGGCGACACCTTTGGGTATGGTCGCAACATGTACGGTACCAAAATCGAGGAACATAATTTTTAATGAACATATATCGTCCAACCTAATAATTTCTATCTAGCAGCTCAACTTGAAGTTATTCTAGAATAGTGGCTACGTATATCACGGAAGAAATTAGATTTTTGCAAACATTTCGAAGTCAGCCCGCTTGACCTTACTAGTCTAACTTTTTTATAATTCTGCAAGCCCAAGCAAAACATCTCTAAACAGCAATATGATTTTATGAGAAGGTTATTGGCGATTTTACAACTAAAACGAGTTTGCGCAGTGTGATATTTCATGTCAGACGGCCAATCTGTTGATGCGGGCGAGTCCTGAGGTTTGGCAGTTTTGAAGTGAAACTACATAGTGATTTCCCTATTTTAAAGAAATGCAAATTAGGTTATCAACCATTTTGGAAATTTAGAGGTTTCGCGAACTCCTGAAAATGATTCGCTGACCCCTGGTTGATAACCACTGCTGTAGTGATTGACTGTAGCGGTAACTACCGTATCAATGTACAAGATTGCGATTACGATTACTTCTGGAACGCGTAATTACTTGTGCCGTTTGGATTACAGAATAACCCTGAAGTATAGTCCATTAGGTAACATTGAAAAGTTATTACAATTATTCCCGGTAGCACTTATTTTGCTTCTTTTAACTTGCGCGACGAACACATAGTCGGAGACATCATAACAATTAAGATGAAACTGCTTCACTGGAGAACATATCTTTTAAAATTGTGTCGTAATTCACAGTTATGTCTCACTGACGACTAATCAATCTCACTGAATTTTGTTTTAGCTACAACACACAATACATACTAACACATGAGTGCGAATAACTTCAGAATCTTCAATATAAATTACCTATGGCGAAATAATGATCTGCAACTGTTTGAAGTAGGATCGTAGCAGAATAAGGCGAAATGAACAGGGAATTCGGCAATGGTTAATAATGCCTTTCGAAACGTAAAATGTACACCTACAATCCACATAATATCGATATTACGATCCTCTGTTGTCAATGATGCTAAAGAGCAGCTCGATTATATACACGACTCATATCGATTTGATATATTTCCCGGCGATAACATATTTAGATCTGTATTCGCTGAGGATTTGTGCGGTTTGCAGATATAGTAGGGTTGCCATACGTTCTCCTTTAGGAGGATTTGTCCTTTTTCGCGAAATTGAAAATGACCTCCGATGACGTCTAAACGCCCTTCTTTTTGGCAATTCGTCCTCCTTTACAGCTTTTACAGCTAGTGAAATGAACCAGGTAAACTGAAAATCGACATAAATGAGATGAAATAGGTAATGCGGACTTACGACCGGGTAACTCAGGAGTCGATCGAAAGTGAGGGCCTTTTTTTAGTCAACACAACAAGATTTCTAGTGAGTATTTCTAAATCAGCTGTTGTCAACTTCGATAAACAAACTTTTATGATTTGGTAAAAGTGCCCACCGCTGCCTGCGATATTCGTAGAGGACCCGTGTTCACTTTTTCCGATTCCAAAACATGGTAACTCTGATATATATGAGTTATTCTGCACAATATATAGAATGCAAAATACTAACAATTATTGTTATTGATATTAATAATAATGCACAATTATATCTGCGTTTATCTGTCAAACATGAACGTTAAACAGTCGTCAATTTGAACAATGGTGATCGTGCCAAAATACGATTAAAAGGTTTTAATCCAAGTAGAACGTTATACTTGTGATTATCTTTTTATAGCAGGGGTGCCACACTCAACTTGGGTCGCGGGCCAAATTCGAATCTCGGGAGCCGGACCAGTCAGATAATAACAATTTATTATATCCAAATCTCTATTTTATTTTATTTTTCATTTTCAAGCCTGTATACGTAATAGTATGTTACATTCCATTACGTACCATAGTGGCTCAATGTATGCGAAACAGTTTTTCTCAAACAAAGGAATTGGTGATTTTGGCGAATGATTGGCCGGTTGCACGTAGTTGTAAACTGCTTAACAGTGACTCTGACGATGACATGAATCCGCATTGTTCTATGCTGCCTATGTTTTAGCCGTAATGTGGCATTAGCGCTCCTTATGCATTCTGATTTAACTGTTAACGCGACTGTTGAAATTTAGTTCATCCACATTCAGGTTTCTCGAGAGGCCGGTGATCTTTTGCGTCAGACGTGATACGGCAGTGCGACCGCGCAGATATTTGCATCATATTTTATGTTCAACTATTGTAGTATCCATGTAACCTGCACGTAACGCAGCGGTTTCCAGACATTTCAGCTTGTGGCAAAGCTGATCAACAAAAATTAATGAAACACTCGCACCACACTGACAAGAGAAGAGAGGTTTCTCCAGAAAAATGATTTTCACGTGTTGTGTTAATGGGATGGATTTGCTTGTCGATACGAATACTCCGGAAATGAGGTTGCAATAGTGGCATGCATAAAAGTATTTCGTCCTAAATTCCAACCACTTATACTAGTGTTTACAGCTAATAATGTTGGCCGGAACAGGAACGAAATGGTAAAATATAGCCTTACCCGTGCATGTAGCGGTCTTTATTGCTTTTGTAACGGCCCTCGAATAGGATTTGGAAGCAGCCCGACGAAAGGCATTCATTTTCGTGAAAGCAACCTTTGCGAAAACGGGTCGCTTCGTAAATCAGTGCGCTTTTCTTCTATTTCTGTAGGTTGCTTGTTTTATTGCTATGTATTGACTACCCGCCTAAAGTTGGTGAACAGCGAATGACGGAAAATAATGCTGCAGTACAGTCCAAAGTCAAGACAATAAGGTCACGATATGCGGAATTATTCCATGTTTATGGGTTGATTCTAACCTATCAGCTAAATTTATGTCGTTGTAATTACGCTACCTCATTAATAATGACATGATGTGTTTCATCGTCATACGCGCTTATGTTTGACACCTTTCAGCAGTCAGAACGATATTACCTCGTTTATGCAAGGCTATGTGGCATATTCTTTTAAATATTTATACATGGCACACAGTTAGGGAATTACTGATATAACACTTGCGCACTGGCGTCTTTTCTCTTATGAATAACTATTGCTATGTAGCCTGGATTTACATAGACCTCTGATCTCAGTGTGCAATTTTCTGCATTTTCGAAATTTGGTGACATCGTCACAGACTTGTTCCTATAGCCTACTGCTGATAAGAGTGAATCTTCATCACTACTGGTGGATGGTTAAAATGTGGTATATTTTACACATATTCGACATTTATAGTCTTGGGTAATATGTAATGGCAGTCTTTTGTAACAATCAAAACATTTGTCGAAAATGTAATTTTGTAATCTACTCGGAATAATTTCGCGGGCGGTATGTTTAATACAGGGTGGAGTATACGTGTAAGCGACCTGAAACATCAGTGATCGGTGCCTTACAATAACATACTGGCACATTAACGCGTAAAGTTTCACCACTATTCACATTTGTGGCACGCGAGATGATTTTTCATGGCACACCAATTGATTTCACTCAAACGACATATTGCGACCATGTTTTTGAAAAAAGTGAAACAGAAGTTTTAAAAATGCACAAAGCTCGTAGGCGAAATTATTTCGGAAATCAACATAAAATAGAATCTTCGCGTGATTTATTGGACCCTGATGTCTTAAATATAATGTAGGAACCCTAACAAATAAATATATATGTAGGCCTATATGAAAATGTTTTAAAACCTATGCATAATATACAGAGATTAGTCAACGGTATTAGCAGTTATGAAAGAACGTCAACCAAATATCGTATGGAACCGTTTGGATGCTTTAGTCTAGGAGTGTTGACTGTGCAGCATACGGGAGCGCAACTTTTTTTTTCATCATCATCATTGGTTTATTAGCAATTTTATCAGTTCAATACACCACAAAAATGCGATACAATGAAAAGACAGGAAGATGTCGAAGCGACAAGGAGTAGTCTATGGAATCTGACACCCATCTTGGCCTAGGCGATGTAAAGAGGAGGCATGCACACTGAATGAAAGTAAAGAAGATAGTATAGAAGAAGAATGCGACAAGAAATAGGGCGGCATGTCATGGGAAGCGAGATCGATAGGTCAGTCGTGGTCCGGTAATCTTGAGGATGGACTGTATTTATTTAGTAGTAATTGCTTGTATTTCGACTTGAATGTGGACATGCTCGTCGACTGTCGGATGGCTGGCGGGATACTGTTCCACACATCAGGTCTGGCATATTTGATGGAGCGATGATCTTTTTGGTCGATCATATGATATTTGGACGACGTGGACGCGCGTGTGTTGTACTTGTGCGCTTTTGATTCGGAGGTAAAGAAGTCATTGAAATATTCGGGGCAACGACCGCAGTGAAACTGATACATAAACTTGGCGATTTCTAGTTTCCGCATATCTTCTATGTTTAGGACGCCGAATCTCTTCAACAGCGACTTATTGGATGGGCAGCCAGGCTATGATTCGGAGCACTTTATGCTGTAGTTTCTGCAGTGGCTTGAGTGCAGTTTTACTGGCAGCCCCCCAACAGAGGATGCCATAATGTAACTTCGATTGGATTAAGGATTTAAAGAGTATCAGAAGAACCCATGCTGGCATGAAGCGCCCAAGGCTGTAGAACAGGCCGCACTTCGGTGATAATTTAGTTTCTAGGGACTGAATATGACTCTTCCAGGACATGTTCGAGTCCAGTAAAACTCCGAGATATTTGGCATTATCTGTGTTGGAAACGGGCTGACCAGCGATATTAACGGTTAGGTTATTTTTTGAATTAACTGTCAGCAATTGCGATTTGGAGGCGTTTAAGCAAAGGTCGTTCTGGGCCGTCCACTCATGGACTTTGGGCATTTGGTCACCAGTCAGGGCATCTAGCTCTGCCGTCGAAGACTTATAAACCGGTATTCCTGCGCTGGGCATTTTCACGCTATAGAAGACGCGACATAGACATAAAGTTTCGGACAACATGCAACCACGCGACTCCCGTGTAGTGTATGCGTTGCCAAAATGATTGGCGGCGATGAAACCTTGTAACAAAATATCCGCCGCATGCTGGCCAAAATGTTCGACATTGATATGTCCATCGTCAAGGCGCCGAAGTGACCAGCAGCGCCGAATAGTCCAGCGCCCGCAGCTGGAGCCGCACGTATTAAATGAGACCTGCTGCCGAGGAAAGTAATGAGTCCCGTGGTAAAATGCGAATTTGGAATCGTGTTCGTCTGTCGAAAAGAGATATTATTTTAGTTTCGTCTGGTGTTCAAGCTATTCCTATATATCTGGAGCAACGACAATGTTTACTGCTTTACCGCGACGCAGACAAATCTAGTGTCAACCAAACTGACTTAAATGACACATGAGTGGGAACATTTTTCGTCATCATCAGACCATATCATCGTGATTGGCCTGTCACTTATTGGATACGGTACCGAACACAATGGACTTGGAAACGACCAAATCAATCACAGAAGATCGATCATTGCACGACTGCATATAAATTATGTAAATATTACGTACATGCTAGGTCGGGTGCGGTAGCGACCAAAATTTACTACCTTCGCGATCAATAAATCATGAATCACTGGCCTAACGGATTCCGTTACCAGCTTCAGAAAAACGGTTGGTGGATTTCCTTGCTTGAATCATTAAATATTATTAAATTGAATGTTTGCACGCAAACTGGTAAAAGTTTGACATTTTTTGACATTTTGGCACCCACCAAACAAAAGGTTGCCGGCCTCTGGTTAATTGATGTCTGTTTATTGATATAGGTCAGGGGCGGCCAACCCGTGGCCCGTGGGCCAAATGTGTCTGGTGGCCTGCGAGGTATTTCTCGAAATTAGTTGTAACATCAGGTAAAATTGCAAGGCCAACCAAAGTTTGATCTGCCTGACCGCAAAATTTGATGATGGCTAAAACATCAGTTCCGACGCATTGGCGTAACCAGGGGCCAGTCACATTTATCGCACATCTTCGTATTATGACCATAAAGTGGAATATTTCGTAGCAGATTTATTCGACTTGAAATTTTTCTTAGAACTTCGCATGACTTATTGTTACTGGATTTCCTGCATTTGGTATTGGGGTCCCCTCCGGAAAATTATAAATACGCGTAATTTACAGAATTGAGTCTAACTATGCTCGCAATTAGGAGATAACGTGTCGTCCAACATGCGACTTCGCTTGTGCGCTCGCAGCGAGATCGTTGGCGATGGAACCTTTGCACAAAGTGATTGATGAATGTTGACCGAAACCTTCGATACTGCTATGTCTAAACGCCGAATAATCCTTGCCAAATGAGCCCAGCAGTATACAGAAGCGACCCCCAATATATGCAAGTAACATATTCATTTATCGAATTCATTCAATACCTTTGAAAATATTTCGCGGTTGCAGGATATGAATGCACAATGCACAGATGCACAGTTTTCCTGGCATTATTGTTCTCAATTTTAAATCTTAGTAATATAAGTCTTGTTTTCAACGTCACCTAATTCGGTGCGCTCCTGTCGGACTACTAGGTCATCAATATTCAAGTGGCCCGCGCAATGGTTCGTAAATCTCACATGGCCATTTGGCCGAAAAGGTTTGCCGCCCTTGTTATGGGCAGTTTGGATATTACTAAAATTGTAATACATAATCGTGATGATTTAGTTACCAAATCATGAGTACCGAGCGGTTGCTGATATTAGTCGTTCACATCGGGGATGCACAGCCTTTGGAGAACCTAGATATGACTAGCACCCTTAGACAGCTGACCGCATAAAGGATTTCTAGTAGTTGCAAAGCGCACGAATTCATCAAGAATTCAAAACGATGACGGCAAGACTTATTAATAAAATATTCATGTGCAAAGTCAGCATTTTTATATTTAATGGATTATAGTGTTATTGCAGTCCTTATCATATCTCTCTCGAGCTCAGATCAGACGTATCTGACCAAGCTAATTAGGAACTCGCTTGGACGGTAGTACGTTGTCAAAAACTGCCACGTTCATAGTTGATGGAAGCAGTTATTTTTCCTGGGAGCAGTAGGATATACACTGCACATCCCTGTTGATAATATAACCGAGCTGATATTTTGCTATATTTATAACAGTGATTCTTACAGTAACAGATTGTTAGAAGATATTGATTTTAGGTATTTATGTTACGCAGAAAACGTTCCAATAAGAATGCAGTATTCTCTACTGCAGAATTCCGCAATCATTTCTCGTCACTCTCATACGCCAAACTTCGCAATTCTCACGTATTGGTGAAACAAAAATGAGTGCACGCGAATAATCCGCAGCGAAAACGTTGCAAAGTGATTATGGTATGACGTAATAAACAAATGACGTCAAAAGTTTTGCGGTATATTCTCTCATAATGCAGTATCATCGCGATTGTTGCATTATCTTCGAATATGTTTTCAATGCTCAAGTTCAAGAAGGCAGAACGAATGTAATCGTGAGTGACCGGGATTTTTTAGTAATGGTATAGTCGCAATTGTATTCCAGCGTTTCAGACTAATCGTAATCGCATTCGATTGCATTGATGTAGTGTAGAGTAATAGCTCCATGTATGGATAACACGATCAGCGGAAAGTTGCGTATATCAACGATAACTTTACGGTGTACTTACAGGGCTAACCATTTAATGAAGAGATATGAGTCAGATCAGTATAAACGTGTGATTGCTTGAAATTTCACAATACCACAGCATCTCTAGTTCGATTGTACAGAACACTGCACGCCCCGGATCTTAAACCATTCGTGATATTTGAGAAAGTTCATCACTACGGACTCATAAGAAGCGTGGATTCGGCCCGTAACATTCGATGATGTCGTCGATATGCTCTCTCGGCTTCGCGCTCATAATAGCTGTCGAATGCATACAGGGTGAGTCAGCCGAATAAAGCGCCCCTTACAGAAATAACTGAGAGAGAGAAAGAGAGAGAGAGAGAGAGAGAGAGAAAGACAAAGAGTTTTTTTATTACTGCTGTAAATGCCCTAAGTGTACAGTAGCCTATGTAACACTTCTATAAACCAAGTAGAAGTGTTGCAATGGAATTAAGTAGCAGTGTCAATTTCCAAAGCACGTTGTTGAGAATTGACCGACTTTCAAGAAGACATGGCTTTCAGTCCATTTCCCATGCCTTATAACTTAAAACATCTTACTGTAACTCATCCCTAGCATTTGTGGGCAATGGACATGTGCAACTGGAAGAATATCGGCTGAAAAATTGGAATTCCCCTAAAATCTGAGTACCGTGATTTTACCCAGCCCACTAAAATACCATATATGTCAGGGTTTAAGCAGCTGTTGTGGTTTGGGGTGATGCGCAACCACACTATAGATGTTATTCTGAGTTCAGGGCACCATTTTGATATGGCATACGGCCTTGGAAATCCTCAAACCTACCTAAAACACAGCATCATTTGCAGAGGTGGTCAGTAACGAAGTACTTCTACTTTTTGAAGTACTTGAAGTAGATTTTGCCTACTCACACTACTTTTTAAGTAGTTATGATTTTAGACTACTTCTACTTCTACTTGACAGTTTTCAGTTTCGTAGGCAAATATAAGCGTAGAATACCTACTTACTTACTTGTGAACCACCACTCCTACTTCTACTTGAGTAGAAATTCCGGCGTTACTTCTACTTCTACTTGAGTAGCGACGGTGACTACTTTGACCACCTCTGATCATTTGTCACGATTCACCATGTAAAAGAATATAACTGTAAATGTACCGTATCGTATCGCACAGCAACATTGTAAATATCTCATTATTCAATGTAACGTAAGAACATAACAGGGAAATTGAAAGGAAACAACCTAACAAGGAAATGGATTAATCGGACATAAATGCAACGCCAATCAGGTGGGCGAATGGGTTGATTTCTCAAATTTCTGAAAACTTTGCCTGTGATCTTCCACGACTTGTAAGAGGCTGGCTTGCTTTTTCTGTCGTCTGGTATGTATGTACAGTACATAGCGTGGTCGGTATATAATGTTATCAGACGCGCTGTTGCTGTTACTTGACCACTATATTCACAAATTCCTGAGCAGTCATGAAACGCGGATCACTAAGCAATTCTGAAACTGGAAGACTAGACCTGATAGTGATGGTGTTTCACAGCTGCAGCAACAATATGAACACGATTCTGTCCCAATCAATTGAACAATCAAAAACATCACATATGTCTCTGTCGTTGAATATGTTTACAGGAGCTTTCAGAGTAACAAATTTAGATGAACGTTGAGATGAAGATTGTACATTTTGTGCAAATTAGAAAGCACGGATGCGGGGAGTGTCGGCTGCCTGCGAATAATATATAGATGAACTCTAGCTGTAAGTTCACCTTCGTTACTTCGTGCGAGTGCAGGCTGTGTTCTAGATATATTCAGTATTATTCTTGTTGTATGATTTGAACTTTTATCATTTTTTCTTTGCCGCCAATCGTTCCTCATCTGGGACCTATGTAATCAAGATGGGAGATTGTGTCTTATAGTTTTTTAATCGTCTCAAATGAGCATTTTTGCATCAATTTTCGAAATAGCTTCAGGAGCTCCTTTCCTATCTCCCATAGCTTGTACAGTACAGCTAAAAATTCACTTTGTGATGTTGCCACATATCCTTGGTCTGCGACAATGGAAGCAAACACACTCCATTGCAGATGATAAAGAAATTTGAAGGCATCTAATTTTACCATGATCATAGAAGATGGAGATGGAGAATTGTTGGTTATACTCGGAGAACAAGAAAAAGATTGAATATAACTGCTTAAAACGTGCACTGCAGCAGCAAGTGGCCAAGTATACTTACAGAGAACTCATCTATATCTTCACAAGCAGCTGAGAATCTCCATAGCAGTGATTTTGAGAGTACACAATCTTTATCCGATAATCCATCTACATTCGCTACTCTGATAGCCACATTTAAACCAAGTCAACGGCAGAGATCTATGCCAGGTTTTTGATGGTTGATATTCTCGAGACTGAATCTTGGTTCACATTGATGTTATGGTGGTAGAACACCGTTGGATGAGACTTCCATTCTCAGAATGGCATCGGTATCCGCATTTCATGAGTGCTCAGGAATTCGTGATTAATGGTGAAGAAGTTAAAGGTGAAGCAGAA
Organism: Botryllus schlosseri; assembly: GCF_051294905.1. Lineage (NCBI taxonomy): Eukaryota > Metazoa > Chordata > Ascidiacea > Stolidobranchia > Styelidae > Botryllus > Botryllus schlosseri. The sequence continues at coordinate 29,543,687 of NC_137236.1, forward strand.
TGTATGATAAAATTAAGTATCGACCACGCTATATAGATACCAGACCACAGAAAGCAGGAAGCCTGTCTCTTAGAAGTCCTGGAAACAGGAGGATCTCCGGCAAAGACTTCAAAATTTAGTAAAACCAGCCTTCAATCTGATTGGTATTGGAATTTGATCCAATAAATCCATTTCTTTGTTATGTTGTTTCGTTTCGTGATCCATTTCCACGTTATGCTGTTCGTTTTCAAAAAATAATGTTGCTTTGCAAGTAGTAGTTTTGAGGATTTCTTAGGCAGTGTGCCATATGAAAATGTTGTCCTGAACTCAAAATAATATCGATAATGTGGTTTTGCCTTACCCAAGCCATAAGAGCGAGCTGCATAAACCCTGCTATTTAATCCATTTTAGTAAGCTAGGCAAAATCGCGGCAATCAAATTCCAGGGGAATCCCCCATTTTCAGCCGATATTCCTCCAGCTAAACACGCACATTGCACATGCATACAGAAGCAAGGTGATATAATCCACAGCTGCAACAGCAATGGGTTACGGGTTCGAGTCCGACCGAGGTCGACTCCAGAATTCCTACCTACGTGTTGGAGGTTTATATAGGCCCTTCCTCGCCATCTCATCCATGCGAGCGGTGTCTCATAAAAAGCCTAGAATTGGGCTATGCAACAAATCGGCAGCTACAGAATAAAAATTAGGAAAATTGGCCCGATGTAAATGACCATCGTAGTCGACAAACACCATGAATACCACAAACAAACAGATGTAAGGGATGAATTACGGAAAAAGTAGTTAAAATGCACATTCAAGCTATATGACATGGGAAGCAGACTTAAAGTCGGTCAATTGTGAAGACAATAACGTACAAGTATAAAACGAAACGTATGATATTAATCAACCAAATAGCCTACATAAGTAGTAAATCAAGTAAATATTTAAAAGAAGTAGTGACAGATTTCGTAATTGCAATATCCTTCATTGTTACAAACTCAGAAAATGACTACCATGGCTGGCCAAATTGGTACATTATTGAAACTACACTATGTTACCTTGATGTAGAGGTCATAACGCCGGTTGGCATAGCAATCTTACTCATGTAATGAGATGTATATCGACTCGAACACTATTGTACTCTCAAACTTGACAAAATGTGACCCCAGAAAGATATGTGGGCTATTTTACTTTTAATAGTATGTATATATATTAAGGCAGTTCAAAATAAAATTCCTTAACATTTCACTGGCTACTTGATAAAACTGTTAGGTTAGTTAAAAAAACGCTGCACACGGACTTTGGCTTCATTCCCACCAGCAGAAGCGAGATTTTTGCAGTAGAAAGTTTTGAATTTATGATTAGAAGAGATGACCGATTTCGAATTGTTGGGCGAGGCCGTTCACAATTCCATTTATGTGCCTTGGAGTCGACTTTTATGAAAATACACCAACCAAAACTCTGTCAACAAAAGGAATTCGTGTACCACCTAAAAATAGTACATTGAACGCTCTCTCATTCACGAAATTCATGCTGGTGACGTCATATTTTGTGATGCGATTGTTGATATACAGTGTTCTTTCCAATTCTCTACTAGTTGCTGACGACTACCCCTGACGAGTGTCAGCCGAAAATATTCGGGTTCATTTCAATATGAATATACTATTCAATTTATCATTAAAAAACAAAAAACAAAAATTTCAAACTTTTTCTGCCGACCCCATAAAATTGTTAGGCTGTCAGTAGAGATGATGCACACCAAATCTGGCTCAATTCCAACCAGTAGCAGCGAACTTATTGCAGTAGAAAAATATCTAATTCCATGATTTTATAATAAATAATCAAAGAGTTGGTCACCGTAAATACTATATCATTCAAATCGAAATTTTTCTACTGCAATAACTTCGCTTCTAGTGGTTGGAATTGAGCCAAATTTGGTGTACATCATCTTTACTGACAGCCTAACAATTTTATGGGGTCGGCAGATAAATTTCGACATTTTACTTTTTTGTATTACAATCATAAATTCAAAACTTTCTACTGCACGAATCTCGCTTCTACTGATTGGAATGGGGCCAAAGTTGGTGTGCAGCGTTTTTTTTTGTCCAACTCAACAATTTTATGAAGTAGCCAGTGAAATCTGTAGGAAAAGTATTTTTTTAACAGCCCTGATATATATATTTATAAACGGAAGTGTAGTGTATGAAACAGGGGTGTCAAACATACGGCTCACGGGCAGCATCCGTCTCGCCAGACGATTTCATCCGGCCCGCGAAGCATTTCTGAGTTGATTGAAGCAATCTCATGTTATCCAGTACATTTGTAGCTGATGTTGAGATTTTTTGCAGGAAATACTTCCATTAAACATTCCTTCAAGACAGCAAATGTCCAGCATATTTATGTTCATAGACCGCATTACAACCACCGCACCAGGTTACGCCATTGTGGTTTGACTCTAGCGGCCACTCGAGCCGGTAACATCGACACCCGATTTCGTGAAGGCAGAAAGTGCAGTGCACACAGAGTTCAGAGTTTTATGGAAAGATGGACAAAAAAGTACCTATTCACATAAGCGAAAACGCCAAGGCAGAACCGTTATATGCGGTATACATGAAAAATATATTTGTTACACAAATATATAATTCAAACATCTATGGCCGCACTGCTGTGTCACTGCCAATAGATCACCGGACTTAAGAGCAACCCGACTGGCGATTTAATAATAATGAACCAATTTCTAACGCTAGCGTTTACAGTTAAACACCTTGTATTCCTCACAACGCATACGCAGGACTAACGCCATATTACGACTAAAGCAAAAGGAGCATAAAAATATGCGAACTTATATCGTCTTCAGCGCCACTATTTTGTCGGTCGTTCACTGTATCCAACCGAACAATAATCGTATCGTGCCAATGCCGTCGTTCGCGCATGAAAGAGTTGCAAGTTGCTAAAGTAAAACCCCTATGATCTTTGTATATATGCTCGATAATCAAGTATTCAAGTGAAAAGCAAGGGCAGGAGGTGACATTTTTGAATCGTTTGACTGATGTGAGACGCGAGCGATATGATGGCTGGTGTCCGTCCCGCGACCAATTTGAGTTTGACACCCCTGATCTGAAACTTACTTGGGTACGTATTGCGAGTAGATAACACGCATTGCTCCAAAATAGAAGTAGGCCTACTTCATTGCCGACCTCTTCTGATTGAAGAACCTTGTATGAATCACGTTAACATGCATTGTATTATTTCATCAGGACGGATATGTAAAAGATTACGATTTAAATGCAGTGACTCAAGTGACTGTCTTTACCTCGGTCACTTTTGCGACGGACGGACACATTGCCGGTAAGAGCGCTGGTTGGTTTCCCGGAAGAGCTCAATGCGTTCACACATGTCTGGTGACCAGGGCTGCAGAGCGATAATCCCTCTAATTTTTCACGAATCTGCGCGCACTCACCAACTCAAAGAGCGGTCCCCTGGACAAGAGTGCGTCGCAACTAAAAAAAAAACAGGAAAGGTCATCACGTTGATTGGACTGCCGAATTACCCACTTTTCTCGTTAATTTTGTGGTGTGGACTAAAAAAGGTCATCACTTCGACTTGTCTTGTGCGCAACTTATTTTCTGTGCGCAGAGACCGTGTCAGCACTGCGCAATTTCGCACTTGCGCGGCATAGATGGAACAGTGCTGAAGAGTTGCACATATTTTTATGCCCCCCGCCCGACAATCGTAAGAATAGAAATTGCCACTTATACTCCTACTACTCCCGACTACCCAGTACCCAGACCAATATTTGCTGGACTAACTCTTTCGTACGACTGTAGATGAACGGAATCGCTACTCCGGTTCTTAATCGAAACTTTTACTCCGACTCCGACTGCCTAGCTGTGTTTGAAATTACTACGTAATCGGTAGCCGAGGATATCCCGCCGCAGTTCTGACTCCCAACTATTCCTGAATTATGACAATCATTCAAACCCTTTCCCACGCCCACCTACTGTAACTCAAAAGGGTGCACAACCACATGGACCTACAGCGGTGCTACAAGGAAAAACACGCTTTGAGATGTTTCCCCCATGACCAATCGTACCTCATCAGAATACCAAACTATCTTTCCTCCCCATTTCCACATACAGGAGGTACGTTAACCTATTACAACGCCACTAGGGTCGATTTTCAATCACATAATAATATTAGAACAACAATTATCACGGGGTGTCTCTAAAAAGACAAACGGAAATTGAAATGACTGAAGAAAGACTCCAGCAACATTTCGTATTTTTGAGTAGGGTTTCCATACGTCCTCTTTTAAGAGGATTTGTCATCATTCTCCACTTTTTGTTGAAGTGTCCTTTTATTTTGTCCTGTTATTTTTCAGAATTTTGGTTAAATATATGTCAAAATACGACTGAGATAGGAAATCAGCACTGAAGTAACGCTCCGGCGGTCATTGCGGGAGCTGAGCCGGAAAGTTGACCTTTTTTTAGTCAACCGACCCCGAAGTGCAAAGAATATAACATTTTTCAGGATTTTCCTCCGGTATTACAAATTGGAAAATTGCGAGAAGGTGTCCTCTTTTCAGATTTCCAAAATATGGTAACCCTATCTTTGAGGCTTTGCCACGTAATTTGATCGACTCAAACTGAATAACAGGTCCGAACACGAATAAGAATCGTATACGATTACCATTAAAAATTGTGACTCCGACTCGGACTCCTGACAGTCCGTTGTTGGCAAAATTCAGCATGTGTTTAGAAACTGCGAAATGTATGCCGACAGTGTTAGCAACATGTTTCCATGAGTGCAGTAGCTTATCATAATTCGTGTAAAATTCCCGGTAAAATACTCCCGTCGCGCTAGATCTGGTTATTTCCCAAAAATGTTTCGAACTAGGTATTCTATCCAGCAGCGCACAGAGTGTCGAAATCGAAGAAAGAGGCACTGTATCATTTTGGAGAGCCCTTTGAACATTAAAGATTCTTTGAAGCTTTTTGATCAAAAGGATTAACCAGATATATTTGTATTTGAGCGCTACAATATTAAATCTTCAGAATATTTCTTCATCGTGTCATAAATGATCATACTTTTTAATGTTGTTACCCGTAACCTCACATAATACATTCATGGTAAAGTTAATAACTTGTTTCAGTACTAAGTTTTATGTGACCAAAGATCTCCACCACTATCTCAGTTGATTTACTAGTCACTGAAAGCAATAACACCAAACCAAATACATTAAACGTACCCGTATTGCCAGTCGATCACACCAGATGGTATGAGCCCGTGCGCGATAGTCGTTATAACAAGTTTGATTCGATCCCGAATATTACACATACAATTATTGCGTTAATTAGTCGAATGATCCCCGGGCGCGATTGAAGCTATTTCCGATATTGAACTCCCAACTCGAAAAGACTCACCGGACATCGAAATCTTACCTCTTGTATTCACTATCTTCCTTAAAATGTACTCGAAGGAGGGAGTAGCAGACCTGGGCCATTTTCTATAAGTGGGATTGCTGGACCAACTGTTAAGAACCGTTGATGTAAAGTGAAGAGTGACATCCAATTGCATTAAATTAGTAGGCTACTGAGACGTTGTCAGAGTCTCTTTTTGATATCTTGTACAAGTCGAGATGTGGTCACTGACAGTCATGCTAACACAAAATATATCTTTACCTATAAATTATTATTTTCAGGGATGGTAGCGATGAGTTCACGACAATACCCGCAGTGGGTTCCGGGTATGGCGCTTGTTATGGACGCGATTCAGCATACAACGGGATGGAACCATGTCGAATAAGGGACAAATATTTTTGCGATGGAAAAACAATATGTGTTGAAGGTTGTTTAAATAGTTACTGTTTTAAATGATACATTCTCTTGCTTCAATCACATGGACGTGCTGTGTCCCGGAAACGGGCTAGAGATATCATGATCTTACCGTGCCGTGCTGGAGTGAGTTATTCCAGGTGAAAATGCAAATGATGTTTCGGTCCAATGGCGTGAATATGTTTGCATGGATTCCGAGTAGAGGCCAACAATACTGGTTCCGAATAACTGCTACTTGTGCACCCAACAGTAACCCAAAATCCATTATAACTCTATCCGCAAGTCGTTAAAGATTCATGCGGGTAGGAATTCTCGCTCCAGACACGTCGCAATAAGTAAAAGTTTCAGTTGAGTGACAATGTCGATAATACACATTTAATAGTCAAATATAATTCTAGTTTGGGTTTTGTGAGGGAAATGCGATAGGTTGGGGTTGGGTTTGCGGCTTGACTCGTTGACTTAAAATGGAACGCGCCAATGTGTCATTGGAAACAACCCCATTTGCGTCATCATAATGATTTACATCTCAAACGATAGAGCCAATACTTTGCAATGCGTCACCTAAATAGACGCGAGCTATATAACTTGAACGAGCTGTCAACCAGTTGACTCGTCAGTCAGTTCATCTAACAATAGGTTGATACGGACCCGTGCATAGTGTTTAATTCTGTTATTGTGGTTACATTTTAGAAGTTCATCTCAAGTTATAGCCTATTAGGCCACCTATTGTAACCGTATAAAAGACGATTAAGTGTTTCATTTCCACAGGAACGGATGAATGCTTGTGTGGGGAGAAAAATAAAGGTACTACTTTTTTTTTGAGATTAATGTATCTGTTTATCTGAAGTGCGGAGTAGGCCCGTGTAAATTTTACGCAGCGAACTGTATACTGATCATCAGTTTATTATGTATCAGACCGTCCGTATCAAATTGGAGACCATTGTTTTAAGTTCGAACTACAGTATCTTCAAGAGTATATCCTTAGGACCATCTTCAAATTGATCTTCTTTCACTGGTAGGCTATATTGAAGTCGAAATGTATATTTGGTATAAATTGAACGTATACTATCATTGCTCGGCACTTTATACCTTCTCATCGCTGCTATATGAAATTCTCGTTCAGATCATCTTGACAACATTTGCTTCCGCTGCTTAAAATCCAGCACATTCATCCCCGTTGCCAAGGTGTGCGATGGAAGGTTCGATTGTCCCGACCTGACTGACGAATGCCTTTGTCGATCACCTGAGCATCATGCGACTTGTGAACGACTAGGATGGGGTATTGAATAAAGGTTCGGCAACTCTTCAGCAGGATGGAATATAAAAATATTTTATATAATCACAGAGGGGCAAGACCCGTATCTGCAATGCGGCGAATCAAACATTTCGAAACGGATCGATGTCAACGCAAGGCAGATTTGCGACATGAATTACGTTACGTATGCTCCAATATTGCTCAGTACCATAGTCTGCAGTGTGATGATGGTAAAGGTTATTTCATTTACAGGTCGGACTGCAAGGTCGTTGACAATAAAAAGCATTGCATGAGGGCCGGTGATCAAACTAATTTTATTTCACTTCAATTACGGAAATGATACTCCTGTGTAAAAACCTGTTGCATGTTACCGGTCCTATAGAATCCATCAGCGTTACTCGCAGTCCTACTCCGTAAATTCTGCCATTTATGCATTTTATTTCCGTTCAGATTATAAGAGTGCACTAGGAACCAAAAGTTGCTATCTAGGCGCAAAACGTAAGTGAATGGTATGATAGACATACTGTCGAGATTACGATTAACTGATATCTGTGCCAATTTCGAAAATATGAAATTGTATAATGGTATCATATAAAACTAGAAATTGGAAATAACGCCATCAACATTCCAGTTAACAATTTATGGTGTCGTTCGTCGCGTACGTCGACAATATACTATCGACTAGGGATGGTGTGAACCTATGAAAGGTCCAGGTTCGTGTGAACGCGAACCTTTTTGAAAGGTTCTGTGTGAACGCGAACGTGAACCTCATGACGTCACGTGACGTCATATTGCTAATTCCAACCCTACATTTCAATGAAGTGATATCCTAAAACAATGTACACGATACCTAACGACGACTCGGGCCGCATGATGCCGCAATGCTGAAGTACATATTGACGTTTTAAACGTCATCAAATGAATCAAGGAAAGCAATCAAATGATATATTAATCCCTTAAAATCAATATCTTCCGTCGCTTTGCCGACAATTTCGACGAGGACTTGCAAGGGAATATAAGCTTACGCCTCAACGGTCCAGGCCAGACCGGAAAATGTATTCGGCGTCTGAGTATTGCTACGTTGATATTGAGCAGAGTGTAAAACAGGTTTATACTTGCTACCGACATAAACATATGAAATCAAGATTGATCCCGTACGCCAGCTAGATTTTGTTACATCAGGCACCGATGTCAATTTCATTGATTGGTTGAATAAGCATCACTCGCTGACTACCTACACGTATTGTATTTCGCTCTTGGTGTTGTGTGATTGCGGGTCAAGCTCACAGCAGAGAGTCACTAAATATTCACAAACGGAATGCTGGATATATCGAGCAAACTTTTGTAAACAAGCAAGTAAAATTTTAGAGATTGTCAAGGTGGATGCTCGTTTAGTGCTGATTTTTTTATGCTGCCAGCGCCATGCATAGAGTGGCCCGCAGTTTAAATGCAATAAATGGCAACCAAAGATGTTATAATGAAGTGAAAATTGTAATATATGAAAAAGGTTCACAGTGCAGAACCTACCAAGGTTCGTTTGTGAACGTGAACCTCTAAATTTCTGAGGTTCACACACAGAACGCGAACGTGAACCTCGCGTTCACACCATCCCTACTATCGACACAATCCAAGCAATATTCAACTCTGTATTGATCCCGCGGCCCCAAGTCGAAATCAGTGCTTCGTAATCGGGAGAATAACGCGGTGGTCGTAAGCCAATTATCACAAGCGCGATTCCATTGATTCTACGGCAGGGGTCAGCATTAGAATCCCTGTGAAAGCAAATTCATTGTTCCACGCAGAGTTGAAAACCCAGCTTTCGTCGTTAATGTCCTGTTCCATCTTGCGATCTTTTCAAGCCAGTCATGTTGAGTCGTTATTGTAACACTCAAAAGAATAAGTTACCATTGAACAAAACAGAGACGGTGCGATAAAAGGACCAAGTAGATAAATTGATATTTAATAATACCATGTCAGTAGTAATTTCTTTCGTGATGAAAGATACTGCGGACCACAAAATATACGTCTGCGGGCCGCGTGCTGAGAACCCCTGGTCTAGGTTATTCAGATTTGAAGCGTCTAGGATAGTACAATTGGTGCCCTAACTTTCCGTATACTACTTACCATAATCTTATCAAGGTTAAGGATAGGAAAACTACGGCTAGGCGCATATATAAAAAGAGAAAAGATTATAGGAAACACTGATTCGAAGCCTCAATCAATTGTTTGGCGAATACACTTCGAATTGTATATTTACTGTACTATTTTCCGTTTAGGTTTAGAGAATACTTATCAGTGTTTGTATGATACACACTCAGCATCATATTCCACATGCCTCCGTGACAAGCTACATTGCAAAGTTTTTCTGGACAACCATAAGTGAGTAGGCATATAAGCTAGAAGTCAATGATTCGTCGGATACTAGAATACTATTACGGTCATGCGCTTTTGAAATGACTGGAGCCTCTCGGTTGAGGGTGGTAATTTACTGAAGAGTAGGGAGAAATCATAGTTGGAGTGAGGTTATTTACTAGGGATGGTGTGAACGTGAGCTTCATGTTCGCGTCCGGTGTGTGAACCTCTGAATTTTGGAGGTTGGGATTTACAAACGAACCTTGGTAGGCTCCGCACTGTGAACCTTCTTCATGTATTGCAATTTTGCATGTCATACATTGCATGTCTTTGGTTGAATTGTTTTGCATTTCAACTTCGGGACACTGTCCCAATGGCACTGGCAGCATGAAAAGGAATTCAGCAATAGACGAGCATGCAACCTGCCAATTTCAAAACTTATTAGCTCGGAAGGTTGCTTGGAAGATTCTGTTTTCCGTTGGTGAATCTTAAGTGACTCTCTGCGGTGAGCTTCGCCCGCAACACGCACTAGCGATATCCGAACATACTATACTAGGGTAACCATAGGTCCTCTTTTAAGAGGATTTGTCCTCTTTTTTGACTTTTTTGAAAGTGTCCTCAGGGGAGGCCCAATGTCCTCTTTTTGAGAATTTTGGTTAGATATATGGCAAAATTGACTTGGATACAGTAAATCAGCACTGAAGTAATATTTCAGTAGCTAGACCGGAAATTCGACCTTTTTAGTAAACCACTTGATATTGTGAAAGAAAAAACTTTACTTTGGGCGCTGAGCGTGAAATTTGAAATTAATGAAATTTATATAAAAAGGCATCGATATCTAATGCAAAAATCGATCAGGCGTACGGGATATATCTTGATGTGATATCTTCGTTGTATCAAAAAAACTAAATCCATCCGATTAGGGTGTTGGCTACTGTATAACTTGTTTTTGAGATAATATCTGGCGTAGGACGATAGAAACCGGTATTACACTCATAAGAATACATCTGTCAGATCTAGCTGCGTCCTCGTCGCAATTGTTGAAAAAGCGACGGAAGATATTGATTTTGTGGAAATATAATAACATTTGATCGTTCCGGTTGATACATTAGGTTGGACCTAAAAAGTCAGCATGTAATTCAGCACCCTGACATAATATGGCATGAGTCGTCGCTAGTTATAATTAGAGTTGGTCAGAGTAGTCACCTTCGCTACCCAAGTAGAAGTAGAAGTAACGCCGGAATTTCTACTCAAGTAGAAGAAGTAGTGCTGGTTCACAAGTAAGTAAGTAGGTATGCATTCTACACCTATTTTTGCCCGTAAAACTGAAAACGATCAAGTAGAAGTAGAAGTAGTCCAAAATCATAACTACTTAATAAGTAGTACGAGTAGGCAAAATCTACTTCAAGTACTTCAAAAAGTAGAAGTACTTCGTTACTGACCACCTCTGGTTATAATCCACATTAATATATTACGTCACGGATTTGTAGGGTTTCAATTAGCAATATGACTCCATGTGACGACATAGGTCGCCGTTCGTGTTCACACAGAATATTTCAAAAAGGTTCGCGTCCACAAGAACCAGAACCGTGGGTTCGCACCCAGCATGCAATTGAAGTGATCCGGGATATCATGACATGCATGCAAGAAGAAACTCAGCATCGATTGGCCATTTCAGATGATGGGAATCAATGATCATAAACAAGTGAAACAAATTCCAATAAAGAATCTGACTGTACTGATTGGCTTCTGTACGATACTACTTCGATGGTCTCAATAACCTGCCCTTATATAAATTAGAAGACATACACATTGATATCATCGAGGTAGTTTAGTTTAGAATAGAGGCGTCAATACTGCCCACCAGGCGATTTCATCCTCCCCCGGAGCAATTAGGAGTAAATGGGAAAAGGCTTGTATTATCCAGCACATTTCTAACAAATGTTCAAATTTTTAGTTAAGAAATACTCCGAATAAATGTTTCCTCGAGACGGCAAATGTCGAGCATGTTCGATTGTTCATATGCCACTTTATAACCATCCGAGAGCGATGTTGTGGTTTCACTCTAGTCATTATTATGAACAACCGAGGTCGACCACAGAATTTATATCTAAGTGTTGGAGGGTTTTATATGCTCCTGCTCGTCACGTAATCTGCATAAGCGCTGTCTTATAAAAAGCCTATAAGTGGGCCGTGCTACAAGTCGGTAAATGCGGAATCAAAAATAAAGTATATCGGTCTGGTGTAAAATGACCAATGTAGTCGAAACATCATGAATATATATAATAAGAAAACACTTGGTGACTTTGGCACCCAATTACGAGAAGGTGAAATAGTGCACATTGGGTTCAGAGTTCTATGGAAAACAGGACCAAAATTTGTCATGCACAGATGCGAAAACGCCAAAGCGAACCGTTGTGTGCAAGTTACATAAAGAATATAATCGGTACAAAAAAGCTTAATTCAAATGACCGTGGCTGCGCTGCTGAATCACTTCTGACTCAAAAGATCCCCGGCCTTCGGAGAAACCCAAATCGCAATTTAATATTTATCCAAATTTCAACGTCCATGTTGCCAGTTCAATCTCTTCTATTCCACAAAACGCACGTATGGGTTAGGGTTCTGAGGTAACATTGGGAAATAACTTGAGTGGTCCCGCCCGCGAACGAACTGGAGGTTTAAATCCGGCACGCGACCCAAGTTGGTCTTATCTCAGCTTGATATTGGTATTGTGTCTGCATGGATCCCAAAATACTTTTCATCGCGAGCACGGTGGCGTTAGCGGTCTTGGAATATTACGCTATAAATATGACGTGATCTCATTAATGTTGGAAGTGTGGAAGCGTCATTGGCAGCAGCCATTTTCTTCACTATATCACCCCTAATACGACCTGCCGCGTCCTATTAGGAACTTCACTGTATTTGTGGGTTCAAGGTCTCGCTCTTTGGCAATTGCCTCAACCGCAACTCATTGTTCAGTTTCGCCGTTTGAATAAAAATCTATATCCAAAGAACGGGGAATTGCTCGTGTAATTCAGAGAGTTGATGTCGTACGGTATCTCTGCGTGTGGGCCTCCAAATTGATATGTGCAAGAGCAGCAAGGTCACGTTTATTATCTGGCGTCGCTACATTTAATTTCGTGTTTCTCAAACTTTTTCCCATCGCGTACCACTAAGTCGTTTTTTTTCGCCACAAGGCGTACCATTAACTTGTTTGTCACTGCAGGTCGTACCACCTGAATTGCTTATTTTCCTTGAATGTACCGGTGTTTTTTTGGTTATTCCAAGAAATCACAATTTAATTAGATAATTGCAACTATTTTTTATGCAGATAGCTCACCAATCTGAGGTAAAACATTACTCACAGCACTCTTCGCGTATACTACCTAATAAGCTCTGGCGTACTACACTTTGAGAACAACTGGCTAATTACTCATTAGTTAATTGTGAATTTGCTTAGCTCACATAAGCACCAGTCCTCTTGTGTACAAAACATAGCGATTAATATTTTTGAACGGCTCTATTGGCCATCAGTATTGTGCTGATGACGAAATAGCGGGTATGACGAATAACCACGTCCCTGAATATTGCGCGGTATATCTCGCATATCCAGATTTAGTGCGTTATGTATGAAAATTTAAGCATGCTTAGTTTAAAAAAGGTGGCGCCAACGAGGCAAGAACTCCTAATTTTTTGAACGAATACCATTTCATTTTGCAAATTCAGTCCAAAGTATTATAGAATAGCATCTTTTAAAATACTTCGCAGCCGAAGCTACTTTTCAAACAGCCAGCTCCAGCTCCAGCTCCGTTGAAAATACACGGCTCCGGGGCTTCGGCTTCTTGCTCCGGCTCCAAACCCCTGCTCAAAACACAACAATGGCTGTCCGCGATGAGAAGTTCCCTATAGCCAATTAAACATGGATATTATCCGTCCAGGTGCATGGTAGCCTACATTACGAAAGCGGCCGTGTGCCACAGTAATCGAAATGCGCCCGTGAAAAGCAAAGAGGTTGAACACCCCTGCATTAAACGATATATCTCTGGTGCAGTCAGCACCCGGATTGTCTACCCCTCGCATCCCATACTCTGGGTAACCCTAGACCACTAAGGTGGGGGTTGAATTGACCCCAGGTGAACAAATATGTGAGCCATATTTTCATGTGCGGTCGGATTGTTCTTGCCTAAATGGTGATATATACTATCAATCGGAATAAAACATTAACTGATTATCGTAATACCTCGGCGCCATGAGCTATTGATTGAGCAAGGGTCAGATTTTGAAGGTATAGTGGGCAGACTAAGTATTTTTCTCCTCGTTGTGATAGGATCGATTTCGACTGTTTATGGCTCTTTCACATTGTTTCTGTCACTTGAAGTCAACGAGACATGACGAGGTATGATGGGGTACGATCACTGAGCTATATAAATGATTCGATATGTTTGACCCCACCTCGCCATTCGCGTAATGGTGTTACGCCGTAGGGACTTTCAAACGGGTAGACAGTATGGTTACAAAAAAGGAAGATTCGTCGTTATAACGTCCTGCAGGAGGTTATTAGACAGCTGTATAGCGAAATTGGTAAGAAAAATAAGCTTATTACCTCTAAGGGTCAATTTGACCCCACCTCGCCATTCGTGTAATGGTACCCCACCTTAGTTGGCTAGGGTTCCACTGTTACAGACCATAAAAATAGACATATCTGGAAATGAAACGTTCTGCCCAATCGCTGATTTTGAGCAATCTGCAATTTTCGATAGGTTCCTGGAAATATACTACAATTCCTCAAGTCGTTGGATCACTTGCACTGCCGATTTTGAAAACCAAGGTTTTTGCCAAATCCAGTAAGTATTTTGGAATCGTCCCAGTTACTAGAATGAGCGAAATATGTTCAGTCATAATTTCAAAGTAAACAATTGACACTCTGGGATTCTATAAAAAAGTGAACTGGAATTTTTCATAAATAAGCAGCCGGTGACAGCTAGTTAAAGTCATTCAGTGCACTGTATCATATCGTAAACTCGTACCAATTTATATTCGATTGGTAGCACGGGATGTTTACATGTATTACAGCGATAGAAACCGGTTGAATTTGTATGTTTAATGTAACCGCGAAAACCTAAGTACACGAGCAATCGACTATCCCCGCGGATTTATAACGAAAGTTTGTGATCCCTCGTAATAACCGTATTCTGTTCTTTGACTTGAAAACTTTTAAGATCTTGCGTTCGAGCGAGATAGTGTAACGGTTGTGCGTCCGGCTTCTCGATCGGGTAGGTCGTGGGTTCGATCCCCGGCCGGGTCAGACCAAAGACTCGAAAACTGGTATCCGCGGATATCCTGCTAGGCGCTCGGCAATCACGGATAGCATGGAGGTGAAAAAAAACGAGGGTTGAAGACCAGATGACCTTACTATAAAAGGCCGTATCGCATCTCCGTCGTCAAAGCATCTCGATGGTGCAAGCGAAAAAGAATACCATCTCTCTCTCCCTCTCTCTCTTCTTATACTTGAAATATCGTTGAGATATATTTAAAATAGCTGCACCTACCTATAATTCTACTATTAGTATTCGAATGCCAACAATGACTATGTACTTCGAACACCTTACAAAAATTGCTATATTCTTGCAACATCATTGAGGGGGATCAATTCAAACGTTGCAACGGTGACATTGTTACTCTACTTTGCTGCGTAACATCCAACATATTTATAGAACACTTTTACAGATACCAATGCACCAATGCATCGTATCAAGAGGTATTGGCGAACAAAGATTGTAAAATTCAGGTAAAAAGTGGATGTACTGTACAGTTGAACGCGGTAGTGTCGAAACCGAGAATCATTACGGAAAATTTAATTGCGAACACTCTAATTTGCAGTGACTATATATACATCTGTATTTGTTTGGTTTGAGCATATCAAATACGTACTACGACTCCTCGATTTTGTACAACGCGGACTTTTGATAAGAAATTCAGTGAAGGAGTGCATGCGTCTGAAGAATGATGGCAATAATTCTTTAATATTCACTGTAATACTAAGCTATATTCGTCACTATTGAATACATGTTAGCGTGCGTTTATTCGGGTTCATTCCAATATGAATATACTATTCAATTGTATATTGAATTTCTGTACCTCAAAGAAGCATTTTTTGACCTGCATATTATTTTTAAAATATAGGATATCGAATGCCCACGTTCACGCAAATGTAAGGTCAAGTGCACTTGCAACTATTTCTATTGTGGAGGTGATCAGGGTGGAAAATATATAAATGAGCAATCGGTAAGAATACTTGTTTATTTGGAATAAGCGATGATATGATGCATAACGGAACTGCTGACGCTAATATGCGGCATCTCTTATTGATGTATTGCGCCACACATTTGCAATCATCACACATTGTTGAACTGAGATCAGATTTTCACTTTGATGAAGGGGGACTGGCATTATTTAAATTGTCGCAGAAAACACTATGTTTACAGTATACATACAGCGAGAATTGTTTGTGCTCGAAAATGAAATATATGTTTTAACTTGTTACTAGGGCTAAATCTCCAGTCATGATTCGACTCAAGTCAGCTTCGAATCACAACCATAGGTAGTTTCGGCTTAGTTCTGGCCATTCTATTTGATATTGACACGTTGAGCGACCTTGGGAGACCAAAAGATGTGTGATCACTAATATGGCACCTAGGCTCTCTACGATCGGCGTTTTCCTTCAACAAGGTTACACTAAATACTTTTGGCAGTAAACACGCATCGGCTTAACCTGCAGCTTATAACTGAACGCAACCTGCTTGGCCACGATTTTGCAGTACGCAAATATACGCCTATGTAATCCGTAAACTGATGATGAACTACCGCCGATGCATGCAAATGTCGAGATCAAAAGACTAATCCTATCCTTCTTATAACGCAGTGCCAAATAAATGAGCCTCGTGATTCCTGTGATACTATATTTGTCGCAAAAGTTAGATCATAAAATCGACCGTCATATGATAAGTGACAGATGAATTTGACGTGAACTCTGACTTGACTCGAAATCACTTGAAAATGACTCATCGGCTTGACGCTATAGTCAAGAGCTGAAATTACATAATGAGTTGGGACCGGCAAACCCATGAATTCGTCACATCCCTGCTTTTCGCGTCTTTCCATCTATCTATTCCACGCTCGTGTACTAATACTCTGGTTAGATAAAAGGTTAATAGTCGAATCAGTCAAGGAATTATTTTCGCTCAGCCCAACTAATGAGATGTAGAGAAAGACCACTGTATACTTCCCAAATTTAAACCAACAATCCATGTGCCATGGAAGTCAAGGTGGCAGTACATTCGAATAGCCGATCTCACTATTATATACAGAGCAAGCGCATCAGTCGAGGTGTAAGTTTTTAGTTTTTCTGACCAATTCATTGTTTTGATTTTGTAGGTATGCGACGGCCACAAGGATTGCGTATCCGGAATTGACGAATGCCAGCCAGGCTGCATAGATAGTGCATTTTCCGACGAGAAGTCGTTGATTACAAACAAAGCTGTCCTGGCAGTTGTGTGGGTGATCAGTGAGTGCCCAGGAGTCAAATTCGTGGTCTGATCATTCACCAATGAACAGGCGCATCGTCGAATACTACAAATTAAGCCTGTCGCTACATAGAAAAGAATATATTGGCCTATTACAATAAGTCATGGATTAGGGATGGGTTATTATTCGGACTGGATACCGTGATTAGAGCAGTTAGATCCTAGTCGAGAAATCCTCGAAACGATTTGGGCCGACTCGAAATTGGATTTGGTTCTGTTGAGTCCAGGGTTTCATCACTGACCATAGATACCGCGAAAATAATATACAGTGCCACAAAATACATCACAGATCAATGCCGATCATTACTACGGGTCGTCATAACGATTCGATAACTAGAATCCAATTCGAGTATTATTCAAATAGTTAATTAGACTCTAATCGGAGTAGTTTGTGAAGGTGCCTGGATTTGAGTCATGACGCATGCACGGTGTACATTGCACTCATCAGATTTTACGCTATGATATCTTACCAAGGTTGAATTTTAGAAGACTTGAGGTGCTGAAAACTAAAAAAACAAAAGTCGAAAGGTTACATCGACTGTTAATTATATGTATGAAGATGGACCACCAAACATTGTGACATTTATACAATGCAGCGACAAAGCAATTTAACAGTTAATCTGTAATTTTCAGGTATCATTTCGATTATCGGATGCGCTTCAGTGGTTGCATCGACATTTCATGATGTCGTGAAATCTATCACACGAGCTGGTGACTCATCGCATTCAAACATCAGCAAATCACTCATCCTGAGCCTATCCATTTCCGATTTACTTGTCGGGGTATCAAGCCTAAAGCGGGTTCTCTGCATTGACTGTGTGATATATTGGCGACTAATTACAGATATACACCATTTCCGTGTGCATCAAGGCGATTCAAGTGGAAGGCAGCTATTGCTTCGTTGATATTGAATGGAGAAGCAGCACCACTTGCTCCGTTTTGGGCGCCTTTTTGGTAATCGGATCAGAACAATCTGTTCTAACGATGGTTTTGATAACAATATATCGTTTGCATGCTGTTATGAGGTATGGATTGGTATAAAACGTATCTGAACTTTTATTGATTGAAAATTATAGACATATGAATGGAAAAAAAATTAAAAATCACTCATACTATTCATCGTATTGCCTATAGATTATCCGTAGTTGCGAGCAGTTGCAGTAGTAGTAGTAGTAGTAGTAGTAGTAGTAGTAGTAGTAGAAGTATAGTAATAGTGGCATTAGTAGTATGTACCCATGTTGCAACGCCAATACATTACGGTTTAGAATCCCCATACAATCAAGGGTTGGGTTTTATCTATATAAAATGTAGGTAATAACCTACTCATCACCATTTGATCTGTTTTTAACTGGCCCTGCTATAGTCTATGGGTTTTCTGCTCGGGAAGCATCAATATCATTCCGATGTAAAATGATCGTTGATTTACATCAGCGGCGGGCAACTTCTCCATCGGGCGGGCCGCATAGGGGAACATAAACATGAGGCGGGCCGGATTCCTGAATTTATTTTCTGAATTTAGCAGGGGAACTCCCCCCGTGGGAACGCGCCACAGAGAGAGAGAGAGAGAGAGAGAGAGATGATATTCTTTTTCGCCTGCACCGTCGAGATGCTTTTGACGACGGAGTTGTGATACGGCCCCATGAGGTCATATAGTCTGCCCCCCGTTTTTTTCTCCTCCATGCTATCCGTGATTGCTCAGATCCGTCTATCCTACCCTGCACTACCGTTTGTACATACTATTCAGAGACGCACACATTCCTGCAGTTGCGAACTATATCTGGATTGGGCGCCCGATTCATGGGCGAGCCCGAATCGGTGATATGAATGTGATCAAAGATCAGAGTATAATTGGCTCCTTTGCATAAATGAATAAATTTTATCATTGATATTGATGAGTGCATGATCAAGTGGTTTCTTCGAAAATTTACAGCACGTATAATTATAATTTTGAACATTGATCATGGCATAAGAATATACATTCATGAGCTTATCGCAGATTATCCACTTCAGGCGGGTTCATTCTTATTAATTACTTTGTTGAAAACTCCTGCAACCCCACGGCCTCGGGCTATTCTAGTGCATCTATGATACTGTATTCTCATAATCAAGACACGTACGTAGAGAAACTAAATCGCGCGAAGCGCCCGATTTTTTTATATTTTTAATCCATCTGCCGGAAAATATTTCACTATCTATAAATATTACGAATATTCTCAAAAAATCTGAGAATGGCATGGCCCCATTCGCCCCTGGATACGCCAGAGCGGTGAACATCAGTTGTATTGGAACGTCGCTTTCCTAATGTTCATGCTCGAAATTGTTTGCGCCTAAATACCTGTAGACGGCGACGCGGGCCTCATCATTACGTAAGACCGAAAACTGTCGGCGGGCCGCACAAAATCCCGTCGCGGGCCGTATGTTGCCCGCCCCTGATTTACATTGTACAAACATCATGAATACCAAACGAACTTTAAGCTGCATATGCACTGTACTTACGATGAGTTTATGGTGCATTCCTCGCACTGCAGACCAAATAATTAAGACATCGACAAGATGAGATACTAGATAGCTGTATTATTAATAATTCTTCGGAGTGTTTTCAGCAGCTGTTTATTCAGATACAATCTTTTTCTTTCGATATTAAACAGGTCCAGTTTGTGAGCTACATACTTTCCGTAGGATATAGGTGTCATAAATAATGGAATAATTTACAAAACACTGATATGTATGGTAGTCATCCAGCCTTTCCTCTTAATCAGAGAACGACGTAATACCGAAAAATTTTGAACTATACTTGGTACGTAGGAACATTTATCTGCACTTTAGCCCGGAGTGCATATCGCGTGCAGAATAATTCGCTTCAAAATAACAGACCATATGGAAACTTGACATGATGCCACTTTGAAGACAAATTAATTCAATTATATTAGAGTAATTGAGAGAGAAACAAAAATTTGTGTTCTGCGTTCACTTCTTCCATTCATCCTATGCAATCGAATATTTGATGGTTTTTTCAGACCACTTTCAAGACCCACATTCAAGCGTGCGATTTTAGCAATTGTGATTTCCTGGTTGATTTCGATTGTGATTGGATTGATACCGTTGATTCCTTCCTTTGAGGATTACTTTCTGTCAGATGTCACGTGAGTGATGATATCCTTTCATGACATTGCGAAGACATCTGTATTGAATATTTAGTCGCCTCTAGCCTCGGATGAAACCACTATATAGAACAGCGGTTCTCAACCCGCGGCCCGCAGACGCTTATTTTGCGGCCCGCGACATCTTTCATTATGAAAGCAATTTCTACTGGCACGGTATTCAATTCAATTCAATTTATTGCTAATGATTTCATCATTTCTATACACCACAAGACTGCGATACAATGAATGATAGGAAGGTTTCGAAATGACTTGTAGTAGTCTTCGATATGAGACACCCACCTGGCCTAGGCGATGTAAAATAGAAGGCATGCACACTGAATGAAAAGTAAAGGAAGATAATATAAAAGGGCATGTGATAAAAAAGGTGACATGTGTAGGAAGGTGAGATCGATATGTCAGGTCGTGGTAAATAGAGGGCTATTGTTACATATTACTTTAGGTACTTAGCTCTCTTATCGCACCGTCTCCGTTTCGTTTAATTACTTACTCATAAATTTGTTCTGGTTTCGTTCTGTACGCTCGAGTTTAGATTGTTATTGTTTTGAATCGATAATCGGGTGGACTCTGGTTCAAGAGACTCCCGCTGCGTAGTAGGCCCTTACACATTTAAAGAGTGTTTCACTCACCGCGAATGGTTTGATAAGAAACAAGAACAAGAAGCGGGAGATTTAACGGCGTAAACTTGGTTTTGTAACTCTGCGTGGAACAATGAATTTGCTTTCACATATATAAATGGAAAACCGATGTGGCATATTTATCGAAGAACAGTTGCCACAACAAAGCGTAGAAGCTTATGATATCACTAGGCCTGGGCAAAATCGAGTACCTGAGTGATTCGATTCTGAATCACGTATTATGCTTCGAGTCGAGTCGAGTATTCGAGTATCAGTCATTATGACGTCACAACAAAATGTAATATGTCAAAGTTCAAATACGTACCTTTTGTGCCACCACAAAGAATATAATGCCTGTTATCCATCGCATTCAAGATACCTTGGTATTTCTTCGACCCTACCGATTTCATTGTACTTTGTGACAATGTTGTGGGAGGATAATGACTTTGGAAATGTTTTTCCAGTAACTGACGTAGCTTCGTACGATATGTTTCCTATACTGCGATACGGCCAATCAAGGTTTCAAGGCTTCCACAGTGGAAAATAGTATCGAAACTATAATTCTCGTTGATAAAATAACTTTCAGTAGCGAGGAGCGTATAATTTCAGTACTCGACAAAATCGTCTTTTGCTACTCGACTCGAATCATTAAAATAATTACTCGATTCAGATTCGAGTACTCGAATCATTGTGCCCAGCCCTAGATATCACGCAGTTTCTTCTGGAGTTATAGATATCGCCAGATCTTAAAAAAACGTTGCTAGCTAGGTTCAAGCCTAGCCATCCAACATATGTCAACTCCATCCTGTTCTACTCCAAAAGGAACAACTAAGTCCATTAGAAACGTTTAAATTATGAAAAGCATTTGCTTATGACATCACAAAAGGAATGTTACCTACAGCTGATATGAACAATGAACATTGTACTATATTGCACATCCGTGAACATGTTCTGAAGCATAAACTTGCCTGTTTATTGTGATAGTTAGTCATTGGTATATTTTATTGCGAATCTGGTATACACCTCAGTAAACCCCATCTGAGTAGTACGCCCTTTTACAATTTTGGTACGTCCAAGAGTGTACTATACATGCGGTTAAGGAGCCCTGGACAATAAGACTAATATTCAATTCGAAATAGTCAGATATACATGATTTTGCGCAGCTCTAGTTTTAATCAAAGACGGCTAGAAGTGAATCCGTCAATATCTAGGCAGCTCAGTTCAGTCATGGCCTACTAAAAACACGGCCTTACAGTCTGCCTATTGACCTGAAAATTAAGAGGCCTAAAGTCAACTTTCCAACCCTTACCAGCCGTGCACTCAATTGGTCAGAAAATGCGATATTGTCATAATGCTACCTGTCTTTGGTACTCTACTAACACGCCGGTGCACAATGTATGTAAAAAATAGTATATTGCAGCAATATATAACGAAAAAATTAGGAACGAAATTTGTATAATCAATGAAAAATGTGTGGAGAAACTCTTGAATTAGAGCCTTAGGAAACAAATATCACAGCCTTACAGGACAATCACTTCTTTTGCCTTTGCCTCTCTTTAAATTGGCGAAATTCCCTTAGTGAGGAATTCGCAAATTTTTGCTGACTATTGTAAAAAATGTTCACAATTTTTTTGAACGCGACATTTGTACTATCCTATTTTCACTATGTGCATTACAACCAATTCGGGATTTACCTAACACAACTTTCAACACACATAATGCTGCACGGAGCAGAGGAACAGTGCCACGGTTAGATATGAGCTGATTAGCCGAATCTAGGACTGCGAAAGAATCAAATACAAAATGGGCCACCTTGAACGGCAGGTACAGTCAACCGTCCCCTAGGCCTATCCACCAAACTGAAATATTCATCATATTCCTCTTCGGTTTCATCAGTCGTGAGGGGTAAGCTACACTCGGTGCAGTCCGTAGAATGACAGCATTACCAAGACTATTAGGGAAGTACCTCTGCTTGCTGTTTCCAACACTCCACCACATATGTATGACTTTGAGGAAGCAATAGGTATCCGCCTTATCTGGAAGGTATTTGGAGCAAGCTGCTATGGTTTTTTCATCGAAGATAGCCAGTGCCAGGTTGACGTTCTGCTTGTTGTGGCCAGGATGTAGTGCTTTTTTGTTAGCTTTGGAGCCATTCGCAAATTACACTCCAATTGCAATGCAATATAACCAGCAGGGCTAATTATGGATATATCGACACCTTTGATATATAATGATGGAAAGGAAAATCTCCTAGCATTCAGTAGATTGTTGCGAAGGTTCTGCACCAAATGAACGTTGTCATAAAATAGATAGATTTTTGTCTTGCAACTTGGATGACTGATGAACAACTCGGAGTTTGATCCTAACTGTGATGACAGTATATTGAAAGCACGAACGTTGGTGCTGTGGTTGTCAGAAGCAATACCTCTCGCATTAAATCCTAGATCCGAGATCAGACAGCTTTTGCGTTAACGAGGCACCTTAAACTTGTGTTTCTGGTTAAATTTGTAGGACTAAAGGAAGCGATTTTTCAAGTCCATTGATCATTATCACTATAACGCCTTGGCAAATATTTCCGTCTTCATCAGCACCATAACATTTGCCACCATGATATTGCACAATTTTTGCAGATACATTTCATCCACCATCACAATGACATCCTCAGAAATTTCCATGGCCTTTGAAAAATCAACAGTCCCTTCAGTCTTGTTCGCAAACAGCTCAAAGATGGCATAGGGAACATTTCCAAAAGTGTCTTGTACGCTTGGCAAGAAATAGAACGTAAAAGCAAGCAGTACCGGATCATAGTGCTAGATGATGCCAGAGTATTTCCAGCCTTGTGGTATCTTAGATTACGCAGCTCCTCTAAAATATCTACTTCGGGATCCGGATCAGTTAGACCAGTGGTTCTTAACCTTTTTTCCTCCAGCGCCCCCTTTCAAAAATTATCGTGCTCCAGCGCCCCCCAACTTCATAATGTAAGGAATGTAATAAAGACAATAAGTATGAGGGAGGGCCGTAACAGCACTTCGTCAACCCCCTAAAAACGATTGCCTTGCGCACCCATAGCGTGATAAACCGAACTTCTGAGGGCTTCGCCCCCACGAACCCCCTATCGTGATTTCGATGGTCAGCAAGGTTTGTGTGGCCTGGTCGCCCTAGGTATCAAAATTTTCTATAATGCATGAATGAATAGGTGGTAATTACATATAAAAGTCGCGATAAACTGAGTGAGCTGTTGTATAGGAAGATAAAGGGCACGTAATTAATAATTAAACATATTCGGGCGTGGCTGCAGGTACAATTATTCGTTACCAGGGCCGTACCAGCAGTTCGTCAGCCCCCCCCCCCCAAACAAAAAAACGTTGGTCCTGGGCCCCCATCGGGTGATAAACCAAGCTTCCGGGGGACTTCACTCCCAGACCCCCATTAGGCTGTCCTCTATTTGCTGAAAGCCTGTTGGGTATCTACATTGGGTGTCCATTTACTGATGCAGCTATTCTCGCCTAGTCGCGCGAGGCGCGAAAAATTTCACTAATTAATGATTGAATTGGTCAATATCATCGAGAATTGCATGTAAATTGAGATTAATTTTTATCCTCTCTCTGCTCACGTAAACACATTTACCGGTAGAGCTGAGTGAGGTGCAATGTTCCCTCTAAGCTGCGCACGTGCGCAGTGCTGACACGGTCTCTGCGCACAGAAAATCTACGTTGCGCACAACAAATCCGAAGTTATTACCTTTTAATAGTCGATACGCACTGTTGTCCAGGGGTCAGCGCAGTGAGTTGTTGAGTGTGCGCAGACTCATCAAAACTTAAAGCGAACATTGTGAGGTTTCTTGGAAACTGTAGGGCCCGTTACTAATAATTAAACATATTCGGGCGGGCGAACCCGTTGGTATGACTTCGTTGCATGATGTTATTTCGTGACCCCCTGTCTGCAATATAAAAAAATATAGAATCGCTCAACGGGGATATCGCCCGAAAGGAATATCCCTGTCGCCCAATCGTACTAAACTAAAAGACGCACACGATTTCAGATTGGTATTTCTTCACTGACATATAATTTTTCCCTGCCAGATGGAATTCGTCTTCTGGGGTTCAGATTGCCAAGACAGGAACATTCGGTGTCAGTCATTTAGGCGCCCATGGACAATTAAACCTATATGTATTTTGAAGGCTATATGTAACGAAGGTTTCGGTGTTAATTTGCTCTGAATACTCATTAAGGATATGTCCTATCACCACATCATCTACTGCGAAGCCATTTTTCTCCAGCGCCCCCCATACCGCCCCCCTGAGCCCAGCGCCCCCCATATCGCCCCCTGAGCGTTTCCGCCCCCCTTCAAAATCGCCAGCGCCCCCTGGGGGGCGCTGGGGGCAAGGTTAAGAACCACTGAGTTAGACTATCCAATTAGCTTGGGAAGTTTAGTAGCTCGCATTTCCTTTTGAGAAGAGTATTCTTGCTTGTGCGGAACCATGTTGGTAAAGGCACAGGTATCCCATTATGTTGCATCTGCACCCTCAATTGACGTCAATTTTCATGGCATTCTTGATTTTTGGAAAGCCTTCCAATTCCAAACATAGCTCATAGTACATAACATGCTGATCCCCTGCTTGAGACTTTGGCAGATTTCACAGTAGTATATCCAAAAGTACACCAACCACGCAGCACTTAAGAACCATCGGCCATCGCCTATTAACTACACTAGAAAATGAATATTAACAAATCAGCCTATAAGTATATATCACTTTAAAATAGTATTCCGCCACAGCACCATATCCAAGCCTTGCAACAATTAATGAAATTCTATAGAAACAGTTACAATGAACATGCCTTCGTCATCATAAATGTCTTAAAACCAAAGCTACCAGTTATACAATTCGTCAAATAGACTACCGTATCCAAGACTATGTTTGCGAGAAAGCAGATTATGATACTACAATGGAGCCGTTCGAACACGACGTTCTTCGCGTCAACTTGAACCGCTGGCACTGTCGAGGAACCGTAACCTGATTGCCAACTAACCTATCAAATGATAATACTGACCCTTAGCTCGTGAATATACTCTAGACAACGAAAGAAACAAGTGCAATGCGACGAACAGCAACACACGGCGCAACCCGCACAACTGCAAATGTCTTGACTTCTTCAACAACAACAACAACTACAACTGTATTCATCCGCACGAGTTTTTGCAGTGATATCAGTGGGTTATCCACCTGACTAGCAGCTCTTTTGGGACTAAAATGATTGTTTCCGTGTTAAAACGATATTCCATCATCTTAACACAATAAATCTTGGTCAGAATCCACTTGTGGTTTTGACTTGCGCGCTACTTACCATCTGCGTAGGTATAACCGTGAGATTTACACTGTTCCGGAGCTGGCCTCTTAATTTTCAGGTCAATAGGCAGACTGTAAGGCCGTGTTTTTAGTAGGCCATGGTTCAGTTTATTTTGAAATTTCATCATTTCAAGACACCACATGACTGCGATACAATGAAAAGATAGTAAGGCGTCGAATCGACTTGGAGTAGTCTTTGAGATCAGAGACCCACCTGGACCTAGGCGATGTAAAGAGGAGGCATGCACAGTGCACACTGAATGAAAAGTAAAATAAGTTAATATGAAAAGAAAAGCGATAAAATGAGTTGTCATGTGACGGTATTATTGGCGAGATCGATGTCAGGTCGGGGTCCGGTCTAGTAGACGGTTGACGAGTATTTATTCAGTAGAAATTGCTAGTCTCCAGACTTGAATGTGTACATGCACATGTTTGACGACAGGGGATAGCCGGCCGGATACTGTTCCATACATTAGGTCTGGCATATTTGATATATAGCGATGATCTTTCGCGTCGATCATATGATACTTGCATGATGCGGAAGCGCCTGTGTAGTACTTATGTACTTTTGATACCGAGGTAAAGAAGTCATTGAAATTCTAGGGGCAGTGACCACAGTAAGCGAAATGCCTTTTCGCTACAGATCCGTAATGGATATGGGACCTACTAATAGATGTATGATTCTATCGTACTTGAATCTTAAGATTTATCAAATCAGTACATATATTCAGAAACAAGTATATTTTGTCCAATTCAACTTTCCTATATGCAATAGAATCGTAATAATGTTGGTGACAATGTATGGGTATGAGGAAGGAGGTGGTGTTCAACCAATTATAGCTCACTTGCAAATACATTGCCTTGATTGCAGCGCCTGTCATAAACATAAAACTCTCGAACATTTTATCGTGAACTGTACATCGCAATAATTTCCTCGAACGTTCCCGCGCCGTGCTTGTGTTTATATGAACATTCTATTTCGCCCCGTGAACCTACTGACTGATCCAAGCATATTGAACTACCTGATAGAATATGTGCTGAGTTGTGATCGATCATCATAATTGATTAATGTCGTGGCGCTCAAAACCTATCGATGAAAGGCACCGCTCCCTTACTTATCGCAAATTAATAATAAATACACATTGTAGTGAACAGCGATGGTTCTCTCTCTCTCTAGATTCAACGACACTGCGATCTTTAAAACGAAAGTAAATCGCAACGACAAGGAGCTCTTACTAAAATGGTTGGGCTTCCTAAACAACGGCAGTATTCAAGAGTCTGTCGACAGGTATCTAAAACTATATCCTATGCATTGCGAAAGAGGAAGCTACTAACATTACGATTGATTGCCACGATAGCACGGAATGGGACACATTGAGAAGACTCATTTCTGAAATCAATGAATACAGCCCGATTGTGGCCATTCACGAATTCGGGTATTATTCAAGTCATACAGTCTGCTTGCCAACGTTCTTTCCCGACCGAAGGAATGACGGATCGTGGGTGTACTCTCTGGTTCTTCTGTTGTTCAATTTCACGGCATTCTTGTTCATGCTGGTGTGCTACATTGCTCTGTACAGGTATGAGTTATCACGTAGCTTTGGAACTACAATGCTAATTAGTAAATACACCAAATGTCAAATCAACGAATCTAGGAGGAATCATGAAAACGGGTAGTTGGAAAGGATAGGCTTGTGGACATTGTATTAATCACTTATTTCCTAGATTAAATTGAGATTATCCGCCAGCGAGAGTTGCAGTATGTTTACGAATCGATATTGATATACTTTAAAATTTATTGTTATCAGGGGATCTATATTGTATATGTCTCAGTTTTGCGTGGTAAATTACGTAACCACGTTCCGTTTTGTGCAGACATCTGATCTCGACTGTTTAGGAAAATGATACAGCCAAGCTAATGATAACCATATACCCCCGGCGCTAATCCTAGTGTATATAGGTTATGATAGGATATATCTGATGTAATTAGTACACGTGTCGGGTGTCTCTCTAACTGCACTATAGGCGTATATATAGCGTACTTTATAACGTTTTCGCTTTCGAAGCCTTCAGCATTTTGACTCGCCTATGAATTTCCTTAACATAATTTGACGCCTCCATACCCCGAGTCGTTAATTACACCGAATGCATTCCACAGAATAGCTAACGACATGAGGATTCTGGAATCATCAACGGCTCGCGAGAAACGGGACAAACAAAGTGTCGCAATGCAACGCAAACTTACTAGAATTCTCGCGTCCGATTTTTTGTGCTGGATGCCTGTCTGTATCATGGGTTTCTTGCAATTAGCAGGTATCAAACATATGCGGTTTTTATTTATTCATAAATCGTAATCATTCTTTTACTCATTTGAGTTTGGAATACAAGTCCGTATCAAGGTACTGAATTAATATAGAAACATTCGAAATTCAAGTTTATGCCCAACATCGACCAGAGGCGTCAGTTCAGAACAGTGGTTCTCGAAATTTTTAAAAATAGTTACGAAGAGGTCCCTCGGCAATTTTAAACGACTCGCGGCCTCTTACAAAATCAGCTTAAACATGACTTTTGATCAATGTGACAGATGTAGCCTATTTTTTTTCGACCAGCCCGGCTATGTATGACCCGGTTGAGCTTTTGAGAACGCAACTTTATTATCGTGAATCATATTCAACCGGTTCTAATTGGCATTCAAGGCGCGAAAACGGTGGTCTTGGCCCTCATAGGGCGATCAACGTAAGATCAGAACCCTCTTGAATGTCCCGCGAGTAATTTCATCACCACCCTTTTTAAATACGATTCGCAAACGGTATTTTTGCGATTCACGAACGAAGCGAAATAGCTAACGGCTAACGCAAGTCTCATTAATTTTCTTGGCTCAGTAAGCACAAACCAGTGTGCAGTTATATTCTCGTCGCGTGAAACGCGAAGTTGTTTAATGTTAAGGAATCAATCAATATTACCAATTACTTCGTTGAAGCAAGATGTCATCTTGTCCAGCCTATCTCCCTAAACTTGAAATGCAAACCATAAACTAAAGATAGCACTTTCTTGATATCGAGTGTAACTTCAATTGCACCTGCCGGACATCATCGAGAATTTATACCAATGCGTAAGATGTCACATGTAGACTATCAGTTCTATCCTTCTACATGCCAGATGCCACGTTCAATGAACTTCCAAAACAGCTTAATTGTCGATTAAAAACAAACAAAACATTATACTTCAACAAATAATTCCAGGAGTTGATATACCGAAGGACGCCTACCTGCCGACCGGCCTGCTAATTCTCCCGATAAACAGCGCTCTAAATCCATTCCTTTACTCTGACTATGTCGATCTCATACTAAGTCGCGCAAAGACATGCATGACACGGACAACGTATTCCTTACGTGGAATCAAAGACAGAGGTAACATACGAAAGTCACGACTTTCAAATCTGCTCTAAAAAAGCAAGCTTGTTTCATTCACAGGGTCCGTTTCGGCGTCAACTCAAACCGCAGACCAGACGCTAGAATTGAAAGTTATTGATGTCAACTGAACTGAGGGGATAAAATGGAATTGACTTGGAACGGAATGCTGAAACCTTGAGCTACATCGCCCATTCCATTACTGGTGCAGATATATCAGATATAGTTCCTTGAAATATCGTGAATATACAGGAGTGAAAAAACCTATCCAATCCTCAAAATTTCATCAATCTGACATTTATGGTGAAAACAAGGATGGAAGAGATGGAAAACTAGTTTTTTTTATCGAGGTTAAGGAATTTCGGCCCGTGTATATTATTGTAAACATCTATTCAAGTCGTTTCCGCGAACATTTGTTGTGGAAAGTTTTGCTCGTGTCGCTAATGTCCATTTTTTAGTTACATATGGTATTTTTCTTTCCGCTAAGTTTCAGGAACAGACTAGCAATAACCTTAAAGAGTGTACAGACGAACGTGGTAAATCTCATAATGTAACCTCGCATATTTCTACTCGTAACGGTTTCCATGGCACGTCAAAACTACATGCTGGCCTGTACTTTACAATATGGAAGATTGGAATGAAGGTCCGGAAAATGGAAATACTCAAGCAGGTAGTTCAGAAAGCAAAGTTGGTCGGCCGGTCTCACAATTGTAGCAGTTCAGCGGAGGTAGGCTACATTCCAAATTGAAGGGTACATCCACACTACCCTTGAAAAATGACCAATCACGTAACCTAAAGGAGCAAGTATCTTAATATGTTTAGTTACCGCGATAAAGAGGCTCTTTCACCGAATGCTGTATTGATAATTTTACTTAACAGAAGTAATACAAACGGGTCATAAAGCTACACTTTTCTTTACATAATCCAGAGTGCAGAAAGTAAGTGGTGTTGACTTGAAGGACTGTATTATGGAAGTGGAAGTAGTCCGTAAGGATAGGCACTTCAGAGTAATAAGTGCATGTGGGTAAAAGTTCACAGTGTAATCTAAAAATGCAGTAATTCCTTATACTGACCCTCTATCGCCGCAGATTGCGACAGATTGCGATGTCTCGACAGTTGTGAAGTCACTGTATCAAATGAAGCCTTGCAATCGTAAGTCAAGGCGACACGAGAATAATGCTATGTAGTGGTATGCACAGCCTATAAGAGCCAATTTTAACGGTAGCTCGTATTGCAACATGATCGAATATCCAGATGCAAGCTAGTCACAACGTAGGAAGGCGACAGCGAATTATACAACAATATCGATAATTATGACTACTAGGCCAGTTTATCTACATATAAGTCGAAAGGAAGCACATTATCAATTTATACGAATGTCATGTAGTTTCTTTAGAATAGTAATCAAAAAACCTGGGATGAGTCATGAAAAAGGGTAGTTACGAAACGATAGGCTTGTGGATATTATATCCATCCAAAAATTGGGTTAACTTATTTCGTAGAATGTTAGAAATGATCGGGCAATCTGAAATCCAATATTCTTACGAATCGATAGTTACTCATCTTCCTTAAAATTTTCGGATAAGATATGAGCGAAAATCTTAACAGGAGATCTATATTATGACTCAGTTTGGAATGACAAATTACGTAACCATGTTCGTAATTGTGCATACAGCTGATTATGAAATGTTACACTGTATATGATAGGGGTGGGCGACTAACGGCCGGCGACGGAATTTTGAGCAGCCCGCAGACAGTTTACGGTCTTACATGATAATGCGTCTCGCGGCCACAGTCTTCCAAATTCTATGTGTCACCGAATCCATGAAGTTTGCCAACCTGAGCTGGTCATGACACTACCCGTTCTGTTCGGGTCTACGTACACGTACATTTTCGAGCAAACATTATCAACCTTGAACATTTACATGACAAAGATGCGTTCCAATCTAAGTAATGTTCGCGTGCAGTCTTTACTATGGTTATCTACGTCCGACATGCAGCCAGAAATGAAAGAACTTGTTGACAATTTTGATCGACTGCGGATGTCTCATTGACTTTAACAGCTACCAAAGTGCTACATTATATTATTAAAGTCATTGAATACTGTTTTGGTCTCTATGCTTTAAGCTTAAAGTTTATATTAAATATGATTTGTTCCTTGTATTGGTGGATAAATATGCGGCTAATGGATCCATATCCAGGAATCCGGTCTGCCAAGTATACTTCATTTACCCTTAACCGGCCTGGCGACTGAAGAAGTTATCAGCCCCTGATCTATCCGATAGTTCACACACAAGCCAGATAAGGGCAAAGGCACGACAATATTAGTTTTTGTAATGTCAAAACAGCGACTCGTCACTTCTGATTGTGCTCTCATGGATGCACCATTTTTATGAGCATGATCAGTTCATTCGATAAAATCTTTCCCGCTCCTATTAGTCCACCATTTGTAGTTTTTCTCGCGTCGTTTGTCCGACCGAGTGTTAAGACTTGACAACAACAACAAAAATTTGTCATTTCGTCTATCGATCTGCTTTAGAAGTTTGGTCTGTCGCGTGAATGTACCATTTTAAAAGACTCTCACGCGGAGAAGAAATAAGTAATTACGTGTGTAAGTAAGTCAATAAACTGCGTATTCTTGTCGATGAAATTGTCCTTTTTGTAACGTGATGTGAGATTTCGGTGTACAAAAATTATTTCTCAAACTCATGTTACATCAATCAGCATCAGCATATCAAGCAGCCGTCTTGAACTCTCAAAAGTTTATTAGATAACACGTCACATACTTCTTATCAAAGTAAATAATCTTTCACAAGTTAATACGATATGTTGAATGTCACACGAAAGGGACTACAACATAAAATTAGGACATCACAGTCATATTACGTCGGTAAATAATGGGTAATACGACGCCAAATAAAAACGCTTCGCAATATCCTGTCGCGACGAGGGACATGTCGCTGCTCCACTTCACTTTACACAATGATTACGAGAAGTCTCCAGTCATTAAGACAAAGTAATATATGGAGCACCCGTATGCAGACTTTATACAAGAGGGCCTGATATGAATAACACTGAAAAGCCTATAGGGCCGCGTATAGAATTTGAAGTAGCCGCCAAGTATCCACATCATAAAGAGATCGTCATCAATGATGGCGATACTTCTCAATAAATGTCAATATCACAGATCAGATAGCGATCGTAAACATATTAATCCAGAACATTGTTTTCAGAATATTCGGTGAAATATGCCAAGAATATTCAAACGCCAAGGTAACATATGCATATCTCAGTGTTTGGCTCTTCTCGTAGCCCAAATCAGCCGAGCTAAAGAGTATCGAACTAAGAGAAATTGGAAAGTCATTTCGCGAGATATCATATACCATTACCAGATGTATTTTTCTTCTAGAGAAGAAAAATGTACCTCTACTGGCTGCTATCGACAATTGACTATTATTGGATGCTCTGTTTCAATGTACAGTGTAAATAAATATGTTCCACTTTTTTGTAAACCAGGTGGCGAGCCGCGGGATAAGTAATTACAGTTTCGAAATTGATGATTAAACATCTTCTGCATATGAATTTATTCGAAATTGATGATTAAACATCTTCTGCATATGAATTTATTGCCATAATGCAAGAGTGTCGGGAATCGCCCACAATAACGCGTGTATCAATTTTTTAACGACCCGACGCCGGAGTGCAATAGTGCATGGGACGTTAACCTTGACTTGCGATAAAATTCCATCCCGCATTCGTCACATCTAAATTCTCTGAAACCGAAATGAATATTCATGTGCGACTTTAAATCGGATTTCCGACGAAACGCCCAGTTGCATATTTCGCAGTTATGCATATTTACATCGAAATGAATAAGCATGTGCGACCCTAGGCTAAATTTACTGCGAAACTCCAGCCCGCATACATCGCATTCAAACATTTTGATGCCGAAATGAATTCGAAAGTGCGTCCGTAAGTTTGATATAGAAGTGAACGTCTTGTTGCAAATATCACAGCGATGCTGTCTTGCGTCGATGTGAATCAGTGAATGTGCAGTTACATCGTGTTTTCGATGAAACGCCTTTCCGCATATCCCACATACATATTCTTTGTTCTTAGTATGAATTCTTAAATGCAGTTTCAAGCTACGGCGAGCTGCATATACTTTTCCGCAGATCTCACAACTGTAGGTCGCCTGATCCCAGTGAACTGCAGCGTGCGTCTCCAAATACTGCAGTAGACGAAACTCTTTTCCGCAAACATCGCATTTATATTCTTTTGCATTTGCGTGATTCAAGACATGGTCTTTGTAGTTCGCTTTCCTTCGGAATCTTTTGTTGCAGATATCGCATTTATATGCCTTGACGTCCGAATGAATGGAAACATGGCTTCTGTAATTTGCTTTAGATCGAAATCGTTTGTTGCAGATAGCGCACTGATATTTTTTATCATTGGTGTGAATCAACGAATGTTGTTGTAAGCGATACTTTCCCATAAAAACCTTCCCACATATATCACACTCGAACGTTTTGTTACTTGTGTGAATTTTCATGTGAAGCCTCAGGTTGATTTTGTTAACATATATTTTCCCGCATATTTCACACTCGCACTGTTCACGCCGGACGTGAATTTTCAGATGCTTTTTTATCCTGGTTTTTGAAGCGAATGCTTTTCCGCATACATTACACTCATAGTCTTTAACTCCAGCGTGAATTTCTATGTGCTGTTTCATGTTTGCCTTCGTAGCGAATGCCCTTCCGCAAACATCGCACTCGTGGTCTTTCACTTCGATGTGGAACTTTATATGCATTTTCAGCTTATACTTGCTTCCGAATTCCTTGCCACAGATCTCGCAGACATTTTGGTGGTCCTGGGCGCGACGTTGCAAATGCGTTGCATAATCCACAACTTCAAGTAAAGGCATTTCGACCACAGATCGCGATGTACAGGGAACAGAACAAGACAACCACATTAAATGATATCTCAAACTCAATTAAAACTATAGTCTGTGTAGACATTTAACATCGAAAAGTACAGTAGAGAAATATTATGCACTAAATCATGGTATAAATATATGGATTCTTAAAATTTAATTTATTTGCGAAATATCTCAAACAATTAAGCCAGACGCTTTGGATTAGGTCAATTTATCCTATACTTTAGGCCAGCAGCCTAAAATTACTATTAAGCACAGTATCCATGCCATATTTCCATTCGTGCTGGTATTTTTTTGAAGCTTGGTTTGAATAAGCACGTGAAATTTTTGAGTCACCGATTTCCATGAGATATCTCAGCTAATTTTATCCATTAGCGGATTTTTAGTTGGATAAGGACACGATGCGATAAGAAATTATGGATTCGGTAGGAATATCGCATGGATTAAAATCTGGAATCAAAATCCGCAGAAACGCATTTCCACATATTTATTACTCTCATTTCTGGTTTCTCGAACCCACGGATAATTCCGTCACTTCCACGACTCAGTTTTAACGACTGCAACGACGAGCTAAAAGAGTTCCATTTTTTCGGATGATCCCTCAAAACTCGTCTAGGACAGAGATCTTAAGGTTAGCTTATCCTGGAGAATGGTATTCGTCTGGTTAAAACTATTAATCGTGGCGCTGAAAGTTTGATTGGATTTTGTGCGAGGATTATCACGAGTCGTCTGGTAATACTTTTACTCAAGCGAAGTAGTTTCCGAAGATTAGTTGTTTTAATCCGAAGATTAACACTCTCCCGAATAAGCTGAGTGTATGAGCAGTGAGCACCACCCTCGGCGTCATCACGTGTATGGCTATATACTGCGTAACTTACGTCAGAATTTTGAAACGGACGCTCTGTTCACAAAATGAATAACGCCAATCGATTACATAGCTAATAATATGACGGAAAATTCCAAACACATGACTAAGAAGAACAGCACCCCCAAAATATAGCGTGAACATCTAGATTATATAGGTGCCTCAAAGCGAATTAACCAAAGCGCCGATGTCTTTGTGTCTAGTATACCTCGTTTTCACTTAACTCACTTAACAAATTGTATTTCACTCTGAAATTGTCCTGTCCTTAATCGGAATACATTATCTCGAATCTACGCATCGACTCCCTATAGTTGGAAACATTCATGTTCAACAGCTATATCATGTGTCAAGTTATATAATACTTACTGACTAGTAGCATCTACTAAATCAGTGCTGCTTAGCGAGTGACTCACCAGTGAAGCTATTTCAGGTGGGTCGCCTATTCGAATTGCCTGATCTGCCAAACACCTCGATTATACCAGCAAATACACATTATACTCCTCTAAAAATAAATTGTTTAGCGCTCATGCGCGCCGCCAGCCACATTCCCGCGCTCACAATTCGTGAGGGTATTGGAATTCACTCCTTCCTGCCAAGGCGTTGGAAACGCTGATCGGGAAATACGGCAATCCATCGCCATTTGCTGACATAATCATTGAACAATGAACATTCGCGGCGACGGGAGCTACCCAAACAGCGTTTGTCTGACGTGAATGACGAAATACCGATTGAATACGCCCGTTCTCGTTTGTAATGCGTATATTCCTGTCTGCTTGGTACACTCTTATTCCCAAATCGTCGCGCAAGGGCCGCCATCTGGTTTAATTCGTTACTGACACGAGACACTGCGCGGTAAATTACGTTTGAATTCGATTGGTTATATCATATCTCATTGTGGGTCGCGCAACGTAACTTTGGTAAAAGGCGGA
Organism: Botryllus schlosseri; assembly: GCF_051294905.1. Lineage (NCBI taxonomy): Eukaryota > Metazoa > Chordata > Ascidiacea > Stolidobranchia > Styelidae > Botryllus > Botryllus schlosseri. The sequence continues at coordinate 29,579,957 of NC_137236.1, forward strand.
TCACGAACTGAAAAGGTTGGGAACGAAATTGATCACTAAAAATTATGCGATATCAATTTTTTGTGATACATCCGCCTCAAATTATCTCCATACTGCGATAAACGTTGACTAATACGCAGTCGGCACCACCCGTTTAGAATCGGAACAAAGTTGACTCAGATGATTTGTATCGCAATGGTCACGTTTTGGCCACGCTACGTAGTATATGTTCCAGCGAGAAAATTGTTAGCTTTGAAATGACGTCTATGTTGTAATTCCTGCTAACTAATGCAAGCTATTATCTTTCTTTATCATCTACATGCAACAGCAGTGTATGCCATGTAACAACGCGGCAGTATATCATCAAATTTTGCTTTCAACTTCACCGGAACCATCCACCAATAGCTACAATAATAACATAATTCACACTTGATATCACCCATGAATGAATGACTAACTATTGAACTGATGATAATTAACAGATCATATCATACGTCACGGAGGCGATTTCATCATGGTATCAGTGTCCTTTCTGATGATAATTTACTCAACACGTCATCAGCCACGGCATAGAAAGGAAATTAACGCAGAAAAACAAACAGAGCCCACCGAACGAACAATAAAAGATGTTTATATCCATCTACCTTGGATTGGCCCTATTTCCACCCGCTTTGAAAAACAGTAGATGTCTGCGGTCAGTAAGTGTTACGAGTCTTACGACACAGTCAAAACCAATGTGATTTTTACCACAACACAACTGCTCCCTTCAACACGCAAAGACGTTCTCCCGGCGCTTCAAAAAAGTAATGTAGTGTACGAATATAAGTGCCACTGTGATTGTGGCTACGTGGGAAGGACGTCAAAACGTCTGCAGGAACACATAAACCAACATGTCCCCAGATTTATCAGAACACGTGCATCACGCTAAGTGAAAAGCTCACCCTTAATTCATCCGCTTAAGATTGATGCTGATCGACCAAAGGCTATTAATTCTGCCGTTGGCCAACATCTGTTAGATAATCCGATTTGTGCGAATAATTATCGATACGACCGATTTCAAATCATTGGGCGGGGCAGTTAACAATTCCATTTGTGTGCCTTGGAGTCGACTTTTATCAAAATACACCGACCAAAACTCTGTCAACAAAAGGAGTTCGTGTACCACCTAAAATAGCACATTGAACGCTCTCTCTTGCATGCTGGTGACGTCATATTTTGTGATACGATTGTTGATATACAATGTTCTTTCTAATTCTCTACTAGTTGCTGACGATTACCCCATGACGAGTGTCAGCCGAAAATATTCGGGTTCATTTCAATATGAATATACTATTCAATCAAATAAATCTCCACATGAGCATACAATCCTATATCAATGCCTCTCGTGACTTCCATAGCTGCTTCCCATCTCAACGCTAAACGCCCAAAGACTCTGCTGAGTCTATTGTTTAAGCATAGGAATGATTCTCTGACTTACGAATGAATCGTGACAGAGAACGAAATAACTATGTGAATAAGCGCGTATCGCCGCTAGGCAATGTGACAACCAGTTATCAAGGTTATGTTTATTCTCGTCTTCGTCTGAACAATCTATGTTCACTTCTGGCTGATTACTATTAAATATTATCATTTACGATAGACTTACATGTCTACAGGACCCGAGTTACCGATTAGACCTCCTATAGCACTGGTTCCGAACCGTTTCTTAACTTGGTGAACACTTATGGCCGGTATATGTGCAACTTTGCATTTATTCATAGGTTAAATACCGTAATAAATGATCAAACTGAAATACAAAAGAACAGTTGCATCGACTAGCCTAATCCCTATTGCTCCAACAACTCACAAGACGTGGGTGCCAATACATACATGCACGCACGTCGCACAATCACAACAACAAGAAGACGAGATCGCTCATGCGTTTAGGGAAACTACTAGAGAGAGAGATAGTAGTAAGAGATAATCACACATCCCCCCCAACTCCTAACGAAATCAACGAGCATTGAGTGAGGAGTTCAAAATACAGCGTGTAGAGAACGTCCAACCAAATACTCTAATGGCGATTGAATCGGGAATCAACATAAAATTTGTGCCCCAATAACGTAGTCCTTGTGCCATACTGGCGGGGTAACATTTCTGCCTGAGCGCTGGCGTCTATTGTTAGACGGTGCGGGTACACTAGTGTCGTCGATCGGTACTTCAGCTGGTAGATGATCTTCTGCACTCGATTCGGTGGATCTCAGCAAGCCAGGGTCTACCTCATTCGACTGTCCACTTAGAGCGGGTGGCGAAACGACTTGAGGTGACGTAGCTGTGCTGGGAGACGAGACCGTTGGCTGAAAATATGTGTGCTTTTGGTTCAGGAAGTACGGCTCAATCTTGCGTAGAAATTTCCTGTTACGTAGCGTCAATCTGCCGGAACCGTCCACTTTCACGAGGTACTGGTCATGGTCTCGGCACTGAACCACAGTGCCGGTTCTGTCCCAGCGAAGGGGGTAACGACCGTTTTGGTTTTGAATGCGACAGACATCACCTTCAAGAAGTGGTGATAATGGCTTAGTGTTCAACGACAGAGATTCCAGCTGCTTCGCAAATCTGGTACGTAACGTTTGCTCGCGACTCTGCCAGAGATTCCTCCATAATGGCCTGATGTTGCGCTGTGTGAAAACTGGAACCCATGCTTTGATCGGCAACGCATCTTTCAAAGTCCTGCCAAATACTATTTCTGCAGGGGAGAGTCCATTCGCAGGGTCGGGGCAATTGCGAAACTGTAGCAATGCCCGAGTAATTGCATCGGTCCGGATGCTGCCATCCTGCGAAATGTTGCCGAGAAGGAGTCGTTTCATCGATTTCACCGCAGCCTCCGCGCGGCCATTTGACCTGGAGTGGTAGGCTGACGACAGCCTGTGGCGCACCCCCCATTTTCGAAAAAATTCCCGAGTGCTGTGCGCAGCAAACTCGGGTCCCCCGTCACTGCTAAGTTCTTCGGCCACACCAAACGTGCCGAAGTAACTTCGTAATGCATCTTGGAGTCCGAGGGCTCCAGACGTTTGCCCACCGTGCTTCACATGGAATATCTCTGGCCAGTTGCTGAAGCGGTCAACAACGACTAAATAGTGGTGGCCTGCAGCGGTGCAATAATCAGCGGCAACAGCTTGGAAAGGGTAGGTCGGTATGAATGGCTCGGCCGGAGGCATGTATGCTTGACTCGGTGCCATTTTACTGCAGTTGTCACAACGTGCTCGTGTACGTGCTATACACTCAGTCATCCCAGGCCAAAATACTGTGGCCTGCGCCCTCTGTGACATGGCAGCAGTCCCTTGGTGTGCCGAGTGTAAGATTTCACAGATAACCCCTCGCAGCGGCGGGGGAACGACAATCCGGTCATTATACATGACAACATCGTCTACGATCGAAAGGTCGTCGCGGTACCGCCAATATGATTGTAGTTGAAAAGGCAGTTTGTCCGATTTGTCTGGGAATCCTGATATGATGTGATTTTTTAACTCACTGAGAACAGGATCGTATGCCGTACTGCGCTTTACATCGTCCCAGGAGACAACTTCAATGGCATTCAATGATGCTCGGGAGGCGGCCACGATGCTGATTTCAATCAGATTGGTGTCCTCATGAGAAGCCACGATACTGTCGCAGTGATCCAATGGCATGTCATCCGCTGGAGATGAGGAAGCAGGGTGCCTGGAGAACGCATCAGATGCAGGAATGAGTTTGCCAGGAACATGGACGACACGGAAGCGCCATGACAATGTGCGCTGCTTCAGACGAAAAATCCTTGTGTTAGTAATTTCATCAAGGGAGCGGTCCCCAAAGATTTTTACCAAAGGTTTATGGTCAGTGCAGATGATAAGATCGTCACATCCGAGGGTGAAGAACTTCGTATCTTCTAATGCCCATGCGATTCCAAGCGCCTCGCCCTCTATAGAACAATAACGTTGTTCGGCGGATCGGAGGAACCTTGAGCCAGCGAGAGTGATTTTCCACCCATGGACGCAACAGTCAGGGGTCAAGGAAACGCATTTGCAGTACTTCTGTCGCAGCCAGTAGCCAATGCCAGACCTTGACCAGTCCGGGGTCAGGCACGTTCTTCTAGCGGGGTCAAAGATACGTACTCCATCTTTGATTGCGTTGATGAGCTCGAGCTTGGAGTTCGCGAATGCATCATCAAGTTCGGAAGTCCAGCAAAATGGAGTTTTCTCGCTTAGTAACGGTTTGAATGGTGCCATAATGGTAGAAAGCCGGCCATAATGAGAAACCTGGTTGACCAGCCCAAACCATGCACGTATATCTGCGATTTTTGTTGGCCGTGGGAAGCACTGTATTGCTTCCAAGTATTTGGGCAGAGGGCGAACATTCTCGGCAGTAATTTCGAAGCCGGCGAACTCGATATGTCTGCGGCAGAACTGGAACTTGGAGGCGTTTAGGATGATACCTTCACGGCCCATTAATTCTAGATAGTCAATCATCCTCCACCAGTGCGTGGCAAGGTCATCGTCCCAGAGGACCGTGTCGTCCACGCACTTCGTTTTGCGTGGTGTGTCGGCAATGATGCTGTCGTAGCGGTAAGCGTACCCGTCGCCACTGGCTAGGTATCCCTGCGGGGCCACTCTATACCGATATCTCCCGAACTCAGTGATGAATGTCAGAAGGTGTCTGTCCTCTTCACGCACGGGCACGGAATGGTAGCCATTCCAGGCATCTGTGACAGACCTGTAAGTGTTTGGAGGTATCGAGCGTGCTTGTTTGAAAGGAGGCACAACATGGTGTGTTTCTCGAGAGCAGGAGCGGTTCAGCGATTGGAAGTCAACAACTCTCCTCGGGCTGCCATCTGCCTTGCGCACCCATATGGCCCTATGACACCAGGTCGTTGGCGTGTTCGGCTCCACTTTTTCAATCACCCCTAATTTTACGTCCGCCTCCAACTGCTTCTCGATTTCCTCTTTCCAATGAAGTGGAATGGGAGCCGGTGTGTGGACTGCAGTCGGTGTTGCCGACGGATCGATATGAATGGAAATAGGCGGCCCAGTCATGGTTGGTAGTGGGCTGTGTTTGCACTTGTTGAATGTGGATGATGCATACCTCTCAAGTAACCACTGCTTCATTTTATCCACATTCTCCGCACAAGGCTGGAATGGCAGCTGCTGGGGGCGTGGAGGAGGCGTGGACCTCCGTGGGCAGCTACATGTTTGATGCGGGTTACCCTCAAGGGTTGACTCTCGTGTTGCGTGGAGTGCCGCTGCCCCAATTTGAGGAAAATCGGGCCCAATGATGCCCAACTTCTGCATGGCATCTCGGCTAAGGTAGAAGAGTTTCGTAGAATCCGTAATGTATACCATCTCAGCGGTTTCTATGACATCGCCAGAAACTGCTGCACCCGAAAGTCGCAGAAACACAGCGCCCAGGATGTGGATACACTCATCATTAGCTGCAACCAAGCGTTTCTTTACCGGGATGAGATGCTGGTCCTTGAAGCCGCATGCTCGAAACAGTTTCAATCCCATCAAGGATGATTGTGCACCAGTGTCTGATATCGCCTTTATCTTTTTGGGCGATATTTTGGGACGCTGGATATTGAACTGGGCATAATCGGCTTGCCGGGTGGAGACCAAAAGATCAATGGTCGGTTGTGCCTTGCAGTCTTTCAGCAGCCATCCGTATGTGCCATCGAATATGTGGTGGTCTAATATGATTTCCGAAGCATGAGATTCTACAGTGTTTTTGGTACGGTTGGATACTGAAGCGATATTGATACTAGAAGCGGTGCCAGTACTAGGTGTCTCCGATTGGTTGCTTTGTCTCCAGCAGGCTAGACATTGTTTAAACTCGCGCAACCTCGGCTTACCAAACTTCCCATGCAAGAATTTATACTTCTTCATGACACTGCCACATTTTCCACATTTGATGACTTGAGAGAGATCGGGCAACGGCGTGCCAGTAGAAGTGCTGGCCGCAACGCTAGATTCATGCTGATTTCTCAATGTGGAGGAGGTGGCACGTAGAGCTAATTCCTTGTTTTCAATAATCTGGACAGTTTCGTCCAGCGATTTTGCATCGAGATTTGCAACACTAAGGACTTGCCGCTGAACCTCATCATCAGCCAGGCCGGCGATGACAATATGCTTAACAATTCTATCAGAAAAGTCATTGACTTGGGTGCAGCCAGGCTTCGTGCAATTCATTTGAAATGAGCAAATTCTTGCAGACGCTTTCACCTCGGCTAGAAATGCACTGAAGGACTGTCCTTGATCCTGCTGGGCCGAAAATAGAGCAACGGTGCGCATGCTTGTGGCGATTTTGACAACTGCTAGAGATTCAATAGCTTTCAGCATATCACCTTCACTGACCTGATTGAAGTCACCGACTTGTTTGAAGAGGTCGTTCGATAAAGTGATCTCGCAGCATTGCCAAAGGTGGCTCTTGATTAGTATGTCGGGTATCTCGGTCCCTTTTTTAAAATCATCCCATTTTCTGAGGAATATTTGCCATTCCACGGCAGTGGAGCCACGCGAAATGACGGGTCGTTCCATGACAGGTGGTCTCGAACGCGAGACATGAGGACCTGTTGTGTGGATTGTAGCATGGATATTGAGCTGTGTGACGGCGCCGGCCGTATCTTCGGATTCAGTCTCATAATTGCAGTCTTGGATTGGGCAAGAAAGCTTCGGCATGGTTAATCCGTATTAAGTTTGATCATGTGCAACTTTGCATTTATTCATAGGTTAAATACCGTAATAAATGATCAAACTGAAATACAAAAGAACAGTTGCATCGACTAGCCTAATCCCTATTGCTCCAACAACTCACAAGACGTGGGTGCCAATACATACATGCACGCACGTCGCACAATCACAACAACAAGAAGACGAGATCGCTCATGCGTTTAGGGAAACTACTAGAGAGAGAGATAGTAGTAAGAGATAATCACACAGTATACAATGAGTAAAAGCTATGCAAAGCTCAGTACACACGCACTGCCGGCGTAAATCATTCGCAGCCAGGTGTGACCTGCGATTATTCCTTCATAAATACACATTCCCGGCTCCCGGTCAGGTCACTAGTCTGGTACGGTGTACTTGAGAAAACTTCGTCGATTGCTTACGAACTTTGATCCAAGCTATAAGGCAATGCCTGGCACTGTATGCAAAGTTGCGCAGCACAGTCTTCCATCAACGGATTTCGCAGCAGATGAATTAATCCGAAAAAGATACAACCGATTTCAAACCAATGTTTTTTTTTGATAGACTCATCAAGATGACTAGGATTTCATCGTGATCAAAATATCAAATCTGCTCGCCTGTCTATACTATTCCTTACCAGTAGTATCCCTCTTGTTGTTGTAGAACAAATGTGTATTGTAATTAAATTTTCACACAAAAACGAGAACAATTATGAATGTTTATTGTATATCGGCGTGACGCTTGCTGTTTCCTTTCAGAGACCAGTACAGAACTGCGAGGTTTCACCTTTGAAAGTGTTATCAATGTTAGCATATTGTTCGGTCGAAACGCCACAGCGGTATACCATGCAGTCGCCTAATTGCAAATTGCTCATATCTGTTGAGGATAGTTGCATTTCGGAAGGTGCCAATGTGACTGTGGCAGCGTGGGAAGAACGTCACATCGATCGCAGAAAGGCATAAAACAGCATGCACATAGATTTACTAAAACACCCGCATCACGATCAGAGAAAATCTCACCCTTGACTCATCCCATGAAGCTTGATTCAGAACACGCAAATGCCATGAATTCTGCGATTGGCAAACATTTGTCGGATAATCCTGTTTGTGCGAAACATTATCTAGACGACAGACTTCACGTCGTCGGAAGAGGACTCTCACAGTTTCATTTGTGTGCCTTCTGCCTTGGAGTCAACTTTTATCAAATTGCACCAGCCAAGTCTGGGGCAACAGAAAAATTTCCTGTGCCGTCTGAAAATGTCACTGACATTGAGCTTGAACGGTGTCTTCGTCTCAAATTTTCGAAGGTTCGTTCCTGTGACGTCACATTTTGTGATACAACTGTTGATAATTGAATAGTTTATTCATATTGAAATGAACTAGTTGCTGACGATTAGGCTTACCCCTGACGAGTGCCAGCCGACAATATTCGGATTCATTTAAGTATGAATATACTATTCCATTGTATATTGGAGTTCTGTACCTCCTAGAAGATGTTAAATTGTTGATAAACAATAACTTTCAAATTCTCCACTAGATGCTGATGATTATTATTTCTGACCAAGGTCAGCCGTACATATTCACGTTCATTTTAATATGAATATACTATTCAATATAGTTTGATAATAATAAATCAAACATATATCCGCGAAACCAGAATCATTTCAAAAGGAGTCATTCTAACCTAAACTATAAGTGACTTATCGCAAGAAACAGAAATACCGGAATATATCAAGGAATGGTAGGCTACTGTAAACAACGAAAACACCATACGTATATTGTATCCAACAGATAATATCTGATCCAAGTATTGAAACCAGTTATTCACTCAAGAATACAGCTGCTCGGTCTAGCGCAGTGGCTCCCATCCTTTTTCGTCTCATCGCCCCCTTTTGAAGCTCCTCACCGATCATCGCCCCCCCCCCCCCCAAATATTGGGAATGAAAAAAAATGGGCATACAATGTGGGATCACCGGCGAGTTTACTAATAAAATAAGGACAACTTATCGGCTCGACCTCGAAACTACACTTCTACAGCCTACAAAAAGTCATTTCTCCGACTTGACTTCCATCAGGACCGTAACAGCACTTCGTCACCCCCCCCCTCCCCCACAAAAAGAAAACGTTGGTCTTGGGCCCGATAGGGTGGTAAATCAAATCCCAGCCCCCTCATCCAGTCGTTACATATAAGCCATGCCCTATTTCATGTGCTGTTTTGTGAGTCACTGTACTTCGCCTATATAAACGCGCGAAACGCGAAAAATTTATATAATTCATACTTGAATCGGTCAATATGGTCGGGAATTGCATATATATTGCTATCAATTTTTTATCCTCTCTCTGCTCATATAATCAGATTTATTGGTAGAGCTAAGTGTGGTGTGTTGGAAACGTTAGGACCCATAAATAATATTTAAACATCTTCGAGCGGACCCTTTTTTATATTACCTTCGTTACATGATGCTATTTCGTGACCTCCTATATCTGCTATGTCGAAAGATATGGATATCGCCAAAACGTATACCAAACTAAAAGACGCATATTGTTTCAAATGGGTATTTCTTTAGTGGCATATAATTTTCCCTGCGGGGTGGCATTTGTCTTGTCGGGTTCAGATCGCCAGGATAGGAACATTCGACGCTAGCTATTGAGGCGCCTAAGGACAATTAAACATATATGTATATCGACGTTTTCGATCAGCACAAGGGCATTACTTTTCGTCCAAGGTCTTCTCGCTGCTGATCGTTCTGGCACACTTCTCGGAGTTGCATGAGACATGGCATATAACCTCATATGTATTGGTGCGCCGTGGCGCAGTAATGGCCGACGGCGAAGTCTCCATTTCCATAAATCATGCGTAATTTTGGTGGGGTGACATGAATTTCCAAATTAAATACTCTATAATTTATGTTAATTCACGAAATAATTTTGGGCCCCTTCGAGTTCGGCCCCTAATTGGGGGTTTTGGGTGCGGCAGTTATGGTCCTGACTCCAATATAGCCGTTTTAACGCGCCATCGCCCCCTATCGCCCCATCGTTGTTTTCGCTCCCTATCGCCCCTTCGTCACTTTTCGTCCCCCCCTATCGCCCCTCCGTTATTTTCGCCCCCCAGGGACCGCCAATTCGCCCGCGTTGGGAACCACTGGTCTAGCGCATTCCGCGGGGAAATTGTCGCCAAAGCGATGGAAGATATTTATTTTTGGGAATTATTATAGCATTTGATTGTTCCACTTGATAAATTACGTGACGTTTAAAAAGTAAGCATGTTCTTCAGCTTTGTGGAATAATATGATCTTAGTCGTTGCTACTTTACAGAAATGTACGGTTGAAATTACAATATGACGAGACGTGACGTCATAGATTCACGTTCGTGTTCACTGTTCACACAGAACCATGTTCACACCATCCCTAGCAAAACGAAAGTTGCAATTGCCTGCAGTAAGTTCAGTATGCTTCGTTTCTTCACATAGTGTAACCCCTTTGCTCTTGGCTTCATAACTAATTGTGAATGTGCGAAATTTAGATGTTCCTTGCGCGAAATACCTTCGCAAGACTATCCCGATCACTTTCATGTGACGTGACAGGACATCACTCCTGCCGAATCCTTTGCCGTAAAGCTCGCAGCTGAATCCGCTGATAACGCTGTGAACAAACATGCGCCTGTTAAAGAGTAGCAGTAATGGCATTGCTCTTTGTTGGCACCACACTGGCATTTCGGATGCTTTCTCTCACTTTTATTAATAGATATCATCTTCGCACAAATGTTGCACGCATATTCTCGGACGCCGGTATGAATTTTCAGGTGTGATCGCGCAAGCCGGTGCGGCTCATGTGTGCTGTTTTCACAGGTTTCACAAACGATTTTGTGTTCAGGACGTGCCAACAAATGCGACTTCGTGAGATGTGATTCCCAATTGCCGTGGTGACAAGACAACATGTGCAACATATATCGTGTCGCTGTGGTTTGGTGTCGCCGGTAGACCTTCAGTGCGATCGTAAGCCGCTCCGCCGGCGAAAATTCACGTCACACACCTCGCATGTGAATTCCCTAATATGTGATTATAAAGAGTCCTTCCTGCGAAGCTCACGTCTGCATGGCATATGTCGCATCGATATTCATATACGCCAAAACGAATGCTCATATCTGATTTCATGTTGGCATTTTGAGTGAACGCCCGTCTGCAGATTTCAAAAACATATAAATGTATATTGTAATGAATTGTGAGGTGCCGTTGCCAAGTATGTTTATGACGAAATTCACTGTCGCATACTTGGCGCATCGGTCCTGTTTGACGTCGCTGTGGACATGCATTTGCCCTTATAAACGTTTATCACTGCAAAAATCCGTGACACACACACCACATTTTTTTCAGAGCCAGTATAAATTTCCATGTGTTGTTTCATTTTCATGTGACACCTGAATTCCTTTCCACATATTTCGTGAACTGAGTATTATCTTACAATTAAATAGTATATTCATATTGAAATGAACCCGAATATTTTCGGCTGACACTCGTCAGGGGTAATCGTCAGCAACTAGTAGAGAATTGGAAAGAACATTGTATATCAACAATCGTATCACAAAATATGACGTCACCAGCATGAAATTTCGAATAAGAGAGCGTTCAATGTACTATTTTTAGGTGATACACGAACTCCTTTTGTTGACAGAGTTTTGGTTGGTGTATTTTGATAAAAGTTGATTCCAAGGCACACAAATGGAATTGTGAACGGCCTCGACCTACGATTCGAAATCGGTCGTCTCGATAATTATTCGCACAAATCGGATTATCCAACAGATGTTTGCCGATGGCAGAATTAATTGCCTTTGATCGATCAGCATCAATCTTAAGTGGATGAGTTAAGGGTGAGCTTTTCACATCGCGTGACGCACGTGTTCTGATAAATCTGGGGACATGTTGGTTTATGCGGTCCTATCTGGTCGGCGTGCATCAGCTGATGAGCTCTCAAAGTTGATTTGCGACCGAAATCCATTTCGCATATACAGCACATCGGTACTGTTTGACCTCGCTATGGACACGCGCGTGAGATTTTATAGCAATATTTTCACGAAACGCCTTTCCGCATACATCTCATCCGTGTATCTTGGTGCCGAAACGTTTTGGCGTGCATAGTTTCGAAGCACATCGACAAGTGACATCGAAATATCTGATTGCATGCGGCACATCGGTGTTGTAAAAGGCCGCTGTGTTTTTCGGACTTCTCATTCAAAACACAACTGCATGCAAGTTGTGTACTGCATATGTTACATGGATTCTCTGTTACCGCCATCTGAATTCCATATCGTAATCAAATCATTTTCAATATAGATTTGGTAGAAATCATCATCTGCATTTCTATGACAGTAGGGATGGTGTGAACCTCTGAAATGTTCAGGTACGTATAAACGCGAACCTTTTTGAAAGGTTCTGTGTGAACGCGAACGTGAACCTAATGACGTCACGTGACGTCATATTGCTGATTATTTCAGTGAAGTGATATATTAAAGTACATATTGACTTTTTAAACTTCGCAAATGTACCAACTGGAGCAATCAAATGATATAATAACCCCATAAAATCAATACCTTCCGTCGCTCTGCCAACAATTTCGACGAATACTTGCAAGGGAATATAAGCTTACGCCTTAACGGTCTGGGTCACACCGGACAATGTATTCGGCGTCTGACAGTTGCTACGTTGATATTGAGAAGAGTGTAAAACGGGTTTCTATACTTACTAACGATATGACCCCATTACCAAGTTATATATACAGCAGTATCCAACATCCCCAATCGCACGGATTTGGTTTTTATGATCCGATAAACGTGAAATCGAGATGGAACCCGTACGCTTGCTATATTTTTTCACAGCAGACAACGGTATCAATTTCAGTGATTGATTGAATAAGCATCATCCACTGACTACCAACAGCTACAGGTAGCGTATTTCACTCTTGATGTTCTGTGATTACGGGTCAAGCTCATAGTAGAGAGTCACTAAATATTTACAAAGATAAAGCCGATTATATCCAGCAAACCTTTGTAACAAAGCCAGTAAAGTTTTCGAGATTGTCAAGGTACATGCTTGTTTAGTGTTATTTTTTTTATACGGCCAGCGCCATGCATAGCGTGGTCCGAAGGTGCAATGCAAAGAATTTCAATCAAAGATGTTTTAGTGATATGAAAATTGTAATATATGAAAAAGGTTCACAGTGCAGAACCTACCAAGGTTCGTCTGTGAACGTGAGCCTCTAAATTTCGGAGGTTCACACACAGAACGCGAACGTGAACCTCACATTCACACCATCCCTAAATGATAGTGCGTCGATATTTGTAGCTTGCTCAATTGCTTAACTATGGTTACGGGTATTCCGTCCCAGATGTCCGCGGGTATTTAAAAGTATAGAATTCGGCAGCAATAAGTGAATTATGACAGATACTGCAAAATAATATATAATATTAAATTAGGCAATTCTTTTATCTAAATACAGGAGCACCTGGTTATTGAAATACACGAATCGTTGGCAAATACGGAATCATAATAGAAGAATATCGGTCCGATGTAAATGACCATTGTAATCGAAAAACATCACGATTACCACAAACAAAAATCACTGTAATCTAACCATTTATTTGTTTCGATGCTTAAAATATCACGAAGCAAATATTCAATCAACAGGAAAGCGTTCTGGAAAGAGACTGAATGTCAGAATCATGTCAGTGACAACACGAAATCGCCTGATCCTTATACCAAATTCTCAGATTTGACAGATCATTTCCGGATTTCCATATGTGCTTATTGCTATCGCAAACTTTACTTTAGTACGGGAGGGGGGGGGGGTGAGAATCATCTACTTCGTTATCATTGGATTGATCAATCAATATATTTACTGCATCCCCGGGTTTAGTTACTAAGGCCATTCCGTACGATTAAGCCTGGCCTTTCACGAGCCCGGTGGAACTAGTCCGCGAACCCATAGTTTCTTAGAAAGAGAAGCACTCAGGTATGCGATTTCGCTCAGATTTATTTATACTACAAATATACTAATTTCTATAAACGTATCGACAATTATCCGCCGATTTCATACAGGATATAAGAGAAATTACGATATTTCCGCGATTTGCCTCATTATCTTACTGTGCATTTGCCGACTTAAACTATCGCTATGTCGTCCCACGTCTGTGAGTGTGATTTTGCCCCTCTCCTATCCTTCGCCTGCATTTACGAATAGGTATATTTTCTCAATGCAACGTTGAGTGCGTCTTACCCTTAATAGCATGTATCAAGGCTATAATAAGGGGAGATGTGGTACCGATGGATCACTGGGACCGAAAATACTTGAAAGATTCTCCATGATAATTCCATGATTACACTCCGTGAATTTGTCTACAATTACATGCCGACAGAATCTTTCCTCACATTCAAAAAAATTCGACCTGCGTGAGTTATGGGGTCTGTGACGAATGATTTACGTTTTAGGGGGTGTAAAGTAAATTTATATCGACATTTGCATTTTTTTATATCCTCGTTCAGACTAACAAACCCGCCATAATTTTTAATGTGGAGTATAGGGCTTGTATCAGGGAATATAACGGCACATATTTTTTTGAATCAATACCGTCCTCGAGTGGACTATTTTCAAGTAAATTACAATATTTGTAGGGTGGGGGACCTATGGTACCATATCCAAATCAAGCAAAATAGATGGACCAACTAATCACTTAACAACAGAAACTCGCCTACATATATATAGGCTGTTTATCATAGCTACCTGTGGTGTTTTATCGCTATTACGAGGTATTTGAAAGTCAAAATGTCGATTTGCGAGTAATATGTATGTGGCGTCAATTTTGTAAGTTTAGGCGTAAAACAAAACATGATTTTATGCCAACATTTGAGTTGATATATTCTATTTTCTTCTTGAAGGTCGCGATGAAACATTCTTCATTGGCTTGCTGTAGCTTAGCTTATAGTACACAACAAAACAAGTTACCAAATTTGAGTTTTTGAGCGCATGTCTCATAGGTCCAATGGTCGTGTGCCTTTGGACCCACCGGGTGGGGACCGATGACACGTTCGAGCAGCAAGTTTTAAACGCTTATAAATATTTTATGAAAAGGCGGATATTCATGTAAATGTCCGCGATAGGTAGAGCTTGTATTGAAGTGTTGAGACAGCAAAAGATCTGCTATTCTCGGCTGAAGATTTGAGGGCCAGAGATCATTTTGCAATTTTTGATCAATCGGTACCACATCCCCCCAACCTCTCCAATCAATTTATTTCTGATTAAATTCGAAATCTCCAAGTCTGAATTCGGCATGAGATACGTTGGTACTCTGGAACATCAGTTAAACTCAGCACAGTGAGAATATTCGTCATTAAATGATAAAGCGGGCGCTGTAAGGTACTCGTAACGGACGAATTCAGACATCAAAACAAACATCCACATTTATTCGGCAACGCTGAGATAGGTTAATTCGATTAGTACCGCTTTATTTCAGTGGGGATTGTGGTTTACTATCGATGTTTCAAATATTTATATGGTATGAAAACAAACACAAAATATCATGTTTCTTGGTCTGTATAATAATTATTTGTGAATAATATACCTTCATATTGAATAAACCCGAATATTTTCAATTATCGTCGGCAACTATAGTAGCGAATTGGAAAGAACATTGTTATTCAACAATCGTATCACCAAACATGACGTCACGTGCAGGAAAGTTGAAACAATCGCTTAAGCTTAAAGTACTATTTTAGATGGTACACGAATTCCTTCTGTTGGCGCGAGCGGTGACATCATATTCGGTAATACGATTGTTGATATACAATGTTCTTTCCAGTTTGCTCACTCTGATGTGAAGGAGGTTTGGATTACAGAGGCACAAGCGGCACAATCGCCCAGTGATTATTAATAGGAACTCGAGCGTATCGCTTCCATGACTTGTTCGCAGTTATAACATCCGCTGTTTGCTTACTGTTTTCTTCGACTGAATAATCCATGTCTGCTACCAACATAGTGGTTGATGAGAAGTGGCCGGATATTATTTATGACAGCCGACCAACCGGACTCAAGTAAACATTATAAAGGTTTCGTTCCTTATTTACTCAAAATTATTACATCAGAGAGAATCTTAATGAAAATACACTTGTTTATCTACAAGCAAATGAGAAATGAAATCATAAATTAATTCAATATATCGTGTGCAATGCATTTCAGAAGCAAGCAGTGGCAGACAAGAAACGAAAAAGACTGTCCGGTTCTCATTTCAACATAGATATTTAAGTTTCAGGATGTCATTTATGGCTGTCCTCCATACGATATAGAAATGATTGTTGAACACCACTGCTGTAAAGACATATTAGGTCAAGGGGTGAACTCATTCTGAGTTGATCAAACTTGTTCATTACATTGACCATTAGAAAATTGGTTCCGAGTGCCGTCTCCGTTGTCAGTTCAGCATGAAAAGAGTGGCATCATCATGAATTTTTACCGAGTTTTTCCCTCCGGGAAACTACACGACAATCTGCAGAAAAAGAAAATGTATTCAAATCTGCCCAGTGTGTAACCTAATAAAGACTGATACTGAGCATTGCACGGCTCGGCTCTGTCGCGGTTTATTGTTACTGATTGGCGATGATCTGTCATAAATGCGTGTGTCTACAGCAGTCCCAGTTAAGCTTGGGGCCAGCGCCCGCCATACTGGGCGGTTTTGAATTTGGATGCTATGGGGGCGCCTAAGAAGCTTTAGCAGTCTACGGTTTCCACAGAATTGGTAAAATCTCCAAATTTTCCGTCGCGTTTCACAAAAAATATCAGCTGATATCAGCAATAATATATGTATCGACAAATGCGATGCCTGTATATGACTATATGCCTGTATGTGCTATGTAGGCCGTTGTTTACTTCCTCTATATGCGTAGTCGTGGATCTCGAAGTCTTCCTACGCACCGTTTTATCACACCAGATAGAAGTTTCCTCAACAAACTGCTTCGAACAAAACATCCTATGTTGCAGTACATGACGTGTTGAAATCTGGAAATCTGGATTTCTGGCCAAAATGTTAGCTGGTATTTGAGAGATTCAAGGTATGAGATCGTACCCGACGGTTATCATAACAACCATGGTTTGAACGCAAAAGTAATATATACAATTATAGATTGTCAATTATATGAATGGTCATTGGGCACGATTCTATAGCGCAAGATATCTCCGATCGTGAAATCCAAACCCGAATAGATTGACAGGACACCACCTTCCCACCGCCGTTGATACAATCCCTGAAATATGGGGAACACTGGATCATGATGGAATCTGCACCGGGGCACCCGAAGAAAAAAGTTAAAGCACCACTGGTCTACAAAATAAAATCCGTAATCAGCTTATAAACATCGGGGCTGACAAGCTCTGATGCCAAGAATGACAAGTTGATATGTTTACCTAAACGCCGGCGGCTATACTGCTACTAGCCCGCAAACTATCCGTTATAGTTATCGTCTGTATGTATATGTGCACGATTGTGCAGAAGATTGTCGGGTGAATATAGCGCAGAGTGTAGTAGTAATTGTCGATAATGTTTGATTTATGCAGTATTAGTTATATTTTGATGTAGATATTACAAATCCTATGGTGCTTACTGCTTATAGCAGTGCATGGATGTTGAAACTTGAATATTGCCGTATGCGAAGCGATTTATCAGCTGTATTTAAGCTAGCATTATCACAATGCTATACGTTACACTCACAGAAAACGGTTATCTGTGTTGAGCATTATATTTAGGCTAGCGTCAGTAAGTACATTTGGACATTTTACCTCGAGTTTGCTATGACGAACGCATTATGTTCTCTGGGTTTACATGCACGAGCTCGTCTCGTCGGTAGTATATATTTAAATAATTTAAGATTGGTTTTGCGTTTGACGATCCACGCAAGCACGTATTTCCTGTCTAAAAATATTTGTTCATATACTTGGAATAAAGATTGGAAATATCATGAATGTGACCGAAAGACTCGCATTAGCTTTGAAATCATTCCGTAAATAGAGAGTTGAATAACGACAGGGGACAAGGGGACAAAACAATCATAAAAGTATTTTTAGCATCCGATATTCACCGGCACAACAACATATCATCCTAATCGATTGAGTGTACATTGAGACGAACGTACTGCGCAATCTTGTGCATTTATATCGGCACCGAGTGGGAAGTGTATAACCGTGTGATACTGTGGTCCGATTGGGTTAATCGTAATAAGTATACACAAAATTTCAATATGAAAGTGCCGGTTGATTCCGCAATCGGAATTTTTTTAGCGTTGGGTTATGCTACAAGTTTTACCTAGACCCTTTCTAATCACAGCCGCATTTGGATCACTTATATCAGGGGTGGGCAACCTGCGGCAGTACAAGGAAATTTGAGCGGCCGTGACACGTAATTTAATTAGTCTATGTTGGCGGCAGTCGACAGGCAAATTAAATTTTTGGACAATTGAATTTTAATATATCTTTCTTTGCGCGATTCAATGCTGTACCTGTAGCTCATAGACAGTTTCTGTATACGAATGCTAAAATGAGGGATATTAGTTATGTCTAAAGCGGTCCAAGGCCGCTTCTGAAAACCGGGGAAGAGAATTCTTGCAGACTAGCGTCAAACGCATGGATGAATACCCGTCAGACAAGGATGTATCTTGAGTTCTGCTGGTCATACTCTTTTATATGTCGTTTATGTGAAGAATGTGAAACTCCACACAACTTTACTAACATCAAAATAACTGCTCACAGTCAGTATAAATTTCGATGCGTCCAACATTGCTCAGCGTATATTTCCCCGCAAATTTGTGCATTAAGTGAAGGAATGTATGAAGATCTATCACATCACGGCATAATAGTGCTCGCCCATTTGCTTGTATCAATGCTATAGTAACCAATATAGAATCTATTGCAATATGTGCATTCTTTTGAATTGGTTGGATGGTGGGAGCAGAGGCAGGCTAGCTACCTTAAGATTTTCGTCATCAGTAGCCTATACTCGAGTGTTTTCATACGACTCCATTCGTACTCTGAAGTTTGATATGCGGTCCCGACATCCTAAAAGGTTGGAAACCACAGGTTTAGGTGATTCCAATATATTTCCGCTATAGGCTACCGACAATACTGATGGGCGATCAAGAAATAAAACATGCAACGAAGCATGCTTACGTCGTAACGGTCTAGCCGAGACCGGAAAATGTATTCTCATGGCGTCAGACTATTGCTACGTTAGTATTGATCAGAGTAAAATACCGGTTCTATACTTGCTGCAGAATTGCCTCGAAACAAGTTGTACAGTAGCAAACACGACAATCAAGCGTATTTGGATTTTATGATACAATATATAAATGATGAAGGTTTACAGTGCAGAACCTACCGAGGCTCTTTCGCGTACGCGAACCTCCAAATGCCTGAGGTTCACACTCTGAACTCGAACGTGAACCTCACGTTCACACCATCCCTAGTCGCTATCTCGGAATTTTTACAATAACAGCGATTCAGATATATTACACATATTTCCATAATATATGTCTTAGTGTATAGACTTCGATGTTTGATCATAATGCAACCTTTGATTTCTAATTAAGTTGTAGCATTTTACCTGACTGTTTACTTTTAACTGTTTCACCTAAAGAACAGGCGGTGGAATGGCTTTTAGTCGAACCGAGGCTTGTGCAGAGGATTTGCAGCGACGTGATGACGCCAAGAAAAATGTCTGTGAGATCTGTGGCATGGAATTCAGTGCCAAGTATAACTTGCGAACGCACGTGAAGATTCACATTGGAGTGAAAGACCACGTGTGCGATATATGTGGGAAGGCATTCATATCCGCCAGTGAGGTGAAACAGCATATGAGATATCACACCGGACGTAAAGAGTGCATGTGTGAGATATGTGGGAAAGTATTCCCGGAAAAAAGAAACCTGGGACAACACATGAAAATTCACAGCACGGGTAAAAAGTTTGAATGTGATGTATGTGGAAGAGCATTCATTTCTGTTACTGCGACCAAAGCACACATGCGAGGTCACCACCGACTCACGGATTTCATGTGCGAAATATGTGGAAAAGCATTCTCCAGCAGAGGAAAAATGACGAAACACGAGAGAATTCACACTGGAGTTAAGAGTTTTGTGTGCGAGATATGTGGGAAAGGATTTATTTACGCGGGTGATTATAGGAAACATGTTATAATTCACGTCGGACTTAAAGAATGGAAGTGCCAAATATGCGGGAAAGCTTTCGCTCAGAGGAGACATCTCAGACAACACATGAAGATTCACACTAGCGTTAAACGGTTTAAGTGCGAAATATGCGGCATGGATTTTACGAAAAAGAGCGGCTTAAAATGTCATTCGGTAATTCACACAAACGATCAAAGATATCGATGCGATATCTGCGACAGACGATTTCGTTTTAAAAATGTTTACAATAGCCATATCTTGAATCATTTTGACGCAAAAAACTACAAATGCGATATTTGCGGCAATGAGTTTCGTCGAAAGGGGCAATTGGTTTCGCACGCCGCAATTCATTTCGTTCTGAAGGAAAAGAAGCATGGCTGTGAGATCTGCGGGAAAGTATATAGCACGCGACATTGCCTGAGACTGCATTTTAAAAGAACTCATACCAAGACTGAGGAATATCTATGTGAAATATGCGGAAGGGCGTTTCGCGTCAAACCCGACTTAAAAAAACATTCACTGATTCACATCGACCTGAAGCAGCATTCCTGTCTTATTTGCAACAAGGAGTTTCGTTGTAAATATAACTTGAAGAAGCACTATCGAATTCATTACGACATTAAAATGTTTAAATGTGATGCATGCGGGAAGAAAGTTCGTGAAAAAAACTATTTGAAGACGCATATGTTAATTCATTTCAATGTAAAAGACCATAAGTGCGAGATTTGCAACAGGGATTTTCGTCATAAGCACGGTTTAACGTCACACATGCTAATTCATGTTTCCAAAGACTAAATATAATAGGGTTACCATATTTTGGAAGTCTGAAAAGAGGACACTTTTTCAACATTTTCAGATTTGCGATACCGGAGGAAAATACCGAAAAATGGTAAATATTTTGCACTTCGCGGTCGGTTGACAAAGTCAACTTTCTGGTTCATCTCCAGAAATACATGTTTTTCTTTCACATTATCAGTTGGTAGACTAAAAATAGGTCAACTTTCCGACTCGGATCCCAAAATAACCACCGTAGCGTTACTTCAATTCAATTCAATTTACTGTATCTCAGTCGACTTTGCCTTATATTTAACCAAAATTCTCAAAAAAGATGACTAAATCTCAAGAAAGAGGACATTTGGGCGTCTTCCGAGGGCACTTTCAAAAAAGTCAAAAAAGAAGACAAATCCTCTTAAAAGAGGACGCATTGAAGAATTGATGCACGAGGTCGCGTGCTCGAAATTCGAAACATTTGACGCATATGGGATTTATGGTTAGTGAAAGATATGATGCTTAGTCGATATTGTCGATTTATATATGACAAGGCGACGACCAACAGTAAGCCACGTTAAAACATAACAATGGGTGTCATGTTTAGGTATGGTTTTCCGTGCTCACTACTATGATATATATTTCCTTCGGCGTCATGTTCTTAATACGATGTGTAGTAATTTTTTACGCTTAAATTGGTTGTAACTATATTCTAGACCAGTGGTTCTTAAACTGGGGGGCGCGAAGCTGCAGTCAGTCAACTGAAATATTCCCTTTGCGCTCTGTGCGATTTATCTTCATTTCATTATTATTGCTCTGTGTATAGTCCTAATTTCATATCTGAGAATTTTCTCATCGACAGTCATAACCTTCCATGCCATAAAATTATTCGTTGGGATTGGTATCATTCTGGCTACATTCTGTGACATGACGATAAGAGGGACGAGCGCAAATGCTTCGCTATCATGAAGGGGCGTGTGTCTAAAAAAGAGAGAGTTTCTACCGTCAAAGTTAAATCCTAATCTAAATGTATAGACAAATTTTATGCGCCAAAAATGTATCCAAGTTTTCCAACCTGAGAAAGACTATCATGAAACGACTTGTTCTGTTCGGGTCTACATATATATTTACGAACAAACATTTTCGACCATGAACAATTGAACATTAACACGACAAGGCTGCATACCAATATAACTTGTGATATGAATTTCAGGATTGGAGCGTAATGCTTTGACAGCACCGAAACAGTCCTTGTTAATCAAAAAACCAGTCTTGTCAATAGGGTATCCGCAATAAGAATGCGCCCAATCTGATAGCTGTGCTTTAAGAGTAGGTATATCATTGTCTGATTTATGACGAGTGTCAGCCGTAAATATTCGGGCTCTTTTCAATATGAATATACTATTCAATTGTATATTGAAGTTCTGTACCTCCAAGAAGCTGTTCAAATAGTGGTTATGTATATCACAGGATGAATGAATTTCGTGGCGAGGTTTCAATCCTGCATTGAGACATATTAGGGAAATACTTCGGAAATTTTTATTTCAGACGACTGTTCACTAATTTGATGACAACTGCAAATCGAGAAGGTTTCGCAGACATTACGACGTCCCCCTGATTGACGTTACTATCTCCATATTTATATTTTAACCCCAAACCCCAACAAAACGTCTCTAAACAGCAATATGTTTGTATCAGCTGGTTATTGGAAAATGTACAATGAAAATGAATTTCCACACAACGATAGCTCATATCAGACGATTATTATGATAATATGAGTCATGCGGTTTTAGCAGTTGTGGTGCGAAACTGCCTTATGCTTTCTCAAATTAAAAAATAAAATAAAAATCAGGTTATCAATCATTTTAAAAATTTAGAGGTCTCGCGGACCCCTAGGGGTCCGCGGACCCCCGGTTGAGAACCGCTGTTCTAAACCTTTATATAGTTTGTAAATTATTGATTGATTGTTTGTTTGTTTCTGCGTTATGTTACAGTGTAACGGCATTTGGTGTAACACTTTTACTCGGTGCTTTTTTAGGCTATACGGCCACCAACAATAAATGTTTACCCTGCAGGTACATATAGTCGAAATACATGTCGAAATACAAATAATTTCTTCTAAATCAATACTAGCCAGTCTTCAGGATTACCGGACCACGATCTAACATTGACATCGCCCTCCGCCACATGCCACCCCATTTTGTCGCTTGCGTCTTTTATTCTCTGCAATACTTTTCATTCAGTGTACACTGCACATGCCTTTTATTTACTTCGCCTAGGCTAAGGTGGGTGTCTGATCTTAACCCTTTTAATAGGGGGTCAGATTTTGCAGAACTAACCATCACTTTTCAAATTCATACCGTGACCTCACCAAGACCTTAATCTGAGCTGTTCCAGTTTAAAAGTGGCTGGAGTATAGCCGTCTACCGTTTCCACCCTCGATTGACACCCCATGCCAATTCTAGGGTTCTTTACACGACTAAATATACAAACTTTTTCTCTGAAAAATCTCTCTCTCTCTCTCATTTTTCCCCGACTGACCCCCAGGATAGCGTCAGAGCATAGTGTCCTATATGGTGTCGACACAAGCAAATCGCACGGTTCAATGAAATTGTATCACGTCACAGTTTCCATTTGGCTACAGGCAATTTGACGGTGAATTTTGACCGGCTTGCCGAGCATTAAATTTGATGAATCGGGTATCAATCGAAAGCTGACTCTGCACTGATTACGAAAATATAAATTTTATTCCGCTCGCGGCCCTGGAACCCCCACAATCAGCCCCAAATTATTCATTGTCGAGTAGATTGGCAGTGTGACGCAACAATGATGTCTGGCGAAACGAGACACTAGCTCAAGAGCAAGAATGCGGCCGAGCGGCGAGAGTGGGATCAGCTGACGCGGCGGCAACAGCAATATGAAACCGCGCCACAGAGAAACGCTGCGCTGTTGATACTTTTTCTATGCGTTTCGGTACAAGCGAGCACACACCAGCCTTTCCTTGACTTGTAAGGGTAAAACTGGGTCCACGGAATGTAGGGCCATACCAATTTTCGCGCAATATCCTTCAGCTGATAGAGATATGTAGGCTACGTCTAAGTAGTCTACATTGGATATGTCAGATTATTATGATATCGATTGCCTTAGCCCGCTTGTTGCGTAGGGCTCCAGAGATGCGTGGCGCTGTTGATACTTTTTCTATGCGCTTCGCTAAAAGCGAGCACACACCAGCCTTTCCTTGACTTGTAAGGGTAGAACTGGGTCCACAGAATGTATTTGGTCCCTACCAATTTTCGCGCAATCCTTCAGCTGTTAGAGATATTTTTAGTAAGAAAAATATACTTTCAAGTAATAAGATTCACTCAAGACAGCAAATTTAGATAATGTAAAAATATCATATTGTAGTAATACAACTACAGTGTTGAGTTTTCACTCTAGTCCCCATTAGCACCACGTCGGTGACCTTGCCAAATTCCGAGGAGGCGAAAAAGTGCAAACTCTGTTGGGCCGAATGGACAATGGACATTCAGTTAATCACAGATGCAAAAAAATACTGCAAATCCGTTTTACGTAAGTTACATTAGGAATATATATACAGGCTACAAAATGAATATAATTCAAATATCTGTGATACCACTGTATTACTTTTGACGCAAAAGGTCCACGGCATTCAAAAAAACTGTTTGGTGATTGAAAAATACTAAACCAAATTCCAACGTCAACGTTTATAGTGATATCAGATATATTTCAGTGAAAAACAAATGTATGAATTTGGTGGTAACATTTTGGAATCATTTGGCAGGTATGGCCCGCAAGGTTTCTAGTAACGGATTGAATCCGGACAGCGATACCAGTTTAATTCGACACTCCTGCTGTTAAACTTTATTCAACAATCAACATTTTACCTGCAGCATTCGCGGACCAAGTCCTACCCATACGGATCAAATAAAAGCTGGTAATGTATGCTCATGCTCAATGCTCCTTGCTCACACTTAACCATAAAAGCGACTATAGAAAGTATCGACACCCGCCATCAACAGCGCGACGTGTCTCTGGAGCCCTACGCAACAAGCAAGCTAAGGCAATCGATATCATAATAATCTGACATATCCAATGTAGACTACTTAGACGTAGCCTACATATCTCTATCAGCTGAAGGATATTGCGCGAAAATTGGTAGGGCCCTAAGACATTCTGTGGACCCAGTTCTACCCTTACAAGTCAAGGAAAGGCTGGTGTGTGCTCGCTTGTACCGAAACGCATAGAAAAAGTATCAACAGCGCAGCGTTTCTCTGTGGCGCGGTTGCACACTGCTATTGCAGCGACGTCAGCTGATCCCACTCTCGCCGCTCGGCCGCATCCTTGCTCTTGAGCTAGTCTCTCGTTTCGCCAGACAGCATTGTTGCGTCACACTGCCAATCGACTCGACAATGAATAATTTGGGGCTGATTGTGGGGGTTCCAGGGCCGCGAGCGGAATAAAATTTATATTTTCGTAATCAGTGCAGAGTCAGCTTTCGATTGATACCCGATTCATCAAATTTAATGCTCGGCAAGCCGGTCAAAAATCACCGTCAAATTGCCTGTAGCCAAATGGAAACTGTGACGTGATACAATTTCATTGAACCGTGCGATTTGCTTGTGTCGACGCCATATAGGACACTATGATCAGAGAGTCAAAAATGATGCCTCAGTGCGTAGCCACCGTTGCCTGGTTTCAAACAAGCCGTCAACCATGACCGTAAACCGCGCGGCTCGCCAGATATCGAAAAATCAATATTACATAAAAAATTTACATATAGGCGTGGTCAGTGAGTGGTCATAATGGTCAAGTTCAACATCAATACTGAATCGGACCCCTACCACCTAGTTAATGGCATGAAACAACGTGGTATACTTTCTCCTGTCATATCCCACTATTTGCAGGCATAGTAAACCAGTTTATGACACATTTTCCGTCTTGAACTTGGGCTTGAACTTGGCTATGTTCTTGAAAATCACCGAAGGGTGACCACAATTAACAAACCCCCTCAGAAAACTCCCCAGAACAAGGTTTGATGTTCCAAATGGTGATTAATCACACAGAATACCGTGCAAGTCGACTCCTTATGTTCTGGCAGAATTTCTGACTATATTTCCCACTCGGAAAATATCTGGAAATTTCAGGCATGGGTATTTTCAGCCGAACTCTTCATGTAAGATCGTCGGTATTTGAAAATTTTCATGCCCTATACCTTCAAATTAGGTATCATATAAATCAGAAGATAGCAGGCTTTGCATAGAAACCAAAAGCAGTCCGCTACGACATATATCTACGGAGAAATTGAGAGATGAACTTGAACTTGGGTCACCAGTGACCCCCCCATTAAAAGGGTTAATGCCTACTCCAAGTTGTTTCGACACCTTCCTATCTTTTCAGTTTATCGCAGTCCCGGGATGTTTTGAAACGATGAAAATATTAATAAACCTGATTGATTGATTGATAGTGTCGAGTGATTGATGCGCATAACACACTTACGCCAATACTTCACAGACAGTTAACTTGGTTTTGACATCGGGAACAACTAATTTGATTACAATCGTCATTCAAAAATCAGATCAACAAGAATCGAGATTACTATATCTCGGCATCCAGCGCAGCGAATACATGACTTTATTTTTTATCACGTTAGATAATAAAGAGTCTATAACATGTGTGCAAGTTGTTAAATCAATTTTGAATGATGCCCATCTCTAGAGATAAGTTGCCAATTTTCTTTAGTCAGATACCCTTGAGCATGAATATTTTGCACAACATTTATTGAGTTACCAGGATTTACGTTTCTATTACGACTGAAGAGATTTCCGTAGCTGTTACCTATTAGGGTCGGTAATCAGATATCGCAATCCATTGATAAGCCTCGTCGCCTTTGTTATCAGTTCTGGATAACAAGGTATGCATCGCAACTAATTTACAAAGTATATGTATGTTGTGATGTTTTATGTGAGCTTTATACGGCATGGACACGAGCCGGACTGGATATATGTCCAGATTTCCACATCTTCTGGCCTCAGCTGGAAAAGATCCAGATTCATAGTTTTTCCGATACGATCAGAGCCATATCGGGCGGGATTCGTACTTTTTTGATACCACCTGAGTCGCTATTAAGGTTATGATGATGATGAGCCATGAGCATGGCTGTTGTAATTACCAATCATGCACAGCACGCCAGTAGCCGCGAATACAAACCTGTGTTCAATACATACCTGTGAGTTTTTAATGCCATGTTTCTGTTGTTTCGATATACAATATATAACCTGAACGAGTACCGTATGATCCATATTTTTAGTAGTTGAGTGGGAACAGTTACTCGTAGCTAATTTACTGGAGTTTTTCCGATCGGATCTTGGTCATTTGAAAAATTCGGCTAGGAGTCGCAATAGAGAATTCACCAATTCACAACTTACTATCTTTAATTAATAAGGTTCACATCACTTGAGGACCAGTGACAGAGCATGGGAATATCAAACTGAGCGATGTGGGGCGGCGGTCGATATTTACTGTGCGAATCCTGAGTTGTTATTTCATATTAAATATCTCAGGTTGTATAACAAGATGCTGGAAGAAACATGTAACTGATATTACATCGTCTCATGTATGTCCATGTCCATTGTCCAGACCCAGACGTACTGATTGAAATGCTGCAATTCAAGACATGTTTCCACTGCAATGATACTAATTGGGAGTGGCCAAATTGAGTGATTTCGAATCGAATATTAGACTTCGATTTGGGCGGAATATTTGAATATCGCTCCTTTTGACGTCGTGACAGCGTGAATGCTTAGTAGTTCAAACATATGTATTTCATCGACCACAGATAAACGAATCTACGCTACACAGCACATCTAAGAGATTTCCATGTGGCGAGATGGCGCAGTGGTATAATCCGCGGCTGTAACTCCAATGGGTGCGGGTTCGAGTCCGACCGAGGTCGACTTCCGAATTCCGATACCCGAGGGTTGGAGGTTTACCTAGGCTCCTCCTCCTCACCTCGTCTGTGTCAGCGGTGTCTTACAAAAAGCCTAGATGTGGGTCGTGCTATAAGTCGGCAGTAACGAAAAATAAGAATAATATCGGCCTGGTGTAAATGACCATAGTAGTCGACAAACACCATGAATACCCAATAACAAACAAAGAAACAAAGATATTTCGATATTCTAACGACTACTACACAAAAATATCAAAAGTGATTACTCACATACACGCTAGAGGTGTTATTGCCATAATGTTACACGTATTCTATTTGTTTGTGCTATCGGAAAGCTCTTTTACACTGTAACATTTCTGTTTCGGACATTGGGCCACCAAGCGCACAATATGCAGCACCAGTAATCATAAAACTTCTCCATAACAAAAGCTATTTGCATCGTAGAGAGAAGTTGTTCAAAAAAAAGAGCCAGAAAATAGCTTGGTATGATGGCATGGAAGGAAGTAACGGTTGTGAAGCGAAACCTTGTAATTTTTATTGCTGAGAGACTTGAGAGCTTTAAAATATCGACTGATACTATAGAACAGTGGTTCTCAACTGGGGGCCGCGAAGCATTCTCAGGAGGTCCGCAAAGCCTATCAATTTAAATAATAGTTGATAACCTAATTTGGATATTTTTATTTAGGAACACCACGAGGCAGTTTCGCTTCATTACTAGTGAAAATCCAGAACTGAAATCAACACAGTGGCCATCTGAGATAAAATATCCTACTGTGCAGACTAATTTTGATTGCTAAATTAGCAATAGTTTACTGATACAAATATTTTGCTGTTTAGAGATGTTTTGTTTGGGATCGTGGAACAAATAGAAAAGGTTGGACTAGTAAGATCAATCACGGTGACTTCGATATGCTTGCAAAAATCCATTTTCTACTGCGATATACATAGCTATTTTCTATTATAACTTCAAGATGAGCTGCTAGATAAAAATAACCAGGTTTGACGTTATTTTTTCATTTTGAGAATTCTGGTGCCATATTTGTTGTGATCACACCCAAATGTGTCCTCAGAAGCGTTACGCGATATTGTTACGTTCGTCACCACCTATCTTCGTGGAAATTGGTCTTCCTTGCTCGTTCATATTAAAGCGAAGGCGCGGATTTTTCAAGACACGATAATGCCTTTCAAGGAATGCAGTTGCAGAATTCGCTTTTAAATAATCAAAGTCAACACTATTCCTACATGAATAGTATGGTGTTATTGTCAAGAAACGTCATTCTGCTGCTGTTTATCACTGGCCTACAGTGATTTGCACAAGACAGATGTCGATTGCACGATAATCGAGATCAATTTGAACTGAAACTTTGGGGGTCTGCGGGGGTCCGTGACTGTCCAAAAGGGATCCGCAAAGACAAAAAGGTTGAGAGCCACTGCTATAGAATAAAGTCCGATCGCGGTTACTTCGATCTATTTAAGGCCGATTGACATGGGTTTACACGCGAAACCTCTGTTTGAATATTATATTTTAGAACGCATAGTTTCGCCAGACTACGCATCGCCGCATATACGGGACGGGGACTCGAGATTGATATGGTCGCGGTATCGGTGTCGTTGGGTGTAGGCGTCGCAAGGGCAAGCTACTGCCTTTGGCGTGAAATTCGCTACATCTGCCTAATTCCAAGTTACAGAAATGGTGATTGGTGGGTTTAAATAATATCGAAGAAACGATAACCTTCAGGTATATAGACATCGTATAGTCAGATGTCCAAGTGTCCTGCCCAAGTGTTCCGTCCTATCCAAAGTGTCATGTCAAATATTATCGCTGTGCTGCATCACACTCGCTTTTACATCTTAGCAGCGCTATGTTTTATTCTTAATACAAAATTCCAAATCTTATCAAACTATACACTGTCATCCGTTCTGTCTGTCTGTCTGACACAGGTATAGATCATAAGTCAGTTTTGTACATTCAAGTTGCCAGCCATGTCAAGACAAGGGCTGGGCTCTTGACGGTTGTGGTACTCCATTGCGAGACGAATTGTCCGAGTGAGGCCTAACCAACATATTTCTATTTTCAACAGGAGTAATATTTTATAACCAGATAATATATTCTCAATAGTATATTCCAGCAACAGTCAACTGGACAGCAGTTGCGTCGTTTCATCCCTTTTGTTCAGCTATTGTGCCCGCGTTATCCAACAATAACATTGAAACAGATTTTGCATTCGTAGGAACGGACAAACCTTCACCACTGACTCCGACTCGCTATTGATACTTTAGAACCAAGAGTTAGAGAATTAGCAAAAATATACCACAAGTTTTCCAACCACAAGTTTTCCAGGCTGCGACCGACAGAAATAAATATATGTGGCTTATTGCTTTTGCTAATAACACTTTAACATATTTTATACATAGTTACACCGTATTACATTGGTATTTCATTAGAGGTATTACTACGAACCTTAGCAAAATTTAAACTCATGCGTATGTCTACCTTAGCTAAAATTAATTGAAAGTCCCTCGTTAATTCCCTCCCGCCTTTCACAATGACGACAAAGCGCTGCGAAATAGTAATATTTCATATAATATTTGCATCCAATAATCTCCTAGCCATTTCGGAGCGATTGTTGAAATAAATCTCTTGGAACTTTCACTCACGATGTGTTGGAGGGCATGGAGGCATTCATCGCAATCATAGCAAATAGTCTGGTAAGGTATAGTGGCAATAGTGCGTGCATATATTTTGGTACGGTATTAATCTATTTTGAGAGGCAAATGGAGAGGCAATGTAGCTCACGACACTCACCATATCACCAAACCTCGAATAGTGCGGCAGCGCGACCGCGGCCTTGAGCGCTCACACCGAAACGACTGAATCGGCAACCTTGGCAAACTGAGGTTGGTTTTATCTTATCTTGCAATAGCACGTGTAAGGCCTTTAACAAAAGTTAACCAAAGCAGCATTCAGTTTCGTTTTGAATTTTACTTTGAGAGGCACTATCGCAGGGGTGGGCAAACTACGGCCGGCGGGCAGCATGCGGCCCGCAACACCGTTCTGAGCCGCCCGCGAGAGTCTTAAGAAACTTGTCGAAAATATTGATGAAATGCGTACAAAAAATCGAATTAATGCAAGGACTTGATGAAACTTGTTCTTAGTATATTTCACCATGATAATTCTGAGGCAGTCGTTTCCAACCCCCTCCCCCCCAATCAGGGCGTGAAAGCATCTGAATTGGGGCACGAAACTGAGCTCAACTGAATCCAATTCATAATTGTTGCTCTGTATTTAGTCTGAATTTCTTATTTGAAAAACTCCCAGCGACAGTCCTTACCTTCCATTCCGGCAAACTATCCGTTAGGTTTGCTAGCATCCTGGTTGTGTTTTGTGATAGAACGATAAAGGCAGGGGGGAGGCGAAAAGGGGGCGTGTCCTATAATGTTTGAGAACCACTGTTCTGAGGTAAATACTTCCTATATTTTTTTATGTTTAATTTCTGGCGCGACAGCCCGATCTCAAGGCCCACGCAGTTTTAAAGGTTTCAACTGCTAATCATCACGAAAATCCTAAACGAGACTGGCATTATTCGGATCACTAGTATGATTTCAGTTTGACCACTTCAGTTTTAATTACTTCAGTGACGTAGTTATTAAAAACGATTCACGCTTGTCTTAGGTAGATTCGTTCTCTGAATGCGAATAATTAGGGTATTTATGTTTTATCTATCATAGTAGAAGCGTGTTTCAAGCTAGCATGCTTATGATACTGTCAGCATTGTATGTCCTGGAACTGAACCAAAAGTGGAATTAGTAAATCTATGAACAGATCGGTTTTCACAGATTTAAATTCCAATTTTTTTCTAAAAATCGGGATAACCGACTTTCATCTCTATAGTTTCGACAAATTGGTTATTGAGGTAGACCAGCCGATGAAATCTTGCCACTGTTTCTGACACGTGTACGATATCGTCAAATCAATGTTTGTTTTGATTCAAATAAGCATATGTATTACCTGAATGTCCTCCCTTTATAATCAAATACCAATATTGCGCTTTTGTTTATAATTGCAATTTTATATAGTGCGGCCCGAAAATGGAATATGGTTTACGCCCCACATGCTAGTTCTTTTCGGCACCAAAGAATAAGATATCGTATAAGCAACATCGACTTTCGCCCGAAAACAACATTGATATATTCTGGATTATGCACGTTGAAGAATCGATGCACGAGGCCGCTTGCTCGGAATTCGAACCATTTGACGTGTATGTGATTTGAGGTTCGTGAGAGATATGCTGGATGGTTGATATGGTCGATTTATGATGACAACAGTTAGTCACGTTCAAACGTAACGATGTGTGCTATGTTTAAGTATGGTTTTCCGCGTTCATTACTCTGATATTTATTTCCGTCGGCGTCATGTTTTCAACATGACGTGTCGTAATTTTTCATGATAAAATAGATTGCATCTATACTCTAGACCAGTGGTTCTCAACTGGGAGTCCGCAAATCATTTTCAGGGGGTCCGCTTAACCTCGAAATTTGCAGAATGGCTGATGATGAATACTCTAATTTTATATCGGAGAAATCACGACGCAGTTCCGTTCCATTACTACTAAAACTTTGTAACTCACATAAACAGAATGACTCCCTGAGATGAAATATTCTGCTCTGCAAACTCATTTTGATTTTCAAATTGCCAATAGCCTGATGGTACCAACATTTTGCTTTTCAGAGATGTTTTGTTGGAGTTTTGGAAAAAAATTATTCGAAAAAAATTTTCTCCTGTGATATGCATAACCGCTGCACCAGATTCATTACACTAAACTGAAGAAGCTCCATTTTGGTGAAATATATGTTGCCATCACACCCAAAGGTGTAATCGGAAGCGTTGCATGTTTTATTATCACATTCGCCACCAATACTGGAAATGGATTTTTGACACTCGTTCATAGCAAATAGACTGCGCGGAGTTATAAGAGTGGGTTTAACAATACTTTAAGTATAAACTGAGCAGTCAACACAATGACTTGGACTCGAGTCATAATACCATGACTCGGACTCGAACCTCTGCTCCATTACTTGGACTCGGAATTGACTCGGTGGTGAATAGAAAATGACTCGACTTGACTCGAGTCAAATCCATAAAAGTGTGAATGACTTGTGACTCGGAGCTTTGCGACTTGGTTACAACCCTGCGTCTATCACTATCCTGCAGTTGAATTCACAGGATAGATGAAGGTTTGCTCGATAATAGAGCTAAATTTAAGCTGAAATATTTGGGATACGCTGGGTCCGTGACGGTTCAAAAGGGGTCCGCGAAGATAAAAAGGTTGAGCGATGATATTATTTTTCGAACCCACGACCTACCGCTCGAGAAAACGGAAGCATAACTATTACACTATCTCGCACTCCTCTAGACCTTTATATAGTTTTTAGTGCACCAGACCTTTCACGGTGATATGTGCCACTTCATTTTTTACCCTCTATAACAGAGGCATCAAACACGCGGCCAGCGGGATTAGAGTTAAGTATTACTCGCAGCGCATACCCAACCTAGGGTTTCCGCCAGATTACGACAAGAACAAAGGGGACATGGAAATATGCCTGGTTATATCGTCGTTAGAGTCAATGTTTTAATGGTATGAATACGGCCCGCAACGCAAGTTGAGTATGAGAACACTGCTCTAGACGTTTTCTCAACTATGAGAGAATGGTGTCTCGAGACCGTTAGGTCGCTTTAGTTGAGTGGTGTGAAACCTAGTAGGGCGGGACCATCACACTCCCAGATTTCGGCACTGGCTGTAACTTCCACCAACATGTTAATTTCAAAGTGATTGCATATACTTTCAAAATGAGATCCTATAACATGCCCTTTTAGTAACCGCATCGTTTCATAAAATGATCGAGGTTATTCATTACACTGGTCGGTCATTATCAGAGGGTACAGTATCAGGGGTCACTTATAAGTCATAATTTCGAAACCTCAGAAGAGCAACGCACTAGCCTATATCTCATGCGACTGCAATCGCCGACAGCAGCAAGCTACATCCCCAAACGTGACACTAACTAAAGTTGGTTTAGATACACGGCTTCTGCATCCCGTGACCGTTGAAATCGACGAGGTCCCTCTTGGCAGAAAACCGCGCAGTCGGCGGTAGCCTAGTTATCCATCGTCAGACGAAGCTGACAGCTACCGGATGTTGTTGAGGTGAACAAGTCGTAGCTGCGATACGCTCCAATTGCCGTTAAGGACTAGTTCTCTCCGCAGTCCATATGTGTCTTGGGTCGACGTATACTTGTAGAAGAAAACGCTCGGTCGCTTTGGGATTGGAACTGGGAAGGCACTTTGAAAATGTAAGAGTGGCAGTAGTTTGGTGGATCCAGGCATCATCTGACCAACATCATAAGATTCTTGTTGGAAATGAGTATGTTAGTTTCAGAGAGGTATATCTGGAGATTTTATTTGATATGTAGGCCTACGCCACATTGGACAGGTTATTTCCGGTTGAAATATACGTTGTAGACCACGCGACGCGTTGTATGTAAAAAGGAAATCGGGATCTGGATAATAATTAAATAACCTTTCAGAACTGATTTCCTCTGGACACGTTCAATCAAGAAGTTGTAGAGTATATATGGAAATCCTTACTCTTCTATGCCTGGAGCGTGAAATTATTCTCACTTGTGACGAAATAAAAAGCAGCAAATACTACCCTGGCTGTTTCAAAAGTTTAAACAACATTCTACCGCAAATTGATCACGATAATTATTTAACAAAAACATATTAATATAACTTAAATTGCACCGTCTCACCACATGTCAGTGCTATGTAGCGGGACTGCAGCGTTATACTCCATTACCTGACTATTGAACAAGTAAACTCGTATTCCCTGTATGCGAGTATAGTTCAACTAATTATGTATAACTTCATGTCGATATATTTACTGCATATATTTGGTAGTATAGTCCACGTAATCAGTGAGATTATTCAGACTGTATTTATTTTAACGATGGCCACTCGTCATTGCTAATATGACAAACGTAGAAGTCGTATAAACGTACTTGTATAAATAGAAGACGACAAATGAAGACGAAGCATCATGAAAGGTTATAATGTCAAACCTGCCCTAGCGCGACTTCGGTGACCGCCATTTAAATGATCGTCGTAAAATTCAGATCAACCTGGTTGACAGGTGCAGATTTCGATAATACATAATACAGCTCAAACTTTTGACTCGACTAGCCTACGTGGGTCTACTTTCTACTTCGCATATGGGTCCTCGAGAAAAAAAAATATGTCTAACCCGTGTTCTATGCCATGCTGATTCAGAACTGGCTTTCTAGGATATAATGTCTTAAAACCAAAGGTTTGATGTTTATGCAGCACCATTTTTTTGCAAAAATTGAGATAGTCTTCAACCTAGCCTATTTTATCTAATTCCGTCACTTCAACATCTATCGCAATAATGGATTTTCATAGGAAGCTATGTTATGAAGCGCAATGGCGGCGTCACGTCTGCGAGATATGTGGCAAGGAACTAACTACCATGTACAGCTTGCAAACGCACTTGAAGATTCACATCGGAGTGAAAGACCATGTGTGCGATATATGCGGGCGAACGTTCCGTTCTAAGGGTCAGGCGAGACAACACAGGAAAATACACACTGGACGTAAGGAGTGCATGTGCGATATATGCGGGAGAGCATTCGTTTACGAGTGGACTTTGAGAAAACACCGGAAAACTCACTTTGCACGCAAGGAATTGAAGTGTGAAATATGCGGGCAAGCATTTTCTCAGCGGAAGATCAGTATACGACACATGAAAATTCACAGCAGACCGGGAAATTCCGAGTGTTTTACGTGCGGTTTCGCATTTACTGAACGGCATGACCTAACGAAACATTTTCTAGTCTCCAACAGCGATGAAAAACATCAACGCGACATCTCTAAAAACCAATTCCGTTGTGAATCGGTTCTCAAATACCGCGCTTTGATTCATACAGAAGCAAGAGAACATAAATGCGAAGTCTGCGGCAAGGAGTTTCGTCAGAGGCAGGATTTGTATACGCACGCTTCAGATCATTTGGATCTGATGAAGTATGGCTGTGGGATCTGCGGAAAAGTATATGCAGCGAGCTATATCCTGAAACAGCATATTTCAAGGACTCATACCCAGTTTGAGCAATATCTATGCGAAATATGCGGAAAAGCGTTTTGTGTCAAATCTGATCTAACGCAACATTCACTGGTTCACATCGACTCAAAACAGCATTCCTGTCACATTTGCAACAGGGGGTTTCACAGTAAATATAGTTTAAAGTCGCACTATCGAATTCATTACGACATCAAAATGTTTCAATGTGAAGTATGCGCGAAGGAATTTCGTGATAAAGCACATTTGAGGTCGCACATGTTAATTCACTTGGATGTAAAAGACCATAAGTGTGAGATATGCAGCAGAGAGTTTTGTCATAAACGCACTCTAAACACGCACATGCTAATTCATTTCGGTACCAAAGAATAAGATGTGATGAACCCGGCATTAGGTGTTCACTGTAAATCAAGTTTAAAGCCTCGCGCATCGATTCATTCTGAGTTGAACGTAGCAAAGATTAATAATATTAGTAGCATTCTAAAAAGCAGTAGGTAGGTAGTGCTCATCGCTCGTAAGGATGTAGTGCGCCTCGGTCTGTAACTGCCCTTAGACACTTTGTAACATAATATTGCTGCGACTGATCAAATCAGGAAGTCCCATGCCCGATATTCAGAAGTTTATTGGGAATGAAAGCGTCATTGACAATTTACGCCGTTGGAAAGTTGACATTATCAAGGCTGCGGCAACAGTTAACTTGCTTGTGATGGATAAAAGTTCTTTTACTAAAATGGATATTTAAAAAACCGTTACACAGACATTGTAATTATCATATCTGTGACTTTTCATTCGATTGATAAACTACGTGGATTATATTTTCATGTCACATAAACACTCTTGTGTGTGTGCAATTTGTAAGTTAATTTCCAATGATGGGTACCTTGCGATGTTAGTGACTAAATGTCCGTACTGTGATACGTATGATCGCAGATATTGTGTACAGAGTTTATCAAATAACTGGAAAAGCGTTTTGATTCCTACGATCTCGACGCTATCGTCATCAGTGCTACGTGATATCTCTGACATTTCAATTACTACAAAGTCGATGTGCAGCCCGGAGTTTTCATTGTTATTCATATCTGGCGCGTTTTTTTTAACGATTTACACCCACTCCAGCTCTATTAATTGTATATTTGACATAGGCCTACTTGGGTACTCTTCTCATGAATCGTCGCTAAATAGTATTGGAATATCAGTGTATGTCTTTCGCGGACGGGATATTCCGAACTTCTCGTCGTCTCGCATCTTCTTGTGTTCGACGCTATATTACATGGCGTCACCTCATCAATTTCAGCATGTGACATTTACTTGTGCATGTCTTCTTTTATCTATTTAATAATAATTAGATCAAGATGTACAAAAGTGTGACCTCAAGCGAGCAAATTTGTGGTAGCAATTTCGCGTTGCATGAACAGGCTGACTGAAATTCGAGTCCTGATTGTTATGATACGAGTATAGGAATGGTACCTACAAATCCAGTACAGCTGTTCAATTCCCTTTTCACTCGAGCTTGGAGTTGAGAATGCCATTCGAATATCACTCATTATGATGTTTATTTTTTTGTGGTATTTATGGGATTTGTCGACTTCTATGGTGACTAGTCATTTACACTAAGGATGGTGTGAGCGTGAGGTTCACGTTCGCGTTCTGTGTGTGAACCTCGGAAATTTCGAGGTTCACGTTCACAACAGAATCTTGGTAGGTTCTGCAATGTGAACCTTTTTCATATATATTGCAAGTTTCACTTCATTATAACTCATTTGGTTCACATTTATTACATTTGAACTGCGAACCGCTCTATGGATGGCACTGGCAGCATAAACAATCAACATCTTGACAATTTCAAAAATTTAAATTACTTTTTAACGAAAGTTTGGTCGAAATATCCAGCTTTCCGTTTCTGAATATTTAGTGACTCTCTTCTGTGAGCTTGACCGGCAATCACATAATATCAAGAGCGAAATACACTACATGTACAAAGCGAATGTTGCTTATTCAATCGATATCGTTTTCCGATGTAAAAATCTAGCAAACTTACGGGGTCAATATTGTCTTCACATGTTTCATGTATCATAAAAGTCAAACCCGTACGATTGGGATGTTGGCTATTGCTGCAGTGCATAACTTGTCAACGGAGTAATAGCGGTAGCAAGTATAGAAACCCGTTTTACACCCGCAATATCCATGTAGCTTATATTGCCTGGCAAGTCCTCGTAGAAATTGTTGGCAAAGCGACGGAAGATATTGATTTATGGGATTATTATATCATTTGATTGCCTCAGTTGATACATTTAGCGACGTTTAAAACGTCAATATGTACTTCAGCATTGTGCCATTATGTGGCCCGAGTCGTCGCTGGGTATCGAGTACATTAATATAGGCTATCACATCATTGAAATAATACATGGTTGGAATTAGCAATAGGACGTCAGATGAAGTCATGAGGTTCACGTTCGCGTTCACACAGAACCTTTCAAAAAGGTTCGCGTTCACACGAACCTGAACCTTTCAGAGGTTCACACCATCCCTAATTTACACAAAGCCGATATTCTTCATTGTTATTCCGTAACTGCCGACTTATAGCACGTTCCACTTCAAGGCTTTTTGTAAGACACCGCTTACGCGGATGAGGTGACGAGGAGGAGCCTAGATAAAGCTTCAACACTTGGGTATAGAAATTCTGAAGTCGACATCCGTTAGACTCGAACCCACAACGCATTGGTGTTGCAGCCGCGGATTATACCCAGGGATATATACATCCCTGATTATACCACTGCACTATCTCGTCACCTGTGATGTTATAACAATTTCAAAGAAGTACTGTTTAGCGACGACACAAAAAGCAGTCCGTCCCAGTTACGCAGTACACTAAATATATTTAGATATTTTTTCGATCAGACGTATTTAATTGCGCTCTGTGAGAATGTTGTGGAATGAACGCTATTCACGTTATCGCAGGTTGTATTACTTCACAAAGTTATTGTTTACTCCTTAACCAGCGTTTCTGTGTGATTCATGTTTGGATGCTGCGTTGCAATCGATTTGATTTACCTAGATACGAGTCCAGCATCGAGACTCAATTTTAGATATGTGACATCCAACACCTCTTTCCTTACAGGAAGATTTTATCAACGAGAGTTCGCGTGTCAGTTAATCGATTACTTTTCAATTCGAGATTCTCAAAAACATGATAAATTCGCGCGACAAACACAGCCTCTGAAGCAATAATCACAGGGACAGCCGAAAAGACTAACCATTATTTGTAGAGTGCCTAAGAGTCCGCGGGACAAACGAAGTGATTTTCTTCATAAAGCTAGGCGCACCCGTCAGAGCAGAATCAATAGTGACTATACGCGGTGCTGAGTGGATACTACCCGATTATCGATTCGCCGATGTTATCGAGTTAGGAGTATCAGAGTCAAGTGTGCCTGTTTGATGCTGGGGGATCAGACCAGTTGACCTTCACGGTCGCATCGATCAATTCTCTCTGATACCGAATACTGTGTATGCATATCTTCTGTACCACCATAATTGCCGTCTGGTTTTTATGTATCTTGGTTGGATGAAAATAACGACTGTCTCTCTCTCAGCAATTTTCGCGGCAGTAGGTAGGAAAAGACGTGTAGTCTACGTCCACAAGACTTGGAATATTTCCATATTTCTTATTGCCGAAAGGTTTCCAAGTGCAGCTTTTCTAGTGTATTTGATGCCCAATCATAGCAACGGATGGAAAGGTGTTCATGTTCAAACTTATACTCTGGCGTTTTGGAAATATACGTTGATCTAAATCCATGGTTCCCAACGCTTTACAACTCATCGCGCCATCAACAAGCTCGAAACGGATTTTCGCCCCGATATAAAGGACATACAAACGCGAAATTCATTCGCCTAACTCTGATCGCTGGTGAATTGACTGAAAAAATAGGAAAAAGTCACTTTTACGAGTAGGTGCTCGGAATACGGGTGTCCGCGTAAACTTACCATTGAGCGAAGTTCTTCTTTAGTCAACTTTCAAACCATATGCAGAATAAGCTTTCATCACTTGCACTTTTGGTCGTCCCAATTAAATATAGCCCACTGGACGTTCTAACATTCCCCCCCCCCCCCCGATCATGCCATTTGGTATTTTCGCCCTCTTGTTTCTCAAAATCGGTCATCGGTGGCGATATCACCCACGTTGGGAAGCAATGATCTGTATCCCATTTATAATCAATATGTATACTGAATCTATCGTCGTTATCGGTGACGGTGCTAGTTATCGGATATATCGGTGTCGGCTCAAAAATCCGAGACAGGCCGGCCTCTAGAGTTGACCAAAACATAGCCATTATAATCATGCTTTTATAATTCGCTGGCCTGTGTGTCATGCCGGAAAGGTCATTTACAGTGTACTAATTCTGATTCAGACATCGGGAAAATATAGCCACAACGTGAAGCGAAACTACTTATACCAATGATTCTAAAACTGTCCGATAGTAGAAGCGATTCATCTCATCATCAGACCTAAAATTCGTAAAATCCGTGAACCAATCATAACGGAACTACGCTCCAATTCCCCCATCAGAAATCGGAAGTTCTCTGTAATCCTAATGTGCGTTAGGTCAGAGTATACGTGCCGAGTTTAAACGCTAGTTATCGTCTTAGCGTTGTGATTTGAAAGTTCCAAGGAAATACAAGAGTGTCAGTAATAGCGCATTTGATATATCAAACATACCGAGATTAATTCTAGAAACGCATCATCATAAAGGTCACTGGTACCACGATGCCCGGCTGCGCAATATTCAGGGTTCGTTTCAAGGTTGTTGGCAGGTGTGAATTACAATAATACGGCCACTGTGGAATATTTTCTTATGTGCTTTCGTTGCTCGTTTTACAAGAGAAAGCGCCAGCTTACTAAATGAGCGTGAGCAACAACGGCTTGGAAACGAACAAGAAGTAGCATCCTAATGAGCGATGGCAATCAATCATCAAGTAATCTAATTATATGTGGGATAGTAGTAGCAAGAAATGTAGGTTTTCAAGAAATAGTACATGGAATTACAAACGGAAGAGAGATCCATGAAAATTATTGAAACGATGGATAAGAGTGCATTAGTAACGAGTAATTACAACATCCCTTGTGTTTCAATGCAATGGTTATGTCGTTGAATTGCGTCTAAATAGTCATTAATCTCGAGACACCTATATGGCTGCGTATTTTATCTAGATAATAATACTCTTGCTTGGCTTGGAGTCTGGAGTTTTAAATTAGGATTGCAGGAAAGATGTGAGTAGACTGCTAAGATTACGTCACTGCTGTTTCAACTTTCCAGTTAAACGAGCAGTCCCTATAGATATAGGTATAGATATAGGTATTGACAGGACCGTAACTGCCGCACCCCAAGTCCCCCAATTGGGGGGAACAATCTCGAAGAGGGCCCGAAATTATTTAGTGAATTAGCATGAATTATAGAGCATTTTATAAAATTTTATGCAACTTTTTCAATTTTTTTCGCGCTGCGCGCGATTTCAAGTTTCCACGTACCTTCATTTTTGGATACTTTTCCCCCAAGATAAAATAAGCAAGATTTATAGAAGTGGGCATATCGGCGTTGGCTATTACCGCGTCACGACGCACGACGACATATAAAGTTTTAGGCCATGCGTCTCCAAGAAGTGTGCCAGAACGACCGACAGCGAGAAAACCTTGGCCGAAAAGGACTGCCCTTACGCTGACCGGAAACTTCGTTATGTATATACAAAATACATATAGGTATAATTGACCATAATTGGTTTATCACCCTATTGGAGCTCAAGACCTAAGTGTTTTGACAGGCCTGACGAAGTGCTGTTTCGTTCCTGCCAACAGGTATACGCCCGAAGATGTTTAATTAATATTGAGTGGCTCTACCTATTCAAACACAACTCACTCGGCTCAACCGGTCAATCTGATTACGTGAGGAGAGGGAGGGTAAAAATTGATATCAACATATTTTCAATTCCCGATTATTTGACCGATTCGATCATGAATTATAAAAAATTTTCGCGCTTGGCGCGATTAGTCGAGAGAAGCTGCTTAAAATGGACACCCGATTTAGATGATAAATAGCGGTAAACAGCCATCTAGCCTGCGGGTGTCAAGAGCAACGTTTGGGGGGGGGGGCTGACGAAATGCTGTTACGGCCATGGGTATTGATAACTAATTTACGGATATATGTGCAACAAGTGCCTCACGATTAAATACGCCGAGATGCGTACTGCTTAGCCGGCAAAAAACAGCATAATTGGTAGTCCTATAGCTCGCGACCCAAGCGTCCGAATAATTTGATATGACGGTGTTTATCGAAAGGAGGTGTCGCACTGATTCCAAAAATACGAATTGAAATCTCGCCAGGACAATAAAACTACTCCGAAATAGCCAGGAAAGGTTGATTGTTCTAAACAACAGGAGCGCGGCAACACAATGGCCAATGGCGTCAAGCGAATGATCGGAACAATGCGAATTTTCATATTTTGGTGACTATTTTGGGTTCCTTTCATTGCCGTGGTATTCGTGCGGCCCCGACCGTACTCTGAAATTCTAAATTTGGCCCTGCCACCGAAAAAGGTTGGGAACCACTGCTATAGATCCTTATCTGATTGCCTAGTTAATAATGCTTATTTCGTGGAATTGCGACGTAATATAATCTCAGGAAGGAAAGGATGCAGCTTTGCCTCCATATTGGTGTTCTCTTTCGCTGTTATCAAAGCAGAATGTGCATTATGCATTGTACATTGTGCACTGTGCAGTCATACTTCAGTGATATGCAGCTGTACTGTAGGGTTATATACGTCACCAACTATTAGCAGTGAAACGTGCGAAAGCTCTCTCGTTATACGCGAGCAGTTGGTCAGAGTATGATTTATGTCTATATATATTTTTATATATATATTCTACGATCGTATAGTCAACTTTATAAGCGGGATTATGAAGTCGGTATTTATTTAGAGGATGACTGACCATATTGTTGATAGGATAAATCAAGACGGCGTATGAACGTACTTATAGAGACAGACTATGAAAACGGCAAATAATGGGAAGTTATGATGTTAAAACTTGCTAAATGCGACACAATTGTCGCTGATATTCACATAGTTTAAAGGTCATATTAAGACCTAGGTCGCTCTAGGAGGCAGTGTGGCTTTGAATATGCTGTCAATAACTTGAACGAGTGAAAAGTGTTACTATAGTCACGCGATTTCTCTGTAATAGTATCGTAATATTCAGGCTTTTATTG
Organism: Botryllus schlosseri; assembly: GCF_051294905.1. Lineage (NCBI taxonomy): Eukaryota > Metazoa > Chordata > Ascidiacea > Stolidobranchia > Styelidae > Botryllus > Botryllus schlosseri. Next base: position 29,622,988 of record NC_137236.1, read on the forward strand.
ATATAGGCCAGTACATGCTGCTCAAAGTTGACAGTTGAAAATAGGTATGAGCATTAATTTAAGCCGTTACTCTGTGCTGTAAATACATTATACAGAATTACGTTCCAAAAGTTAAATTGCGTTGATCAATGATCTGGATTACTGATTCACTTATCAAGTCAAGGTGTGAGACATCGACTAGCATGCCAATATTTCCCAGATGAAAGACTTACCTACGGGCTGCGATTTAAGACCCTGTAAATAAGATGGCCAGAATTGTATCCCTTTGCAATGACACCGTTACCTCAGCTCCCCCGCTCATTTATCATTTCTGAGTTCTTAATAAATTCCTTGTCAAGAGCATCATAAGTAGTTACTGCAGTGAAATGATGTTTGCAATACTTCGGTACTATGAACCAGGTTTGTAATGACTCGAGTCATGACTGGACTCGAGTCAGACTCGTATCACGATTTTCTGGTGACTCGACTTGGACTCGAGCCATTGCGCATGGCTCGAACCAAGTCATATGTATCGAGACTCAGACGGCAAACACCGACCTTTCATTGTAATTTTGAAGATTAGTAGAGTAACCGCAGTATTGGGGTTTCGTCCATTGGTACTTGTACTTGAAAATGCGACCAGAAACTGGTAAAAATTAGAAACATTAGTATTTTATAAATGCAAATCATTCGATATCACCAAACAGAGTTATAAAAAGTCGGTTTAGAAGACTTTAACTGGAAATTTAGCAGTCAACACGGTGACTTGAACTCGTGCTTGAGTCATAGTACAATGACTTGGACTCGACCCTCTGTTCGCTGCCTTGGACTAGGACTTGACTCAGTGGTGAGTGGAAAATGACACGACTTGACTCGAGTCAAAACTATAAAAGTGAGATTGATTTGGTGACTCGGAACCTTGTGACTTGGTTACATCCCTGCTATGAACAATTAAGCTACAGCACTGTCTTATTAGTGATACGCTGTCAGTCACGAGAAATGCGGAATATGCGAATATACGTTGCCACGTTAAAAGCGAAGTTAGGATATGAAAATACAATCCTGATTGTAATATGGTCACAAAAATCTATGTATTTCGTTTTTTGGAAAAATGTCAATGAAAAACAGCAATTTATGTGAGACTGGCAGACGAAAACACCGGGAACAATCAGTACATGTTACCCGATGATTCATATCCGACTCAACTGGGATTTGATGCCATCGAACCCAATGTGTGATGGTTGACCAATTTATTGTCTGCAGCTAAGATTGAGATAGAATTCGACCTCATAGCTGTTTATTCTTCAATTCTGTCACTTCAAAAGCTGACGTCGCAATGGCTTCTCGTCCAGCTCGGGATTATGCGACATATTTTCCACGTCCAACCGACGCCGATAAAAATGTCTGCGAGATCTGTGGCATGGAACTCCGTGGCGGGAATATCTTGCAAAAGCACGTGAGGATTCACATTGGAGTAAAAGACCATGAGTGCGACATATGCGGGAAAGCATTCGTTTTCGAGAGTGACGTGAAACAGCATATGAAATATCACACAGGACGTAAAGAGTGCATGTGTGAGATATGTGGGAAAGTATTCCCGGAAAAAAGAAACCTGGGACAACACATGAAAATTCACAGTGCGGGTAAAAAGTTTGAATGCGATGTATGTGGAAAAGCCTTCATTTTTGTTACTGCGACTAAAACACACATGCGAGTACACCTCCGACTCGATTATTTCATGTGCGAAATATGCGGGAAAGCATTCACTAGCAGAGGCAAAATGACGACACACGTGAGAATTTACGCCGGAGTTAAAACTTTTGTGTGTGAGATATGCGGGAGAGGATTCATTTTCGCGTCTGATTATAGAAAAAACGCGAAAACTCACATCGGACGTAAAGATTGGGAGTGCCAAATATGCGGGAAAGCTTTCGCTCAGAGGAGGCATCTCAGACAACACATGGATATTCACACTAGCGTTAAACGGTACAAGTGCGAAATATGCGGCATGGATTTTACGAAAAAGTGTGGCTTAACATCGCATTCGGTAATTCACACAAACGAACAGAGATATCGATGCGATATCTATGACAGACGATTTCGTTCTAAAAAAGCTCACAATTATCATGTCTTTAGTCATTTTGTTGCAAAACAATACAAGTGCGATGTTTGTGGCATGGAGTTTCGATAAAAGAGGGTATTGGCTACGCACGTCGCAGTTCATTTGGGTCTAAAGGAAAATGAGCATGGCTGCGAGATCTGCGGGAAAGTATATAGCACGCGAGCTTGCCTGAGACTGCATTTTAAAAGAACGCGTACCAAGATTAAGGAGTGTATATGTGGAATTTGCGGAATGGCGTTTTTCCTCAGAGTCGATTTAAGACGACATTCACTGATTCACATCGACCCAAAGCAGCATTCTTGTCATGTTTGCAACAAACAGTTTCACTGTAAATATAATTTAGAGAAGCACTATCGAATTCATTACGGCAGTGAAATGTTAAAATGTGATGTATGCGGCAAGGAACTTCGTGACAAAGTCAAGTTGAAGTCGCACATGTTAATTCATTTTAATTTAAAAGACCATAAGTGTGCCATATGCAACAGGGAATTTCGTCGCAAATACGATTTAACGTTGCATATGAAAATTCATTTGGATACCAAAGAATATAAATGTGGGGCATGCGGGAGGGAGTTTCTCCATAAATCGAGTTTAAAGCATCACGCACTATTTCATTCCAGTGTAAATGCATCAGAGAATTAATACACGGGATCTTCTGCTCGAAATTCAGAACACGTTCTAATTGAATAGCCTTGCAAATGAATGAGTTCCCCGTTAATATTTATACCTGTAATCATATGGAACAGGGGTTCTCAAACTGTTGTGTGCGTACCCTAGGGTTACGATAAAATTAATGTGCTAGTCGATCAACTTCATTTTCAGGCACTGCGACAATTTCTGCTGTAACGATTTGAGGTTATGTACCGAAACGAGAAAAAAGGTCTAGGCCTACTCGATGCTGTGTTCACATTGTTGTGCGACGCAATAAATCGGTTTTGATATTGCTGTGTGACATTTGCGGTGCGTTAGTAAATTTCTGTTTCGCTGTGCAGCGGCTGTGATGCGCGATTTTCACAGCCTACTATAGATCGTATTAGTTCTACCTGAACCAGTGCCATTGGCTCGATATGAAGGCGTCCGTGCTATTTGAGACTTCAGTGTTTTGCTGGTGTGCATGTACTTGTACATGTACAATGTATACAATGATAAGCAGGCTATCGGACTGTCGAGAATCACAATGAAAATAAATTTCTGACAAACTGATTAGGCATTGCACCAGATCGTGGTCACTTCCACTACGCCACTAAGACTGCGCAATGTGCAGTGTATACCAAGCATCTATTAGTTAGATATACGTAAGTAATCGTATAGGACAGGGGTCGGTACCAGGGCTGTGGCGTCGGAGTCAGAGTTTCACTAATTTGTCCCTTAATGGAGTCGCAGTCAGAGTCTCAACATTTTAGCACACCTGAGAATCGGAGTCGTAAAACAAATACTGGGCGGAGTCTGGGTCGGAGTTTGTGTAAATGCTACTGACTCCGACTCCAACTTCTTCAATATAAAACCAAGTGCTTTCAAAGGTCTCTTAAAATTACTAATAATAAACAGAATAGTATTCGTATGTAGCAACAATCACTGTTATTAGTAACTATAATATTAAAATTATTTATCAATTACAATGGGGTTGCACAGTTGAAAATAATTGCAGGATGCATTTCTGCGATCAACACAAAATCACTGATGCAGTCACAAACTATAGCGCAATTATTGGAATTATACCATGGCACTGAGAAAGGGTAAATACATCATCTGGGTTTGTAAGTGACAACATCACTTTTATGCAACTATCACTTCTTACTTCACAAAATATAAAATATTTCTAGTAAGTAGGTCAGCCGCTAGTAAGTAGGTCACGCACAAGTGTGTGAAGAAAGACTGCAAGTATAGTCCTAGTCCATGTAGTGAGTAGGCATATGCTATTTGAATATACTCCCCGTATTGCGTTTCTGACTACCGTTTATTAGTAGTTATAGAAAGTGTGCTTGTCATCAGTATAGTGCTAGTGAGAAAATTTGTACATCTCAATATCAGTTGCTGACTCATACACAATGGCTACAATGGTATTGGTTTTATCTACATTGTAATTATAACGGATGTGGTATATATCATGTTCGAATGATTTAGACACATTCGAGTATCCATAGCTTGTCTATGTTATAATAACTGTACAGCATATAAAAAAAGGAAGGATATTTCGAAATGAAGACTTCAATGTTAATTACAAATTGAATATTTCGAGCTATACCACAATGGAACAATTTTTCTTATGGTTAATGGTTATTAAAAGTCACTCAACCGCCAATGTGGCATATAGTTTTCGTAGTAAACTTGTAATGCTGTTGGAGTCGGAGTCGGAGTTCTGTGAGGAAAATAGTCGGGGCCGGAGTCGGATTCGGTGCATTTGAAGACTTGAGAGTCGGAGTCGGAGTTGCAGTCGGTATGTTGAAAATGTCTAGTCTCTGAGTTCGAGTTGGTGGTCAAATTCACCGACTCGACAGCCCAGGCTCACGAGAACTATTTGGCAGTTCTAGGAATAAGGTTTCTTCCTCGAATTCGGACTGACTGCCAGGATATAAAATGTTGATGACTCGAGTTGAGTCGGGTTGACCGCTAAAATCAGAGAAGGACTTGTGACTTTGAACGCCGTAACCTTGTACGACCACGGACGCAACAAACTATCCATCTGGGGAACAGTAAGATATCAGAAGGTCGTAGCTGGCGTTGCGTAGGGTATACAGCTACCTGATCATTTCATGAAAACCACTGGCATTTTGTTGCCCTCATGATGCCTAGTTACATCCTTGGTGATCTTTTGTCTCCTTATCAATGTTCTTATCGCCGGTTGCGAGTAAGGTATAGTGGTACGCTCCCAAGTTGTAATCCCAATGGATTCATTCTATTTCAGAGCTTCTTAACCAGGGGTCCATGGATGCCTTCGTGGTACGAATCACTACATCAGGGGGTACGAGATGCATTGTGGAATTAGGCCTATATGAAGGGTTGCCATCGACATGAATATAAAAATAAGGACAGCCGAAAAATTAGATTAGAATTAAAAACGCGTTTTTGCACATATTTTGTATTTATACGAGCCGTGTCATATCACATTCCATTCTTTGCGCCAGAAATAATAATCTGCTCCAGCAACTTCTCGTTATTAGTAAGTGCTTCAGGGATCTCACGACAGCTCAGGTCTAGGTTTACCTTTAATTGTAGCTAGGATTTCAATTCAATTCAATTTATTTCTCAAAATTTCATTATTTCAATACACCACAAGACTGCGTTACAATGAAAGATAGGAAGGAGTCGAAACGACTTGGGGTAGTCTCTAAAATCAGACACCCACCTGGCCTAGGCGTTGTAGAATAAGATGAATGCACACTGATGAAAAGTCAAAGAAGATAATATAAAAGGACAGGTGACAAAAAAGGTGACATGTGTCATGCTGGTCACTCGCTGGTAGATAGATAGATAGGCAACCTTTAAATCCAGTGTGTAATGTGCATGCCTCTTATTTACATTTACATGCTATATGCCAAGATGGGTGTTTGATTAAAAGACTATTCCTAGTCGTTTCGGTATCCTCCCATCTTTTATTATATCGCAATCTTGTGGTGTTTTGATTTGATAAAAAAAATGAACGAATGATGAACGAGTGATGAATTTTTGATCTTGAATACCGTTCATCTGAGGTTGTGGTTCACAGCAAGAACTGGACAAAATGATTCGAGTAATAATTCTAATGATTCGATTCGAGTCGAGTAGTAAAAGACGATTTTTTTCGAATACTGAAATTAGACGCTTCTCACCACTGATAAAGATAATTTATCAACGAGAATTATAGTTCGATAATAATTTTCACGGTTGACGCCTTGAAACCTCGATTGGCGGTATGTTGACATACAAAACATATAGTACAAAGCTCCGAAGGTTACTGGACGTGACACATTTCTGAATTCATGATGATTCTACAACATTGTAACCAAGTGGAATGAAATCGGTATGGTACATAAAATAGCAAAGTATCATTTATGAGATGGATAACAGCCATCATTTTTTTTGTGGTGGCATACACGGTACATGTTTGAACTTTGACGTAATTCATTCCGTTATGACGTTATAATGAGTGATAGTCGATTACTCGACTCGAATCGAAGCATATTACGTGATTCAGAATCGAATCACTCAGGTATTCGATTTCGCCAAGCCCTAACAACAATACTAAACTGCATCACTCTTTTTGGTACTATGAACAGATATGCTGACCTTTTAATTTTGCAGACGTTTCACTCTCAAAAGTGGCACACTGCCTCTTTCCCCGATTTAGACTCGCTGAAAGATTCAGTACCTAGTTCGAAACATTTTGTCGAAAATCAACCTATCTAGCTTGACGGAAGTGAGTTAAGGGAGAATTTGTGATCTAAAAGTACACACATAAAAGATCTCAAAATGTATTTTACATGAATTATACTAAAGCACTGCATTTATAGAAACATCTTGCAAACGTCGATTGTATATGTAGAAAATTCGGGATTTGATATATTTTGTCGAGTGTAAATTTGCAACGAAAACGCGGGGATGTATAGAACTATTTTTATATTATATGGTCATATGTCTCTATGAGTACTACTACACCATCTAGTGCGACGTCATTTTTCTTCAGCGCTCCAATACCACTCCCTGAGTCCAGCGCCACCATATCGCTACCTTTGTGTTTCCATTCCCCTCAAAATTGAAATCGCCGGTTGGGGGGCGCTGGAGACCAGGTGAAGAATAATAACTACCGGGCTTCATCGATATGAATCGGTAACACTATACATGAAGTGCAGGATGAAAATTGAGTATCTCGCCACCACGCTAGGTAGGGGAAGGTTCAGAATATTTTGCTATCAATTTAAAGATATAGACGACTAGTCATGCTTTTGCGATGTCAGACTGGTTGGTGGATTAGCGCTATCGGTAATATTTATGTCACGTTGCCGCTACAGTAGAATGAACAATCATTGCTATGTTGATCAACGCACCATCTTGTTTGCTTGGAAAGCTGGACATTGAGAAATGAGAACATCTGGCGCAGATAATCTACGTCGAGTTTTCGTGAATTATTTTAACTCTCTGGTTAGAAAAAATTGTTTTGTTCTAATTTCTTGCTCGTGGGATATTTCGCAATACGCAAAATTTACGCGATTAGTATTATCCGACCAAACAGTATCGTATCTGCATTCGCCGTGAAGAATGTGTATTATAATCAGCCCTACCAATTGTTGCAACCCAATTCACATATTCTGTAATATCTGTAACTTGTCGACCGTCGTCTCTAATGGGGCAACTTATCATAATCTGACTAGAAACATACCTGTTTGATGCGGGTGTGATCAGATTAGTTGACCATCACGGTCGTATCTATCATTCCTATCTGATACAGATTACTGTGTATGCATATTTTCTGTACCATCATCATCATATCTCGTTTCGCGAGTATAGAATAGTCAGTGAAGTCCTTAATTTGGGTGACGTCTGCAATTTTGTGTGGTTCTTGGAAGTGGCATGTGTTATCTCAATATGGATTCGACCATTAGTAACACAATTTTTATTTAGTAAAGCAGTAGGCCTACCAAGTCAGTAAATAACGACGACTTTTTATCTCAAAACTGTATTTCGTGGTCAGTACTCATATTTCTCAGGGATGACATTGTGTATTAGAGATTGAAGTAAACTGATAGTTTTCCCGTCACCGTATTGTTTTTTTTATTATCACCGCATCTGGGTACAGGACCACGTTGTACTGACAGCTGTCTATACTATGATGTAAGTAAAACACACGTCTTCCTGAGTAATGTTGGTGTTTTTTGATGATACAATTTCCAAGAGACAGAACGACTGACCAAATGACTTATACCAATGAAATCAAATACGACAAATTTAATACAATCGTCACATGTTATCCTCATTTCGAAATAAACCAATATATTCTTACTAATACACAACAAATCGCTCCCTTACACACAAAGCATGGTATCAAGAAGCATACAGCACGTGCACTGTGCAGCAATTGATTTTCAAAGCATATTGAAGCTAGATACACTACAGCACGAAAACTCGGTGAACGGTGACAGTTATGGCAGAAAACGCCTTTGTTGTGTTAAACAATCCTCATTTGTTGAATTCTTACAAAATCAAGATTAACATCTCTTAACAATTAGACTATAGAGAGTTAAGGAATTTCGAAATGACAACAATGCCAGACAGTGAGGAAACCTACAAGGTATTGATATCCATTACGTCGAAGATTTTTCGTAATTACGACCAACACTTTTCTATATGATCAATCAAAAACATAAATCCGATTACACGTCAATTGAATTAAAAGTTAACGATAGTATTCCCGGCATCATATTCTGGTTGCTGTGACATAATTCGCCTTCTTCAAATAGACATCTCGCAGTTGTTGGGTCATGCAAAATTAGGAATAGCATGGCTAAACATATCCATTGGGCTATAGATTGACAACGAATTTCGAAATGACAACAATGCCGGACGGAAAGGAAAATTACAATGCATTGAGGTAATGTTCAGAATTACCATCAAATATGTCATAAGTCGTTAAAACATGAATAGTAATCAGATTACATGTAAATTTGATTCAAAGTCAACGATAGTCATCTTTTTATATTTGCCGTGACGTAGCATCGCCTTCTATCAAATAGATAGACAGATAGGGATAACATGACTAAACCATCAGACGATAGGAATATCGGATGTTTGGAAATGACGTCAATGATCAACGGTAAGGGCATCTCCAAGGCATTGAGACCCATCATCTCAGGGAGGATTCATAATTACTACCAAAACTTCAATAAATCTTTAAAAATAAACAGAAATCCGAATATATCTAATGTCTACTCAAAGTCAAAAGTAGTTAATAAATTCAAGTCATTTTTTCGGTATTTTCAACATGATTACGACCTAAGCTAATAAAGATTTTAAAAAGTAGGCAGAAATCCGATTACATGTCAATTCAAAGTCAACAATTATGGCAATATTATGGTTGTTGTGACATAATACGCTTTCGTTCACCTAAACATGCCACAGTTGTTGGTTCTTACAAAATTAGCAATAAGCTCGCTAAACCATCAGACTACAGGGCGATAAGGAACTTAGAAATTACAACAATGTCAGACGGTAGGTAGTGTAACCGCAATTAATTTAGAAACTATTGGACCTGGTGAGAAAGGCCATAGTGGCCACCAACCATAGTACAATACTAACAACAACAACAACAACAACAACGACGACGGAGAACTTCAAAGCATTGAGTGATTGAGATACATCATCTCATTAAATATTCATATTTACGACGTACACTACTATCATTTAAAAAAAACAGAAAACCGATTACAGGTAATGTCGACTGAAAGTAAAAAGTGGCTATTAATTCTAATCATCTTTTGGTATGATTCAAATAACGTGCCTTCTTTAACAAACAATGTACAACAAAATTACAAAAATGCTAAACTGTAATGAAATCTCAGCTTGGAATACCACCGCTAATTATATTAATAACACTACCGGGTGTTAAGACAACACTACCAGACGGTACGGAAATCTCCAACACAATAGATGAGGCGAGCTAAGGACCGTTCATAATCACGACCAAAACTGCCCTGAATTATTTGAAAGAATCAGAGGTCCGATTACATTAATGTCACCTTAAAGCAGTGTTTCCCAACCTTTTTCCACCCACGTACCACTTCGAGGTCTTATGCAGTGCTCGCGTACCACCTACATAATTTACGCACGCCGTAGGCGGTCAAAAATGTTTTCACCACTTATGACGCCATGATCACGTATTTTACTTATGTGGGGTGTAATAACTAGGACTATTTTTTACCTAAAAATCTGAGGATGTTAATATAAAAAACTTAATTTCGACCAACTTTTGACCTCACGCAAATCGACCAACTTTTGACCTCACGTACGCAAATTAGGTGTTTTCGCTCATAATGTTAAAATTATACTACTTATAATCATTTCTGGTTAGGACTGTCTGTCCTTACGAAGTAGTTAGGCCTGAAAAAGCGTTTTTGACTTGAAAACTGACAAATTTTGATATGAAAAAACTTTATTTTAACGATATCTGGTCAAATAGTTACACCGTGTATTATGGTACAGTTAATTAAAATTTGTTGCAGTATAGCGAACGATACTTTCTCACATTTATCGGGTAGAAAGTGTCTGTCCTTACTAAGTATCTTGCCAAGAATGGAGAAAAACCGTTCAATAGCAGTAGTTGTTGGCTGACAACGCTGGAGTTGTGCGTTCACTGCAGGGGACACACCATGTTGTTTCATTCTGACAAGGCTGTCACCAATCACAATTATTCATCATGCGCTTCTTGATAAAAGAACCATGCAAAGCCCTAGCAGCCTTGCTTTAGTTAGGATATTGCGGTACGTTGACCATAACAACATGTCAATTGTCAACTTATTTGTATCGTTCGACAGTTTATGATCCACGATCAGCAGACAATGGGCCATCAACAACGGCAGGCCTATAAAGTGGGCTACACGCTGTAAAATATCAAAATCTACGATACTAACGAAATAGAGAGGTGAAAAAAATTTTGACTTTGTAAACAATTTTCACGATTTTTTTACTTGATGCTTCAATTTTGTCAAAAAACAAATCGCCCTGGTGATACCAAATTCTATTAAAGTAAGCATCATCAGCCCGGTTTGATGAAATGCATAGAATTATTTTTTCATCACTAGTCTAAAAACTTGACAAAATTCAAAATCAACCTCACCTGAACTAATAACTTCCTTCGGTCGAAAAAAACAGAATCTACTCGCGTACCACCTGGAAGACCTTCGCGTACCACTAGTGGTACGCGTACCACAGGTTGGGAAACACTGCCTTAAAGTAAGAAGTAGTTAATAATTATAATTATTATACATTATTATATCGTATTTTGTAACGAAATGTGGCGTCGACCAAAATTACAAAGTATTCAAAACATATAACATATCCGATTACATGTAAATTCAATTCGAAGTAGAAGAAAAATAGTTTTCACCCATCGTATTATGGTTGTTGTGACATAATAAGGCTTCCTTCAAATTGGCAATCTTCAATTATTTAATTCTTACAAAGTTAGGAACAATATCGCTAATCCTATATGATTATCGCTAAAAGTAATGACTATCGGGAGAGAAGGAACTCCGTAATGACTACAATGCTACGCGACAAGAAAAACTCCAAATCATTGACATACACCGTCTCGGAGAATATTCATAATTACGACTAAACCGAACAGAAATCCAATTACATGTAAATGCAATTCGAAGTAAATGATAGTTTTCACAACATGTTAATGTGCTTTTTGGTGATATAATACGACTACTTTCAGATAGAGAAGCCTCAGTTGTTTAGGTCCAGCAAACCTGGGAAGAACATCGCTTGTCATATTATTCATATTATCGGAAGTTAAGAAGTTTGGAAGTGACAACAATGCTATACGGCAAAGAAAATCCCAAAAGAAATGAATGCATTGTTGGGGCGGTTCATAATTACGAGCAAAACGTCCTCTAATTTGTAAAAACAGAAACTGTTCCGATTACACGATCACACTCAAAGTAAATAGTAGCTATCAATTCAAGTCATGTGCCGTCGTTCACAATGTACAATTAAGGTTCAGCGATCTGCTTTTACTCAATTTTCGCGCATTTTATATTTCCAATGCACTCAGTTCAATTAATTTCCACATCGTCTCCATTGTTAACCTCGATCACATTCATCTCAAGCTTTTGTGCTTGGGGCGGAGGAGGTGTTTCGGCAGACGACACTGTTGAAAGATGGATGAGCTTCGTTAATATATTGATAGTATCGAGATTGTATGGAAATTGTGAGGTTATGGTCACTGACCTCTACTTCTCCATCTGCGGAACGACTCCGCAATCCACGAAAATAACTTCTGTCTCTGGGTCGAGAGGAGCTCCGGAAGGTCGGAATAGAGGAAGGGATTCAGAGCGCTGTTTATCGGGATTATGAGCAAGCCAGCTGGTAGATAAGCGTCGGGTGGAATATCGATACCTGAGATGTAATAAAATGTGTTAGTATTATGCCTATATCGAGTCTAATGATGTAGGGCAGAAGTTCTTAACCTTGTCTCCAGCGCCCCCCCCCCCCGAGGGGTGATTTAAATTTTGAAAATGGTGGGAACTCTCAGGGGCCGATACGGAGGGAGGCTGAGCTCAGGGGGCGATATGGGGGCGCTGAAGAAAAATGACGTAACAGTAGATGAAGTAGTCGTTCTCGCAAGGACATGTGATTTTATGGTAGAACAACAGTTGCATTGGCAATAGATATATCCCAGAAGTCTCGTTGCCCATATACATTCAACAAAATTTATCGCAACTCGACATTTTTTCCTCGTGCCTCGCGCGAGATGTAATGGCGTCAGATGATACATGTTTCCGACAATGCAGTACTTGTTATAATAATTCATGTAAAACGAAGGTTACGTGCAACATGCGCGTACTTTTAGTTCGCTAGTCCCCGTAACACTGCTCCATCACGCTAGGTAGGGAGTTGATCAACAAAACTTCTTATACTAGGTATTATATCTTGCATCACACTACAACGCGTCGACATTGGGAAATGAGGCACTATACCACTTTCAAGGGTGAGCGACGTTTGAATGCTTTTTAGCCAAAATTATAAATTTGTACTTTATCCTATCGTCACTGTATTTCATCAACGCACCATAATGAATTATTCTGTTTGAGACACACAAGCACACATGTACACTATACAATATGGGTTGCTTTGTTAGGAGTAAATGTTTGTACAGCTTGTACAAGTATCACAAGTAACAAGGAACTTGTACAAACATCACAAGTAACAAGGAACTTGTACAAACAGTACAAGTACCGTACAAGTACAAGTATAGTACAGTACAAGTGAAGAACTAGGTGCATTATTCCCAAAATTTTAGCGAACTAAATTCAATATGAGCATTGAGATTGAACATACGTCGAAACCACATTTTCAGTTGATGTTGTAGTCGTACAATCATACAAAACAATAAAACAAAATCCAGTACAATAAAGTTTGCCTTGTCGCCATTCGTAGAGCACGATGCGGGATGTAAACATTAAACGGTTGTTCTAACAATCTTAATTTGATCTCGAACACAGTTCGTACGATTATTAGACCAATAACTAGTCGAGTCATTGGGTGCGTTACAAGCGGTAAATATTTTCAAATACTGAAGTTAACAACTGTAAATGCCAACCGGAATAATACGAGATACGACCTCTTTCCAATCGTTTTTCGTGCAATCCCTAAAATATTGGGGGCGCCAGATAATCTGAATTTCAGAAAAGAGGCGCAGGAGGTAAAAAGGTTAAGAACTACTGGTGTACGTTTACTTAAATAATAGGAAACAATTTGTTCATATTGGAACAACGCGTTCACAATTACTACCCATACAGACTGGTGTACCTCAGGGATCAGTTCTCGGGCCCCTGCTGTTCATAATTTACATCAATGATATTGGAAATTTATTTGACAATGACATCACACTGTTTGTTGATGACACCAGTCTAGTTATACCCGGTAAAAATTTATCTGATGCATTTGATAACATTAACACTAAGCTATCGACAGTGTCAAAATGGATGGCATCTAACCAACTTCAGCTCAATGCCTCCAAAACCAAAACTCTCATGTTTCATACACAAGTGAATTGCAATGGAATTATAGTAAATAACGCACATCTTGATACACATAAAACTGTTAGATATCTTGGCATTATCATTGATGATAAACTCGTATGGTCTGATCATATCAACAATATAAAAACTAAAATCTCGCGTGGTGTCGGGGCTCTCCATCGCCTCAAAAATTTAATTCCTCATCAAACTCTCAGATCAGTCTACTATGCCTTAATTCACTGCTATCTCATTTATGGGATCCTAGTTTGGAGACCTGCTGCGAATAAACATCTGCAGAAATTGCAAGTCTTGCAAAACCGAGCCATACGAATTCTCTGTCGGAAATCTAGATATGAGAATTGTAATAGCATGTATCGTAGCGTTAGAATATTGAAAGTGGAAGACATTTTCAAATTTGAGGTAATGAAATTCATGCATAGCTATCATCAGGGTGAACTGCCACTATATTTTGATAATCTGTTCAAGATACCTTCAGATACCCACCAACATCATACCAGATTTTCTTCTAACTTGTCTCTGTCTGTGCAACACCACTCTACCAGTCTAGTACAAAATTCAATCAGTTTTATTGGTGTCAATGTTTGGAATAAGCTGCCACCTAATCTCCGCAATTTAGACTCTTGTGCTTTTAAAAAACAATTTTTTCATTCTCTTATATCTAACTACCGGTAAATTGTATTTGCACTGTATTTCAAATTGGTCCATGATACTGTGTCTTATTTTTCCTTTCGTTCGTTAGTTTATTTTAATTTTATTTTATTTTTCATTAGTTATCGAATGTGAAAATTGCTCCTGTCCCGGGTGACTCGGCTCTGAAGACTATGTCATATCGAGCCTCCCGTCTACCTTGCATGTCGCATTTCACTGTTACATTTTTGTAGTGTTATGTTGATATGTAATGTATACGAATAAAGATTCTCTCTCTCTCTCTCTCTACAGGGAACTTCACACTCGCACACCTATCACCATGTTATTCGAAATTATGGAGGGTTGGTAATCTAACATAACTTCGCAGCCAAAATGTACACCATTGCAGGCTTCCCCGCGCCGTGAATGATATAATTATAGTCAGTCATTGAATGGTTAGCTCGGGATCAATACAGCCCCCGCTGCAAGATATTATGATGTCGATATCTTCCGGAGGTTACCAAGCGGCTGAGCATTCGCCATTTGAAATGTCATATTTCACATTGCATAATTTTACTGCAAATGATCCCTGCAGACAAATATACCCAAAGCAACCCAGTTTGACGCACCAAGGACAGGGAATCAATTAGTTTTGATACGCGCGATCGATCAATATCGATGGCGCTAGCTTCTCAGTATATACATATCTTGTTAGAACGCATTAGCATCACATTTGCATTTAGCGTCAACCGCGGAAGTAACATGAAGGATATTCCGGAGCGGGAAGATGAACATTGTCATTCTAAATATCAAACAAGTCTGAGCAGACACAGAGTGGTCTATCTACCATTACCTTGTCTAGTACACATGCTCTTTTCTCATGGAGTGGTACCGTACCGTTTCATAGATGCAATGCAAACTATTTAAGTTCAGCGGACTTATGTACAAAATCGACCATATTGGAGCCTGTGCTTGAACTGAAAGCAGTAACGTATATAAAATGTGACTGACTCTCGGTTTTTGCTATAATGCTGGATTAATTACGATCACTAATCCAATTTGCCGAGATAGAGATTCACCTACGGTGTTTTTCTAATGTATCGCACTTTTGTAGCAAATTTGAATCTTATAACGAAGCCGCATTTTAGCACAGTCTTCTCGACATGCATTTTGTTATTCTTAAGCGGATAATAGAGTACTTGTTGAATATATGACAGAAAATAATCAGATATCTAATACAAGTAATTCAGTCGACTATGTACTCGACAGTAGCTATGACAACGTCGTAGAAGATTCGCATTCCTACAATGCAATGCCAGACAATGTTACGCGTAAAGATACCTGTAGTAATCGCTAGGTAAATACGGTGTATGGAATCACACTACTATACCTGATAATTGAATAAAACCCATGATACAGACTGGCATCCAGCAAAGAAAATCAGATACAATAATCCTGGTGAGTTTACGTTGCATTGCAGCACGCCGTTTGTTTTTGTTGCTACCCACGCATGAAGATTTTGGGACCTTCCTATTGTTTGCCTTTCTGTTAAATACGATTCCACATTTTAAACTCTTCATAAATAATATTGCAATTTACAGCGATGCGATAATATATGCAGCTTGTACACTTCTATGCTAAGTTATCGTGGAATGCTATGAGCACAACGAAATGACTATATTTATTGCATATTTATCGCCCTATAAAAGAAGTTTCGTAAGGATATATCGAAATTTATCACCCCACACGATAAATGTTGTACGACGCATCGTGCAATAGCTTAGGAAATATTTCAGTTATAGTCGACAACTCTGGATAAATAGTTAAATATTTTGATTCAATCGTGAAATACGATCATGCCTAGATATTGCTTTACTAAAAATATTGCTTTCGGCTAAATCTTTTCTTGTACTTATGCAAATGAAAATATATGTATTTGGGACTTGTAGGATATAAAATAGATCATTGCAAGTTCTCTTCTAGAATCATCTGTCACAATATACCGAACCATAAACGCAGTTGTTCAACCTTGCTCCGATAGAGTAGTTTGTTTGTCTTATTCACAACATTGGCGCTCATCAACTCATTAGGTCATTTGCGCCCACATAATAATTTTAGTAAGTAGTCTTTCGATGTATATTAGTCAGATTACGGACTACTTCCATTCACACGCTCTTCTACCATCGGTCTCTATCGGTTTCCGTGCGTCCGTGCCTTGTCCTTTTGCTGCCAATTTCCGGCTCGGCTCAACTTCATTCTTTGCTTTTCGCAAACATTTTTGATATTTCTAATAAACCTCTTTCGGACAAGACAATGCCAATAAAAAGGGATCCTTATTGTGGGTATATAAAAAACGTATTTACACTGTACCTGTACAACGCGACGTAGCACACGAGCATGAAGAAAAATGCAAGGAAGTTGATCAACAGCAGAACAAACGAGTACATCCATGATACGTCGTCTTGGTCAGGAAACAGCGTGGGGAGGCAAACGGTATGGGTGGAATAGAATCCGAATTCATATTCCGGTTTTATGGGATTGCTTGGATTGATCTGAGACATGAGTCCTCTCAATTTACTCCATTCCGTGCTTCTGTGTGAATTATTGACGATTTCTGAGATTTTGCGAATGTGATTGTTAAGTATGGATGTGATTACGTGTCAACATCGTCTTGCGCTGTTCCGTTGTTCATCAAACGAAGCCAATTTATCAGATGTTTCTTTTCCGTTTGATTGACTTTTGTTTTGAACATCAGGGTGTCGTTGAACCTATGAAAAATCGAGATAGCTGAATTACTGATATGCTACATTTAAGCTCATTTTTCTCAACACAACATTATCCTGTCAGAGATTTTATCAAAAAGAAACCGTTTCAAAAATTATTTCATGCAACGAAGCCACTTTCAATGCAAACGATATGGAACTGGATTGTTTATGTGGGAATTCAGTCAATTTTCTTCTGCACAGTCGAGGTGTTTTCAAGACGGAGGTGCGAAGGAACCATCTTACACGGTTATCAGGTACGCAGCACTATTCTTCCTGTCCACACTATCCAGGAGTGCTTAGCGACCAACAGGCAGCCACAATACTAGATTTGACTTACTACCTACCTCCCGATCAAGAATACGCTCTGTCATTATGCCACGTCGTTGGTCCTATTTATTTAGTTAATATAGACCAGTGGTCGGGAACCTTTTTCGTCTGAAGAGCCATGTTAGCCCTATATTTACCATTTTAACTCCCAAAGAGCCATACATGTCAATCTATTGTTACGTCACAATTGAGAATTCGTGACGTCATGGTAGTACTAATTCAAGCTCACTACATGTGACTCGTCGTGGGCGCCATATTTTCACTGTAAAAACTCGTAGGCTACTAATCATCCTGTGATAGCGCAATTCATCGTAAATAGCTAATGGTATATAATTCATTATACTACTTTAAATTACTGTAGCTCTGATTCCGAAAATCTTAATATTGATCGACTTCTCAAATCGGCGGTAACATAAACGTTGCACTACACCAGTGGTTCTTAACCTTTTTTCCTCCAGCGCCCTCTTTCCAAAATTATCGTGCCCTAGTGCCCCCCACTCCATATTGTAAGGACTGTAATAAAGACAATGGGTAAGAGGTCGGGCTGTAACAGCACATCGTCAGCCCCGCTAAAAACGATTGTTCTGCGCACCCCAAGCGCGACAAAACAAACTTCGCGTGATTTCGATGATTAGCAAAGTTTGTGTGACCAGGTCGACCTAGGCGCCAAAATTGTCTATAATGCATGAATGAATAGGAGGTAATTGCATATAAATTACGCTATTAACTTTTTATCCTATCAACCAACGTAGTCAGATTTACCAGTAGCGCCGAGTGAGCTATTGTATTGGAAAATGAAGGCCACGTAATTAATAATTAAACATATTCGGGCGTGCCCGTTGCTACAACTACTTCGTTACATGTTGTTATTTTGTTACCTATTGTCCGCTATATAGCACTGTTGGGATGACTCGAGTCAGACTCGAGTCACCTTTTCGTATGACTTGACTTGACTCGAGTCACTTAGCTAAAATTACTTGACTTGACTTGACTCGGCGTATCAAAAATGCGGATTGACTCGTGACTTAGAGCAAAATTCACGAGTCAATTTCGAGTCATCAAGCAATCGATGTCGATCAAAATCATCGTATCTTGAATATGTTCGGATTGTACGCGAAACGCTGGTGTAACCTATGAGAGCGACCAATCATTCACTGATCGTTCGGTCTCTCACAAATAAATTGATCGCAAACGAAGTGATCGAAGCTTACAGCTTACGTTGTCGTAAACTAGTATAGTAAAGTAATTTAATAGCAGAATGTCTATTTCTGTTCTCTGTTCTTAACTTAACCAAACCTTTTGCTTTATTGAAATTGAATTCCAATATAGTGCGGAGGTTGGAATTGTATCATATCAATTTGCAAACGGGTAATTTATCGCATCTTATCAATTCGTTTCTCTATTCTCTATTTTGCAGTGGCGGCTCGTGACAATATCGGGTGGTGGGGCAAGGGCTGCGAGCGACTTTTATCAACATGACGTCACAATGGCGTTTTCCAACGTAAAAAAGTAACTTTATGATGGTCACATGAATTTCCCGACAACAGTGATTTTAACGTAGGTGCCGCGAGAGGTTTGCCGGTGAGCCGTGACTTGAAGTGTGGTAACAAATGTTTTATTCATTTCTTTTTAATCAAAGGATTATTTTACAAAATGTACGTGAACTAAGAATCGTCCCTATGCCACGAATCAAGTATCAGGTCATCCTTAGTAGCATGCGTTTTGATTTCATGGTAGAGTTATAGATTACGCAAATCGATAGACCCTAAAATCCGACTGTCACCCCAAATTCGAAATCCGGATCCAGTCCGGCCAGGTAAAAAAACATTGAAATCCTGCTCCTGAACCGGACTGTGGCCATCTCTGGTTACGACCAGGTGATAATAGGCAACCAAAGCGGAGGCACCCGGCGTACGATTGGATCAATAGACTGGACAACTTCTAGACCTCTCATTTTCGCTCTAAAGGCAACTGCGTAAACTACGTACGGAATAAAGATTCAATACGATTCATGTTCGCACTTGACTTGACCTGACTAATTCCAATGACTAGAACTCGAAAGATTGCGTAAGCCTAACTGGAAAGGTCAACGAGTTCGGACACATACGCAATTGTTATCTCATAGATTGGGCCTGTCATATTGAATCCAGAACATCAATTTGAATGGTCTTTGAAGAACTAAGGACAGCAGCCTCGGAACTTCGGTCTCGGAACAACGTAGGACATTTTGGCCTTGAAACTGGAGACTGTGACACAACACATACGGCTCACTGTCTATAAGTCTGCTGCGAAATCGCCGTTGGAAAATATATTAATATATAAATACATGAATAAAAGCCGTAACTTAGTATACTGTTACAAGAAATCATCGAGAAGTAGCATACGTAATCTCATAACCCATTCCGGTATGGTACACTGTCAAAATCAATGCAAACAGACGAACACCGAACTTTGAGTAAAATAGATCGAGGAATAGGCTGATCGAATGATCAGCTGTTAGCCGACATCGAAAATGAAATAGCTATCGCAATTGACAGGGGATTGTAAGCAAATGGTTTGAAGGCCACAATTTCACAGTGAAATGGACATTGGCGAACATAAAATTATGCGAATACTTGAATGCAAACCGAGAATCTTGGTTAGCTGTTTCATGCGATCATCGAGATATACCATTGGAAATATCATCACCGATCTCGTTATGGAACGCAGACTATAGATTAGCACAGACCGACACCGGCTTTTGCGTGAGATCCGCAATGACGTAGGTAGGCTAAGTATCAGATCAGCGCGCATCTCTACCATACTCGACCTCGAAAACGAAATAACTGCCTCAATCATTGAGTGTCAACTTTAAGACTTGGCACCGCGTTCGATACTAAAATCAAGACATACCGTGTGAAAGCTCATGACAGATCTAGGTATGGAACATCGTTAAAATCAATAGAGACCAATAACGGCTTTTGCGTAAATTTGTTGGCGATAAATGAAGAGTCAGCTCTTACTCGAAACGAAATTACCACCCACATAGTTCAGTGACAAACTTAAAACTTGTTACATCGGTCGATACTAACACTTACCGTGCCAAATGTCATGACCGATCTCGGTATAGAACATCGTCAAAATCAATGGAGACCAATACCGGCTTTTGAGTAAAATCCGTTTGCTGTACTATGTACATGATAGATCAGCACACACTGAACTTCGGAAACGGAATTACTACCATTATCTTTAAGTAGCAAGCCTAAAACTTGGAGCAGTGTTAAATACTACCTTCACGACATATCATACCAAGTTTCAAGAATTACCATGGTGCGAAACATCGTCAAAATCGACCTATACCAGCAAAGGTCGACTCAACGCATATTACGGTAACCGAGTTCAGATATAGATACGATTGTTACATCACACCTTAAGGGCGAGTAGGCATATTTGCCCCGGTTGCTCGGCCATTTTACGAATAGGAGAGAGTAAATTACCGTTTCTTTATTGTGCGCGGCTTTGAGAGAATAGATAGTGAAAGCTTGTTATGAGCGCTACCGTGGCAAGCCCCGGCTAGGCATTCACAAAGCGAAAACACAGAAGAGAATTCGATTTTCGCAGAGACTTCGCTATGTATGGGCGTTTGCAAGCGAAAGCACAAGAAGAACGCGGGTTTCGCTGTGATCTCGGTATATATTGATTGCTGTGCGTCTATAAATGGTTAAATTGTTATTGAACAGAATTTTAGGTGGGGCAATGCCCCAGTTGCCCTATAGGACGAGCCGCCACTGCTATTTTGGCTGGTAACTATAATCCGAGGCTATGCAATTACTTACGTAGTTAAGCATTTCTGCGTGTATGTAAGCAATAAAGCGCCTTCTTTCGTTTATGTTTACCTCTATATTCGTTCATAGGTCCAGAATCAATAACCACTCAATCTGTATTTCAGACAGCTAGCAAAATGCAATGACGTAAGCATGCCTCATACTTCGAAATGACAACTTGACTTGAATTGGGACTTGACTCGTGACTTCACTTGACTTGACTCGACTTGACTCGAGTCACCTCCAAAATTCGAGTGACTTGACTTGAGTCGAGTCAAAATGTGCAATGACTCGTGACTCGAAGGTAGTGACTTGATCCCAACACTGCTATATAGTTAAAAGATATTGAAACGCATAAACGTATTAAACTATAGTAAGCACATGATTTAAAATTGGTATCTCTTCATTGGCAAATGATTTTTCTCTGATGGATGTTATTTATCTTGTGGGGTGCAGATTACAACAACATGATAATTCGGCATGAACGATTTAAACACCTATGGACAATTAGACATATATATACATCGAAGTTTACGGTCAATATAAGGGCAATCTTTTTGATGTGTAATTTATGGTAATGCACCGAAATAGTTTAAGGCACCCTTCGAGAACCCCCCCCCCCCTCTGATTGGGGTTTGAGTTGTAGCAGTTTCGGTTCTGTTGAGAGGTCAAAGTCCAGTCGGTCTTTTCGGAAAGGAAAGGAGGTAGTTCATTAGTTCATTTTTGTCCTTAATGTTTTTGCGCCATATACACCGACTCACGATATATATACATACGATTGGGACGTTATAAATATTGTAGATATTTTGCGCTTTAATCGCGCTCGAGGACCCCCACTCGACTATCGCAAACCATATAACAATTGTATGTGGTATAGTCAGGGTCTTAAAGAACAATCAGGTACGGTCTCATACCCTATGATTCGAACCATCACGAATTCACATCATTTAGTAATATTGTAAATATTTTACGCTTTAATCGTGCTCGAGGACCACTCGACAATAATAAACCATATAATAATTGTATGTGGTATATTCAGGGTCAAATCAGGGTTGGTATACGAACAATCGGGTACGGTCTCATACCCTGTGATTCGAACCATCCCGAATTCACATCTGCGAGTGGCAATACGGGGAAATTGATGGTATTGGATCTTGTTTTAGTGTTTTCTGCGACTAAGTAAGTCAACTGAGAATGGAATTCATATATCTGCCACATGGAATTTAGCACTGTAACAAGTTATTAATTTTAACATGAATGTGTTCCAAACAAAGCAACCCATACTATATAACATACATTTGGGGTTGTGGGCCACAACAGTAGATAGCATCATCCTTTATGATACGATGAAAAAATATTCTGACAATATAATTTTGTAGCTCTCAAATACCAGTATAGTAAGTCATTCATTTCGAGCACAAAGCTTCAAATATATTTTATGTTTATGAGGGTCTCACTCTCAGAAGTGATATACAGTGCCTCCTTCTTCGATTCCCTTACGCTGTGCGCTGCAGGACATAATACAGAGCTCGAAACATTTTGTTGAAAATAACCCAAGCAAGCCTGACGTTAATGTTTTAACGTGAAATTGGCCATCTGAAGTACTCGCAATTCATTTTACATGAATTATAATAACCCATTACATTCATGAAAACATATGAAGCAAACATCGGCGCGCAGCGCGACCAAAAATTTCGAGATTTAACATGTTTTGTAGAATGTTAATTTGCTCTGAATACTCATTAAGGATATGTCGTATAACTACATCATCTACTGCGAAGCCATTTTTCTTCAGCGCCCCCCATATCGCCCCCTGAGCGTTTCTGCCCCTTCAAAATCGCCAAGGGGCGCTGGAGGCAAGGTTAAGAACTAGAGCCCGACCGATTATCGGCTCGCCGATAATATCGAGTCGATATCACGGTTGGAGAGAAATATCGGTATCGGCCATTGGAGGTAAAAAAATATCGGCCATTTTCGTGACGTCACAACATGGTGGCAGTGAGTCAGAGAAGATGTGAAGTCGGTAAATTATAAAAATAAATGGTCAAGCTGCATATCGTGCATACTGCATACAGGGCAGTAGGCGTGCCTATGTGAAAAATATTATAGATCACTAACCACCGTTATGCCCCACTGACTTCGTGGGAATCCCCCTGCAGTGATCGATCACCAAAGACAGAGAGCAGCTGGATGGATAGTCGTCTGCAGAAGATCTCAATCACTAAGAGAAATGAGAACTTCAATCATGCTGGACTGACCCTCGGGATGATAGAGAAAAGCGTCGCGTCGAAACATTTCTCTGAAGATAGTGCTATTGGTTCGGTACCAACAGCGAGAATTATACCAGTAATGTATGAAGTCGTCTGACTGAGGCCTACGGGGCCACCATGATAGGAAATATGCGAGCATAGAGGGCAAGAAAATCAAGCAACCGTAGAGTAAAGCCAGTAATTGCTACGAAAATTTTTGATTCCATGATGGCATTGGCCAATTCTGGCAAACGAGCGTGAAATATTGATCAATTGATTGTTGAAATGCTGATCATGGTCAAGACCCAAGGGCGATGGGTGGAGCAGTTGCAGACGTGGACAATGTGAGTTGTTTTGCACATTTTCTTTAGCTATTTGTTATTGATGTGCTGAAGGCTCCTGGTGCACTGCCAGAAGAATATCAATATTTGGTGGAACCATTGAAGGAAAGATCCCCTGCAAGGAAGCGGTGGAACCGAAATGAAGAAAGATTTACAATTGCTGTGTCACTAACTATGGTACCAAGTGAAAGACTGCTCACTGTGTTTAGTACTATATACATCATTTATTAAGACCACAGAAGTGCACTCCTTGGAGAAAGGGCCGAGAAATTGTGCTTCGTGAACTGTAATCTGCAACTGCTGGACTGGTGCTTTTGATATATTTTTATGGCTCCTAGATCATTTATTTCATGTTCAAGCATATCAATGGCTGTCAAGTTGTTGAAATGAATGCTCTGAGGTGTTAAATATGGGTCTTGAGCTAGATTCCATATCTTTTGAATATCGGCTGAATATATCGGGGTGATCGGTGAAGGTACTGGATATCGGTCTTATCGGTATCGGCTCAGAAATCCAATATCGGTCGGGCTCTATTAAGAACCACCGCACTACACGCTTACATTTTAACGTCAGTACTAGAATGCTACTTATTAATTTGGACGTGGATAGCGAAAGTTGTTTGTAATTTGGATTTGTATTTGGAATGTCACTTCCAGGACAGTTTATTTCTCGGCGTAGATCAGGAAGACAATGTGTATTTGAAAACTAGATTGCCATATAGGCGTCCCCTTGTCTGCTATTCTCTTGATCAATCAACGCGTGGTGCAATCCGAGATTACGCAGCGCCCGATGCTGAGTACATCGAATTCGCGAGAGATATTGGCCGCTGGCGCTACAGCAACTTAAAGTTGAGGATTTCGCAAAGGGGTCCGAGCCCTTAAGCCTGGATACGCCACTGCCTTGACCACTCAAATACATATGTATGCTGCCACGAGAATAATTATTCTGGTCGTTAAGAAAATTTACTAACAAGTTGCTTCAATATCGATAAAACTAAGTACAAAATTAGAAATATGTCTAAGAGCTATATCTTATACCCAAACGAGCCATATATGGCTCCCGAGCCAAATGTTCCCGACCACTGATATAGACTATAGAACTACGATGGTCAATTATGTATATCTTACATCGAGCTCAAATCACATTCCGTCGAATTCTATTCTATGTTGAATCAGTAAAACTTTTCGATGAACAGTGAACTCATTAGGTGAACCGTAGCATACGACGTTCAACATCAATATCGACTAAACCAGTGGTCCTTAAACGCCCAGGAAGCGATATGGGGGGAGCTTGCGTCAGGGGGCGATATGGAGGACGCTGAAAAAATGCAGTCTCAGTAAATGGTGTACTAGTGTAGTAGGGGCGTTATTATTAGGGATTATCTAGTAGAACGTTATCTCCCTGAGTTATCATTACAAATTAACAGCCGACAAAATCTGTTGGATCCCGTAATTTTTAGTAGCGATGCGCGCGAACATATACCGTTTTTTTTCGCAACGAGTTCCCATATGAATGCAGTGGTTTACTATAATTCGTTTAAAATGAATTCCACGTACTTTTAGATCGACAATTACCCGTTAAGACACTCTTTTATCGCCGGATCGGGTTATTTTGTACAGGATGTTTCGAATTGAACCCAGCAGCTCACAACGCGCCGAAATTGAATAGGCACTGTGCTACTTCTGTTAGTCAGAGCCTTTTGTACTTGATAGACATTCTCTGAAGTTTTTTCGCCAAATGATCAACAAAAAATGCGTGTATTTGAGAGCTACAACATGAGATTTTCAGAATATTTCTTCATCGTATGATGGAGTATTTTACTGTTTAGTGATGTGACCCACAAGCTAATGTTCCCCTCAAGCTTCGCACGTGCGCAATTGCGCAGTGCTGAGACGGCCTCTGCGCACAGGAAATCTAAACTGCCCCCGATAAATCCGAAGTGATGACTTTTTTATAGTCGTTACGCACTGTTGTCCATCGGACCGCGCAGTGAGTTGGTGAGTGCGCGCAGACTCGTGAAAAATTGGAGAGAACACTGCCACAAACTCACCTGAAGGTTATATATTACGGATTAATTTATTGGAACAAGCCCTACATTCATGTTGAAGTTAATAACTGAGTGCATTACTATTTCAATGTGAGTGAGCAAAAAACTTTGCCACATTCTCAATTGATTTACTAGCTACCAAGTCAATGAATTATAACCCAATACTATTAACTAGCCTATTGTCAATCGGAGAGGAGAGGTGAGTTCGACCTCTAATCCATTGCATTCTACTACAGTCTTTAAAATATGGTGGAGTTGAACGTAGCCTATAGGCAATTTTTGAAAGGGGGAGCTCGAGTAAAAATGTTACAAACTACTGGACCAAACTATCGGAAGAGGACATTTGCAGATTCGTCCTTGATGTTTTGCGTCATACCCATGTTGCCTATAGTAAAACCATGATACACATACCCACGATCTATTCTACTGCATACGAAATATCCATACCATCTGTGTGTGATATGCATATGCCGCTAGATAAGGAAGGTGCTGAGATAGCCTTGTAACGCCTTACTAGTTTGGAACTACAACGTTCTTCTGACCCGTCCTGGGACCGAATCCATGGCCGTCTATTCAAGAAGCCGGACGCTCCGGCATTCCGTCGTGTTTTATTTCACTTTTAATCATGATATATGTATGAAATTAAATAACCATGCTAAGGAATCCCTGTATTTACGCTTGGTCTAGAGAAGATTGTTCCTCGCACGGTTTCGCGGAGACGTCAGCATTTGGGAGGAATTCCTGGTGTGTCAAAAAGCCCAGAGTGACAATCGTTCAGCCGAGTCAGGATGTCGACAGCAGAGACGAAGATACGAGTACATGAAAGACGAGAGTAACCGACGGTGAAAGATCGCCCAGAAGATTACGAAAAGTGAAGAAGACAATGACCATTACACATGTTACAGTTGTGGCGCATGTGACGTTATCAGGCGACAAGCGTCACTGATATGTCAGTAAAACAAACAAACAAACTTACGATATATATTTCAGAAAGTAATCTTCGACAGAACTGATCACCGGTATGCATCCAAGCATAATAGACATAATCCAGGAAATCGCGATTGCTATCATTGCTCTCTTTATGTTCGGAGTTGAAAATGGTCTATAATCAATGAAAGCATATATGACCTCCGAAATGCTAGAAACTGTCGATTTTAAATTTCTAACATGGAGTTAAAAAGCAGGGCTGCGGAGTCGGAGTCAACAGAGTCGGAGGTTCGCTCATTTTACTTTGATGGTGTCGGAGTCTCTTTCTAGAATGCATTGGAGTCGGATTCGTGAAAAAAAAAATCCTGACTGGAGTCGGAGTCGGCGCTTGTAAAAGTGCAATCGACTCCGACTCCAACTTCTTTAAAATGAAAACAAATGCTTTCAAAGTTCTCTTAAAATTGCTAATAACAAATAAAATTAGGTTTGTACGTACCAACAATCACAGTTATTTGTAACTTTATTGATAAAGCTGGACATTTATTGCAAATTGTAATTCAATTGGTTAGAGAAAAATTTCAACCAAATCACGACCAACACAGAATTACGGATGCAGTCACAAATTGATTCATTGTTTTTGGAATTATACCATGATATTATGAAAAAGTGAATACATCGTCTGGTTTTGTAAGTAACAACATCACTCGTAACATTGATGAAAATATAACCAAACACTGCTTCTCACTTGATAAAATCTAATGTATTTATAGTAAATAGCTCAGCCATATGGATTGAACAAATGTTGAGAAAGGGTGCAATATCCCTAGTCCATGAATACCTGACTAAGTGCATATAGACCAGTGATGCTCAACCGCGCCTCTCAGAGCCACATGCGGCTTCAAGGTAGCCTTCTTGGGGCTCTGATTGACCTCTAAATATGCCATAATATACAATAGACGACAGTAGTGTGCCGCAACAGATTACTCCATGTAACAAAAAAATTAGTTGAGCCGATTTTTTTGATATTTCCTATACCCTATTCCTGAGTAAAACATTTTGCTGGCATTCTTGTACCACGAGTATCGTTTAAAATGTCATTTTAAGCTTTTTAACCCTTCCGCACCCTGTTTTTCAACCTTCTTTATTAAATGCCCTTTTAGCTTGGACGTCACAATGATCCACCATTTAATTCATAATAGGTGGTAATTAGTGACAATGAGTTTCTCAGTCTTAGGTAGTCATCATTGGCTACAGCAAGCAATCTCAAATTCCATTTCGCTTTGTTCTGTAAATGCACATATCGTGATCGTGGTGTACTGAGTTCAATCTTATCATTGGGTAAAGAAATTGTCAAAATTGTTTACAAAGTCAAAAAAATTTCAACCTGTATTTCGTTTGTATCGTAGACGTTCTCACTGCCAATGAACCATAGCCTATATAAAGTCTATGGATGAACTTATCATTTAAAGTTTTACAACTTGTAGTCAACATTGTTTAGACAACATTGTCAGAATGAAGCAGTGTTAGCACAACTTCAGTGTTGTCTGCCAACAACTGCTGCTGTTGAACTTTCTTTCTCCATTCTTGGCAAGCTACTTAGTAAGGCCGGACACTTTCTACACAGGAATGTAAGAAATCATCTTTCGTTGTACTACAACCGTTTTTGATTATTTCTACCATAACGCGTGATGTAACGACTGGAATTCTTTATAGGTCCAGATTTCGTTAAAAGTATTTTATTTTTCATGTACAAATTTGTCAGTTTTTCGAGTCAAATAGGTTTTTCATGCCAAACTACTTCGTAAGAACAGACAGTTTCAACCAGAAATGAAGATAAGTAGTAAAATTCTAACATTATGTTTGAAAACACCTAATTTACATACATGACATCAAAATTGAGTCAAAATAAAGTTTTTCAATGTCAGAATATGTCAAAATCTTGATTTTGTAGGTTAAAAAATCTCCACATATCACTTTGAAACAATTGAAATACAAAATATAGATAGAAGGATTTGTTATAACTTGAATTTAGCATGAAAATTGGAGACCAAGAAAAGATCTGAGCATTTCATATGATCTGCGAAACCCTCTGATGAAATTTGGATTGGCTTATGAGAGACCGGCATGCAACGTCATTTCCTATCAAATAATCTGGAAGGAACCCCGAAATCTTGTGGATGTCTGTTATTTCTTTATGGTGGCATTTCAAAGTTCCGAAGAACTACAGAAATACTTCATATTGCATATCTTTCTAGGCCATCCGCTTAAACACCTATTCCGCATAACAGTAAGTTGTCACTGCCAAAATTATCAGGAAAAAAGCTCCAGAAGACTCAAAAGGATTTGAAGTTGTAACAAATGACTCCGATGACAACGACATCATCATCATCATCTCTCGTATAGATATAAACTCAGAACCACCCTTCCCGAAACAACACGAATTTCATGGTTTCGTAAAACACGGAATTCACTAAATCAAATGCGGAACTTTTGACTTCAAGGTTGCAGCTAAGGAACAAGCTAGATGTTCTTCAGCGAGAAAAAGGCATGTCCGATTTTCAAGTTGTTTCTCAGTGGCGGGTAGGCTACTCTTTGGCTATGCAGCAATGTTGACAACCTATTTAAAGAAATAGGAATTGCTCATGACCGAAGACGGTGATAGCTATACCTAAAGTTCAAAATGAGTCCTCCATTGTACTGGAGATCAAGTTCCACCTCTAGTCGTTGGCCATTCTTTCCAAATCATAGAAGCTAACAAAATTAGGAAGTTTCTACTTGATAGTATTGACTATGCCAGATTATATACGTATGACTGGTAACTCTGCCAAGATTTAAAAATGATTGACTTCTTGAAAAGATTTATTGAGGCAATACAGAACATTCTTGTTTTCTTTGTTTATGGGACTCCGGAGCTGAAACTGAACACTGTTCTCGAAACAATGTATGAAAATGGATTAAAATGTACATGGAAAAATGGAGAGGGTATGCCCTAGTCCAAATATGGGTGATGTAAGCGGGGAACATGGCGAAGTGTTTCAGCAGGATATTATGATTTGGGAATAAGATACTAAGGAAAGTGTTGTTGCATCATGGTGGGGTTTTTTTTTGGTCCATAATACCAGAAGATGTCACGCAAAAAACAAACATTTCCGAAATTTTTTTGAACTGTTAGCATCCTTATATAATCTATTGTAGCCGATATTTGTGCATATTATTTCTTTTTGTCCGTGTGTTTGGACGTCGAATAAGGAAATATGCTGATTATTACAGGGAAATTTTGGGCAAAACGAGAAGTCAAAAAGTGTCTTTTCTCGAAGAGTGGGGATACTTCAGAATTGTTTTGTATTCTCGTGATAAGTTTAAAATCACAACATACAATATATGAAAATTACTACTCAACTAAAAATGTATCAAAATTTTATTACATGGTGTTATCAGTTGAGCCGCGAATCTTTATAAAAAAAAAACGTATAAAAACTTTTGCTATGGCTGAAAAATATCCTTCCTACGTACTTGTTTGATAAACGGAACGGTCTAAATTCTGGTCTCAAAGTTTTCACTAGAAATATTATTATCGTAACGTCAAAAATGATATCGAAAACACATTGACACTGTGAAAAACCAAGGTATCTAAGCAAGTTTTTGATCCGTTTTTTAATAACCAACTCATGTACAGTAACTCATTCCGCAAATCATGAGCACATTGTCCGGACTGCAGTTTGCACTACAACATCTAATCCAATAATATACTGTTTCTAACTTGGTGTTAGTTGTTAATTCAATCGGAAGCAATGAATCAAGCAATCTTTCAGCAGAAGACGAACAACTCATTGATTTACGAAATGTCCCTATTTTTAAAACTGTGTTTCCGGTGTCAGATCATACCTCATTACTGTCTGCAATCGATGAATTGTTATCAACACCATCGTGAAAACAGATTGCTCAGAACCGATAACCAGCAAGGCGCCTAAAATGGAACAAGTGGTGCTGGTTCTCCATTTAATATCCACATTGCAATAAATGCCCTCGACTTCGATGGCCTTGATGCATATGGAAATGGTGTATATCTGTAACGGTTCGTAAGTAGATATATAGACGTTGAAACAATGTAATCGTATTCGATTTCATACCCCCACGAGTAAGTCAGAAATGGATAGACTCAGGATGAGTAATTTGTTGACGTTTGAATGCGATCGATCAAATCCTCGGCTAACGGAGTACACGATATCATGTGATGTTAATCCAGCTACGGTGGTACATCCGATGATAGCGATAATACCTGTAAAATGACATTTTGCAATTTTATTTGCATTCCTATAGTATTTCCAGAGGAATTATTTGCTGTGAGGAAACTTCCAATTTATTTGAACTTGAAAGTAACCAATTCGAAGCTTTGTATTCGAACTCCATTTACCATGCTTGTGAGTAACTGGATTTGAAATTGAACTTGACTTGACGATGTCCATTCTCCAATGAAAGTTGAGTCATTTAAAGCGGATTTGCATTGAATTGACAGTGCGCATGACGGTAAATGAATTCAGGACTTCGATCGCGACTTCATTCTTGATCAAGATGTGGATCCGAAAACTATAAATCTGCACTGAATGGTGTTGTTCGGATAACCGTTTGCTACAAATCGAATGAAATTTCAATCTACCTAATTTTATTTTGTCATTCGAAAATTTTCATTCGGGCATTTCTACCTTTTACACATGGCTTATAGTTAAGGTTGCTATTCTGGCGATACTGTGGCCGTAAAAGCAGAATTGTGCGGCCGTCAACTTGGAATTTGGATTTACGAATTGGCTAGCAAATATTTAAAAGCTTTTAATTGAACTTTAAAATTTTCTTCGAGGTTGCCGCGACTTAGGGTGATCTGAATTTTCGATTTTAATATAATATGGTTCCTGCATCTGAGCTCATCAGTGCATATGCATTTTGCGGAGGAAAATAATGTGCCTAATTAGGAAATATTAATTGGGAATCGTTTGCATCACACGGAAAACATTTCTCCTGTACCTTTGGGCGATTCCGATATAGTATCACTCAGACATGGGGTAATCGCGATTAGTAATCGTAATCGATTACGACGATTACAGCATTTTCAAGTAATCGTAATCGCAATCGATTACATTCGAAAAAATTCCGAAGTAATCGTAATCGTAATCGACTACTTCCCATATCTAATCGATTTCTTTGTGAAAGAACGATTACTTTTTATTTGTACAAGGACTATGACATAAACTGAACATTCGTGAACAAGGAAGATGTATCATACCAGGTTCATGATAACACAAACGTCTGATTTTTAAATGTGATTGCTCATTATTACGTCAGAAGTAGCCTACTAGCTTTGCTAGTCATTGCGTAAGAAGTATCCACAGTAAATAGATATTCGATGTACGTCACGTACATTCGCGTGATTGTAAGAACACCCGACGTGCTGTATATCAGGTTATCAACCCGTTCCACACGCCAGTACCCCGGAGCAGGATAATTAATCACCACTCTATCAAGTAACTTGTGTATTGATGTTTGGTTATGCAAACGCAGTTTGACCGTTGCTGCTTGGCGAGCAGTAGGCCTATGTAGTACGCACGTACACCGGACAGAGATTTGAAATTTTGTACTCGTCAAATATAACATTACGGTTTCCACAACGAAGCAATAAAAATCAACGGTTGCTGATATATATCACAACCGAGCCGTTTTTGCCGTTTCTCGTAGCGGCAGCTTGCCGTACATTATCTGTATTAAGATGAAGGCAGAATTATATGTTCTCTTCATCTTATTCCAATATTACTCTACTTGAAACATGCGCTAATCGTTATTTCATAATTCTTTACTCAACATTGGGACTTGCCGCCATAGCCATGGGCTTATATATCATGTTAGCGTGGGTTGTAGACAGAATCAGGGCCGAAACAGCTATTCGTCCCCCAGTCCAAACGTTAGTCTTTGGCCCCCATAGGGTGATAATTTCAAGTTGAAGACTGAATTTCGTCAATAACATTGGTAATCGCATCACATTATCATTAGTTTTTATTCCGCTCTCTCTCTCTGCCCCCGATGGTCAGGTTTACCTGTAGAGCTGGGGACACGTAATTCATAATTATAACGTCTGTTATCTTGTCATAATTACTTTAGTGAATGTAGTTAATTCGTGATTTCCGGTATGTTATATAATCAAAAGATATTGTTGTAACCCTAACGTAGCAGACTAAAAGAAAAACCTTCGTGAGATGCACACACAAATTGTCATGTCTTTAATGCTCTGTGGGTGTCCGGGTGGCATTTGCATTGTGGGCTCGGATTGGAAGGACTGGACTATAGTAGTCACGCCCACCCAGCGCGGCTATTGACAATGGACACATACCCTCAGTTTCGGCTAAGGTCTTTCTTTAGTAGCACACTTCGTGAAGTCGCGTGTTGGTCGAAATTGCATATGTCTTTTGGTGTGTCGTAGCACGGTATTGACTGGAACCTAAATGCCTATTGCTATAAATTAGGGTTGCATTTAAAACAAAAATAAATTTAAATCGAGCATGTTTACAACATACCCTTGTTTAAAACATGATTTTTTTTCATGCTATTCCATTTTTTTTCAAGCCTTGACGTCACCAATGTGGATTGACATTGACAATTGAAAATATAGGGTAAATATAGCTCCTTTGACGAAATATCTGTACTATAACTGTTTAACCGAATATTTTGAGGGGTTCCAACCATCTCATATCGATGTACGTCGGCCAAATCGGGTGGTAATTGTGGAAAGCTTTTACACAATTATGACATAATTTTAAAACTTAAAAAAACACAATTTAGTTTTTTTTAAAGCCTTTGTTTAAAGCACTGTTTAAAACAAGTTTTAAACAATGTGTTTCAAACAACCATTTGCTTCAACTGCATGCCTACTATAAATTATATATGCTTTTTTGTTGAAGGGGAGACGTATGCATTCCAAAATCAAGCTTATCTAGAGAGAATTTTCAAGTAAATTAAATCTTTCGAGAATACTCTATAATTTTTGTTGGTTTACGAAATACTATTGAGTCCCCCCCCCCGAGCTCGCTCCCCAGCCTATTGGGAAATTTGGGGTGCGGCAGTCATGGACCCGGTAAGAATGCAATTGGTTGGATGCGATAAATCATCTTCTATAAAAATGGGCAAGGGGTACATTATGACGTAACAAGCAAATGACGCATCTTTTTTAAATGGGGTTTGTTATCTCATTAGGCCTTTTCAGCTTTCCAATATAACTTCCAAAATGCAAAATAAATGTAATCATGAGTAATCGTGATTACTTTTCCAATGTAATCGTAATCGTAATCGACTACTACCTGATTTTGCTGTAATCGTAATCGTAATCGTAATCGCGTCATTCGGAAGTAATCGTAATCGCAATCGATTACATTCATGAAGTAATCACCCCATGTCTGGTATCACTATGCTGACAATCCTGGTAAGTGGTCAACATGCAACAAAGGGTTAAGTAGCAATGAACCCATCCGAAGATGCATGATCTTAATTTATATATGTGCCCTAAATTTATGAAGATACCGTCCATCTGCTACCTGGAAATCTGATCACATTGGCGGAGAATGAATAAATAGTTGATAGTAATATGTGCTAGCCTATTACCAATAATATTGACGAAATGCATTCGTAATTAGGAATATATTTTCGTGCTCTCATAGCGTTGATATACTCGCGATTTTCGTGAAGTATAGCGAGCAAGCCGACATACATGAATATAGGAGTCTAGAGTTCGCTGTCACCTGTTCCGGCGCCGTCATGGAATATGTAATCTATAACGGACTTGCTACGAATATAATGTGCGCGCGTTTTGAGTAATGATATGCATGAAAGGGAGTGTCTTAGAAAACTGAATTGCTCCACGTCCAGTAGTGTTGCTGATGAACAGGGCGATTTGTTGACATGTCAAAATTGTAGCGGTAACTCAAAAAATTTGTTAAAATTGTTTTGCAACCTGCATTTCGATTGTGTCGTAGATGTTTGCACTGTCGGTGAGCCTATCGTTTAATATTTTATATCTTGTAGCCTGCTGCTGTAGACGGCCCAGTTTCTGCTCATTGTGAATCATAAACCGCCAAATGAAACAAAGAGGTTGACAAGGTGTTATGTTCAACGCACCGCAATATCCTAACTGAAGCAAGAATGTGTGAGTATTGCGTGGTCCTTATATCAAGAAGCGCATGATGAAAAATTGTGATGTAAACATGGTCAGAATGAAGCAACGCGGTGGGCCACCAGCAGTGTACGCACAACGTCAGTGTTGTCAGTCAACAACTGTTGGTATTGAATGTTCTTTCCCCGCAATTGGCACGCTATACATAGTAAGGACAGACACATTCTACCCATGAATGTAGGAAAGTATCTTTTGTTGAACTACAACAAATTCCTAATATTTCTAGCATAATGCGTGATGTAACTACTGGAAATATTCATAGGTCCAGCTTTCACTTAAATAAAGTTTTTGTGGTTATTTAGCATCCATCTGGTACATTACGACTGTCCGCTGTGATGCGGCCGTACCCAATATAGGTAATCGAGATGTGGTCGTGACTAGCAACAAAGGTTGGGCACCCCTGGCTTATAGTAAAACCAATACGAAATAAAATATAATGAACCTTGAATTGAATACACAACTGACAATATAGAGTAGGCCTTGTAAACAAGATCGAGTTTGATTCCTATTTCCTATACTAGACATGATTCAAGTATTCTCTGTCGACGGTATCGAGAGGTTCGATTTTTTAATTGTCGATATGTCGCCCGCACTTGAAGAATGGGCTATTTTACCAGAAATTACTTACTGAGTATCCACACCAACGCCACCACACCCGTATATCTAATCAATGACGTCTCATCGGAAAACGCGCTAACTATGCAGCCTGGTTGACATTCGTCAGCTCCGGAGAGACAGTCGTGGTATCCGTCGCATACCTACAAAATCGAGAGTTTTTTTTTTATATCTGGACGTCTTTCACCGTAGCCTATGTTCTTGGATTGTTTGTTCAATAATATACGAATAACGGATGTTCGAATATATTACTATAGTGACTAGTAAGTACAGTGTCGCACGGATTGTCTGTAGAAAACCTTCATTGTTGTCCTTCTACGCCAGGGGCGGGCAACTTCTTCGATCGGCGGGCCATGATCTCGTAAAATGAAGTACTTGGCAGGCCGGATGACAAAATCGGTACATTATTCGCGTATTTATTCACCTATAGATGCAATAACTCGATTTAATGTAAACTTCAAGTTTAATGCGTAGACACCAAAACAGTATTTAATGGATTTATTAATATAATGTTCTTCAATAGCTGTTGAGGTCAATCAGACGTATGTCCAAAAATTAGAATTTTCACCAAGTCCTTGGAACTCCGACATGTCGGATGAATAGAAACCATTTAGTAAAGACTTGACGTGAACATCAGCTGTATTGTAAGTGTAACGCAGCCTTATCTTGTTGTTAATGTTCAACGTCGATAATGTTTGCTTGCAAATGCATGTAGAGCCGAACAGAAAATGATATTTTCATGACCATCTTTCTCAGGTTGGAAAACTTGGATTGATTCTGTGACGCATAAAATTTTGTAATATTTTGCAGGCCGCTCAACTTTTTGTCGCGGGCCGTATGCTGTCCGTCACTGTTCTACGTATATTATTACAGGTCCAGGTGTGGATAATCATGCATCACAATAGGAGCACATTTAAACAAAATCTGCCACTACAATTACTGGATTGAAGAGGATTTCGTCAAAAGTTCTTGCTAAATCGCATCACGTGATTCCTGCCGGATTGGACGAGAACCGAAAATATGAACGACTGTACGACGTGTATCCAGGAATGAATGACTTATATTCTGGTCCTCTAGGTATATAGAAACTGCAGTAGTCTTTCTCGTCCCAAGGCGAAATATATGTGACACCAATCTAGTCCAACCCATTAATCGATGTGCAAGCCTTGACGGACGATTTTGCCGGGCGATTTCCCGATCTACTTCGTTATTTTAGCCCAGAGGTTCTCAACGGCGGCCCGCAACATCGTCGATTATAAAAGTAATTACTACTGATCCGGTATTGTTAAATATTAAGTTAACTGCTTAGCTGTTTCGTCGCACCGTTTCTGTTTTGTTTATTGATGACTGGTTTCTTGATATTATCGAGTTGAAATTGGTACCGTTTTCATAATCGGTATTCGTCTGATGACCTCTGGGTTAAGAGATTCCAGCTAGGTAGTACACTTTTAAAGAGTGTTACAACTGTTACATTCACCAACACTGACTCGAACAGATCTCTACGGGGAAAGGGAAATTAAACTCAGTGTGGAACAATAAATTAGCTTTCGCAGAAATAAATGGAAAACCGATGTGTCTTATCTGTCGAACAACAATTGTCGTAAAGAAGCGAGGGAGTTCAAAATGACATCAATGACGCAGTTCCTTCCGGAGTACATACATACCCAGCTCTTCTTAGGAGAAAAACGTTGCTAATACAGTCTTGTACAAACTAGTGGAAACTAAAACTAGAACTAGTAAATTTTTCGAACTTACAAGTCACAACTATATCTAGAACTAGAACTACAATGTTTTCAAAATCCGCAACCAGAACTAGAAGTACACACCTTTTAAAACTCGCAACTAGAACCAGAACTAGAGCTACTCTCCTTTCAAAACTACCAACTAAAACTAGAACTAGAACTAATGACCTTTAAAATCCGTAACTAACTGAAAGGCAACTAACTATATCAGTGGCGCACAATGTAATTGATGTATTAAATGTCCAGTTAGATGTGTGATGTGGTGGATTTTTGTTCTTTGTGA
Source organism: Botryllus schlosseri (assembly GCF_051294905.1). Lineage (NCBI taxonomy): Eukaryota > Metazoa > Chordata > Ascidiacea > Stolidobranchia > Styelidae > Botryllus > Botryllus schlosseri. Next base: position 29,660,762 of record NC_137236.1, read on the forward strand.
CTCCTTGAAAAGTAGAGGTTCCCCGAAGGCTTGCAAAATAGCGTTGGGAACACCTGGGCATTTTACGGCCCGCTGGGGAAATTCAGACTGCGAAAAGTTGCTTGGAATTTTGATCTATACATTTCAATGTGTACTAAACCATTTGCTGTATACCGGAAACACGTTTATTTTGAAGTCTGTTTAGTGTTTTTTATCCACCGTGTTTATGTAGCCTGCATTCGTCGTATGCGTAATGTAGATTCAAAATAATGTCTATATAACATAAACACGCAGTGACCCGGCTGAGGCTGCGAGAAGGCGAATTTCGGAAAACCTGCCTGTGAAACTGCCAACGCAACAAGACTATTTCACCAAGCTAGGCACTGCTCGGAATTTAGTGGCCAAGTTGCAATATCCCATATATTTTGTTGTCTCAATAAAACAGGGTTATCATATTTTGAGATCTGGAAAGGACACTCTTCACGGGCTGCAAAAGTTACTATAGCGGACGAGAAAGTTGGGTGGACTAAAAAAAAGAAAAATAAGGTCATTTTTCCGACTTGACTCTCGAAATACCGTTGTCCGTATGATCGAACAACATTTCTCGTAATTCGTGGACTTTTTGGGCATTTTAGGCTAAAAAGTAGGTCAAATTGGCCTAAAAATAACGATATTCGGGAAGATATTGCTGAAAAAAGAACAATTTTGTTTTTTTATCATAGTTTTGAATAATTACGTGGGATAAATATTATTTTGGGGCATTAGCTTTACCTTCCTTATTGTCTAATAGCAACACATCCACTCAGAATCTTTTGCTAACAATGTAATTCAGTGCTTTCAATTTAGAAATGATTATAAATTAATACACCGCAAATTATAGTGCAAACTTTTCACTCATCCCGCCAACGTAATTCCAGCTTTCCATTCTCAGAAAAATAATTCCAAACCTCTGTCGCAGGGGTTCCAAGTCAATAAATTTTGAGAACCTAACTGATTTGGATTCCATTCTCCTAGACAACACATTAAAATTATTTTTATTGGAAATATCACACATAGAATCGACATTTCCAAGGGACCCTGTTTCGAATTTGAAATTGGAAAGAGATTTCGACCCCTAAACTCACCCGCTTGCTACGTCACTGTCAGTAGTGACAGCTCTGAGCTAACAATGGCAGTGCAGTGCAGTGCAGTGCAGTGCACATGCACGAACATCATTCAACAGAACACCGGTATCTCGATTCACGCAAAACGACGGCACGTGCTTACTAGTTGTTCCTCAACTAATATTTTTTCAAATGCAACTACCTAGTACTAGAACTAATGAATTTTAAAAATATCCAACTAGAACTAAAACTTGAACTACTCACTTTTCAATATCCGCAACTGGAACTATAACTAGAACTACTCAATTTACAAAATCCACAACTAGAACTAGAATTGGAACTACTCAAAAAAAGTTAGTTATAGTTTACCGTTAACTATATAAAAGGATAGTTTGTACAAGTCTATGCTAATAGCTTAGTGTGAAGCCTAGCAATCCATATTTCGAAGCATTGTTAAAATTGCCGACAACGTTACACATCGCAGGCGGTGTTCAAAATGTACTTGGAATATTGCTAAGGCCAAGAAGTCAGCTTGAGATGATGAGATCCGAGACAACTTTAACAGACTGCTGAGCGAATTGCCTGTTCCCGGAATTAAGCAATATGGGCAACATCACCAGGCAAATCTTGAAGCTGCTGTTGTCTGATTTAACCGTGTCCAAATGAATAACACCAAAATCAGTTGATCTTTTATCGCAGTTTCTGAAACAAGTTACTGCGTAGGCTACTTTAGCTAGCATCGGACGAATCCATCGACTCCACGTACATTGCATAGCTAATAATCTGTGGGCATCTTCTCATAGTGGACACATTTGAAGAGTAAATGCTAGCAGGGCTAACGTGGGGACAAAGCTGACTTCTGTCTGGGCTCCACGCTCCAGCCATGGTAGGAAAGCAAAAAGGGTTGGTTGATTGGTTCGCTCAAAAGACATCCCGAAACCTCAGACTTATTTTCCTATCACTGTATTTTGCGTGAGCGGTGGAGAGCTCAAACTGACAATGACGTGACGAATACAATTGCCGTAATTGGCTCAAGCATTGAAACCGAGAGTTCAGTGGTGGAAGGATTTGAAGGTGCAAATGCCTATACTTGGCAATGCATATGCAACGCACGTTCCATGAAGTTTCTACCAATAGTAAGCTTATTTAGGAGAAAAATCCGCATGATTTACTTACGAAACCAGAAGATAAAATATTAAGGCAAATAACAGCAACTGCAAACTTACGAACGTTGTCCATGAATGCTTTCGAATGCATAAACAGGTAATAAGCGCCCCTATACGACTGGTACACACATTAAATTTAATAGAAGACTACGATTACTTGGTAATAATATTGTGCGGCCCGCAGCACTTTTTGATGGTAAAATGCGGTCCGTTATACATAGGAAGTTGAGAACCCCTGTTTTACCGAAACTTTATCTTAGCGTCATCTGGTCAATGAACCGTAATCCTCACCGATGTTCCGAGAATATGCTGGTTGTCGCTGCGGTAATCATCATCACAATAGAAATACGTGCAATTGCAATCGGCTGTACATGGTAATTCAGTGCAATCCTAAAATGTAAGCTGAAGTCGATCGAAATAGTAGAATGCAACAAGAGGGTTGAAATAACTATATTCAAATTTACATAGCAATCGAATAGACTTTTATTGCATTACCTAAGACAACAGATCCATGATTTCAGACGCAAAGCATCCGATGGTGACGATCATCATCAGAGGGTTATATTTCACGCTCCACAATTATGCAATATATACTATACTTACAGACATGAGTCTCGGTACAGAATGTCGAAGAAGATATTTCATTATATATTTCGTGTCTACTATATTTACCTGATTTTTGCATTGTTTAATCATCGACTGGTCCTGATATGTTACATTGTTACAGATGTGCCTGTATAGTGATATCACATTTTGATTAACTTCAGAACGGAGTGAAGATGAAGAAATGAAACTGCCATTGTTGCAATGTTTAACTCATTGTTACTGATATTACATTATCTTCGAGTGGTGGAAAATGATAAGCCAACGAATCGTTCATATGTTACACAATGATATAACACTTTATGTAAGATTGCGAAACCAACGACTGTCGGACTTATATCTTATGTTACTAAAATATACCTGTAAGGTAAAAATGCTTTCATATGTTTTTTCTATTTCGTTTTATGTCAGAGTGGGAGGTGACGCTTACGAAGAACATTTAAGGAGTGTAAAGTAGAATGATTAAGAACTACTAAAAATAGATACATCTGTCGTTCACTTATAAATATGATATCATGATTATCGTCCATCTCAGTAAGCAGAATAATTTCACTACTTACTTGATGTCGGAGGTGAGCCAGTCATACGAGATTCGTACTGCAGTACATGTGGTCCATCGACGAGAAGAATTAAAACTCAATGTCGCATACCTGTTGCAAAATGTAGATTTCTTTATATCAGGGGTCGGGAGCCTTTTTTGTCCGAAGAGCCATATTCGCCCTATTTTTTTCAATTTCAACTCCTAAAGAGCCATAAGCCAATCAACTGTTACGTCACATTTAGAAATTCGCGACGTCACGGTAGCACTAATTCGAACTCACCCCATGGTATTCCTTGTGACCGCCGCATAATCTCTGTAAAAACTGGTATTTATTGTTCGAAAATATAGCTCGAAACGAGATGTATAGGCAGAGATGCGTCAAGTCTCATCACTGATAACGCAATTAATTGTAAGTAGTTCAGGATTTGTTATTACTGATTGACTGTCACACTCATTCCGAAAATCTATATACTTATCGACTTCTCAATTCGGCGGTAATATAACGTTGCGCTGCACGTATACTTTTCATCGCAGGTATAATACAGAGCTACTTACCAATCATGAACGTGGATAGCTATGGCGTTATTTGTACTTCGAGTTTGTAATTGTGAATGCCACGTGAATGCCACCCGTTCATTTAGCACAGGGGTGGGCAAACTGCGGCCCGCGAAAGGCTCAAGAAACGTATTAAAAATATTGGTACAATGCGTACTAAAAATAGAATTACCGCAGGGACTTGGTTTAACTTTTTATTATTATATTTCACCACGATAATTATACGGTATATTCTCAGTTTAGTATATTTCATGGGTCGGCAACCCCCGACACGCGTGCCATTGTGGAACGCGAGATGATTTTTCATGGCACGCCAAATGATTTGACGCACACGATATATTAAAACAAGGGCTCTTAAAGTATGGGTCGCGACCAATGCAATGGATTGCTGAGGGTATAATTTGGGGTCACGATTGCACAAGAGGGACCTTTCAATATGTATGTGACATTTGTTTAATTACTTACAACAAAAACGTATTCGCGCTCCGCGCGATTTGCTGTTGTGAGTTTGTGGATATATATAGGTTGGGCCCAATAAGCGAAACACGTGGAGAAGTCGTTACAACACTTGACCATGAAAATGCGCCGACTATATACGCTAGATCAGGGGCGGGCAACTTCTCCCGTCGGCGGGCCGGATATGGGAAAAGGAAGCACTTGGCGGGCCGGATTGCAGAATATAAACAATATACGTTAATCGCGTATTGATCCACGTATACAAGAATCAATTGTATTTAATGTAAACTTTACGTTTGAAGCATAGAGACCAAAAACAGTATTTTATGAATTTATTTACATCAGAAGTCAATCAGACACCTGTGGTCGTTCAATATTGTCAACTAGTTTTTTGAACTCTGGTTGCATGTCGTATGCGGAAACCTTCGGTAAATACTGCATGCGAACATCAGTTATATTGGAACTCAGCCTTCCTCGTTAATGTTCGTGGCAGTGTTGGGATCAAGTCACTACCTTCGAGTCACAAGTCATCTCGAGTCATTCCACATTTTGACTCGAGTCAAGTCAAGTCACTGGATTTTGGAGGTGACTCGAGTCAAGTCAAGTCACGAGTCAAGTCACTCGATATTTGGAGGTGACTCGAGTCAATTCGAGTCAAAGTCAAGTCAAGTCACGAGTCAAGTCAAGTTGAAATTTCGAAGTACCAGACATGATTCAAAGTCATTATATTTTGCTAACTGTTTTAAATACAGATGAAGTACCCATTGATTCTGAATCGATGAACGATTAAAGAGTTGATAATGCGCGCGAAAGGCGTTGTATCGCTCACGCATACGTAGATCTGCTCAACTACGCCAGTATAGCGGTATAGCCTCAGTCTATCAGCCAAAATACAGGATAACATACCAAACCTCAGAAAGTTTAAAAATGATATGGTTCAATATCGTACCCATCTACATATCCATGATATACAATTATAAACGTATGACCGATATTCGTTTGATTTAAATTATATACAAGAGGGTTGGTTGAGGTGAGCAAGTTTACGAGAAAGTAAGCGGTTGTATAAGCTCTGATCACTGCGTTTGCGATCAATTTATTTGTGATATATCAATGGAGGTTCGGTAAGACGCACAATCATTGATTCATTGGTTGGCAATCCGAACTTATACAAGATACAACGATTTAGCCGACATCGATTACTTGAAGACTTGAAATTGACTCGTAAATTTTGCTTCTAGTCACGAGTCAAACTGCATTTCTGAAGCGTCGAGTCAAGTCAAGTCAAGTCATTTTCCCAAGGTGGCTCGAGTCATTCCAACATTGGTTCATGGTCGAAAATGTATGTAGACCCCAACAAAGCAAGTAGTTTAATGTCCATCTTTCTCAGGTTGGCAAACTTGGACTCTGTTATGTTCTTGATCTTGTTCGAACAATAACTCAATACGACGAGGTTGCAATATGAAATCAGTATATATTAACAGCAGAATAACTTTAAGACAGGCAACACGATCCAGAGTTCAGTTAAATGGAAGACCACGAGACAACAGAACACAGGGTGTAAATGCAAGCACGACACACGAGGAAATAATGATTGGCTGTAATTACTAATCCTATAGAAAGAAAGAGTTGTACGACACTAAAACGTAAATGCACGAACATAACAGTCCTCCCCTGTAAGTTGAGAGGGTTGCCCGAATTTACGTAGGTCTGTAGAAATCGGTTGGCTTTCTGTTCCTAAGAGGATAACGTCTACCTGACGTACGGGCAGGACTAGCTGCGGGACCTTGTGCCCTGTTCCTAACCAATGGTTGCTCATCTTGTGACTGTTGAGGCTGAGCAACTTCCTGTGTGGCTGTATTATTGCCAGCTGAAATCAAGCGTGGTTGGAGTTGGTTCTTGCGCCTTCTCCAATACCCATGATCTGTTTTTATAATGTACACAACACGCCCCAGTATTTCCGTCACCACGCCAGCAACCCACTTTGGTCCGCTTCGGTAACTGCGAGCGTAAACCGAGGAACCAATCTCGAAATGAGTGACTGATTGTCTAGGCGTAACAGGTTTCGATTTATCGAAGGGCGAGCACAAACTTAACAAACTGCGCGGCTGTCGACCATGTAAAATCTCGGCAAGCGTTTTCCAGTCTATGCCCGGGTGCGGTGCACATCGGTACGTAGCGAGAAGTGTTTGGAGCGCGAAGTTGAGATCTTTTCCCCCGTCGCAATTTTTTATTAATCCAGCTTTTAAAGTCTGGACGAAACACTCCGCTTCCCCGTTCGAGGCAGGGTGAAAAGACGGTGATACGACATGGTTGATTGCCGAATTAGAGCAAAACGTATCGAATTCATTCGATGTGAATTGCGGCCCGCCTTCCGTAACAATTGTTATGGGCAAGCCTTCGATAGAGAAGACTTCCCTCAAAGCGTTGACCACACACAAGGTTGTGGTAGAACCGACATTCATTACTTTAACGAAAGGATACTTTGAATGCGCATCGACGATGACAAGAAACATTTTATTGTTCATTGGACCTGCGAAATCCAAGTGAAGTCGTTCAAAGCTTTCAGAAGTTTTTGGCCATTCGCGATACTGACGATCAGGCGCTTTCATTACCTTACGGCAAGCGTCGCAACTCTTCACGATATTTTCAATGTCGCGATTAATGGAAGGCCATGCGATGTAACGTCGAGTCATCTGCTTCATTTTCGCGATACCCCAATGTCCTTCGTGCAACAATGATAAGACTCGCGAGCGAAGTGACTGCGGAATTACTACGCGAGGAAAACCATCAATATTGAACATGACTATGTCTTCGTGCAGAGAAAGCGAATGTTTGCGAGTCGAAAACCAAGAAAAATCATCAATGTTCACCTTTGGATTCTAATTACCATGAGTGACAGATAATTTTACTAGTTTCATGGTTTTGTCCTTCAGCGTCGCGTCGCGAATTTCATTGCGAGTTAACGGTAAGCCATCGAATGCCATATTCATAGCGTGAACGATCTCCGCGTTTTCACGAATTTCCAGTTCGTCAAACTCAGGGTCTGGACCCTTTGGTAGGCGAGATAAACCGTCGGCATTTCCGTGCTGACTAGTCGGTTTATAGCGAATATCGTATTGGTAAGCCATGGGCGTTAGTGCCCATCGCTGTAAGCGTTGCGCTGTAATCACGGGAATTTTCTTGTCCGGCGAGAAAATAGCTAAAAGCGGTTTGTGGTCCGTCACGAGCGTAACTTTTCTACCATACAAGAACTGACGAAATTTAGTGACTCCGTAAATGATTGACAGAGCTTCCTTCTCGAATTCAGAGTAGGATTTATGCGAATCGGAAAGCGTTTTCGACGCGTGCGCGATCGGTCTCTCTTCGCCATTGTGCTCGATTGAGAGGACAGCGCCGATTCGGAATTGAGAAGCATCCGTGGACAAAATGAGCTGCTTGTTTACATCATAATGAGCTAACTGCGTAGCGTCGATTACGTCGTTTTTGAGAAAGCGAAAAGCAGCGTCACAGTCCGTATTCCAAATGAATTTCGCGTCTTTTTGAAGAAGACGGTACAAGACAGCGGCTTTATTCGTGAAATTAGGAATAAACGCGCGATAATAATTTACTTTGCCCAGGAATGCCTGTAGTTGGCGAACATCCTGAGGTTTAGGCAACTGTTTGATTGCTTCAACGGATTTGTGAGACGGGCGTTTGCCGTCCTTGTCAATTATGTGACCAAGATACTCGATACTACTTTTGAAAAATTCACATTTAGCGAAGTTGACGGTGAAACCGTATTCGGTGAGGCGCTCAAAGAGTAGCGATAAGTTGCGAAAATGATCGCGTTCATCAGTGCCAGAAACGATTATGTCATCGATAAAACTAGCAACACCGGGTAAGCCGGCGATCATGGCATCAATACAGCGTTGGAAATTTGCGGGACTATATGCGACTCCGAAACACATGCGTCGATAACGGAGTAGACCAAATTGCGTGTTGATGACACACAAATTCTTCGCATCATCATCTAATTCTAGCTGAAAATAAGCATCGGCAAGATCAATTTTCGTGAATATACAGCCACCCTGTAACTTGTGAAGAATTTCATCCAAGGAGGGCAGGGGATGTTGATCTATCTGAATTTGTTGATTCAATGCTTTGAAGTCACCACAAATGCGTACTGAACCATTTGATTTAGTGACGGCAACAATTGGTGCTGCCCAATTACTGTAATTGATTGGTTCGAGAATACCTTGATTGACTAATCTAACCAATTCGGTTTGAACAGCGATTTGCCTTGCAAACGGCAAGGGACGTGGCTTGTTAAATACGGGCTTGGCATTAGGTTTCAAGTGAATTGTCACCCTTGTCTTGGTGCATCGTCCTAATACATTAGAGAAAACGGAGGGAAATTTGGACTGAAAAGATACCAATTTGTCGTTCGAATCAGAAATGTCAATAGTATTACATGATTGCGATTTTACCATCTGCGAGGAAATTGCATCCAAAGCAGACGTTCCCTTAGCGGTCATGGAGAAAGCATCGCTCCAATCGAGACCAAAAATGTTTTGCCCACGGTGTTCATCCAGAACCAGTGATGAGCACCGGAGCGGAGTCGGAGTGGAGTCGGAGCGGAGTTTTTACAATTTTGTGATACCCGGAGTGGAGTCGGAGTTTACAACAGATATTTTTCTGGAGTTTTACGGAGTATTGTTAGTTTTGCCCCCGATATCTTTCGATAGCTTTGACCAGAAGACACTATTGATTACAAACCAAAACACAGACAGTTGACACCTTGTAAAGTTGTAATATGAACGGTAACATGCAAAAATGATTGACAAGTGCATAAAAATCAGCCATCTGCACTGCAATTGGGGACTGGAGAGTAACCTAGTGATCTAGCAAGGCATTTCCGCTGAGCAGTGTCTGTAGTTCACAAACTTGAAGACACCCAATATCGTTCGCAGCGCATCATTTTCTCCCTGCAATGAGATGCAGTCTTTGAATCCACTGCTGAATGTCACCATATTATGAGATAAGATCTCCAGAATCTTCCACGTTGCTGTCATTGCAGTCTTCTATAGTCACATCATATTCCTCCTTGCGTATTTGTTTCGTGACTAATGTTCATGCTACCCCAGTAATTGTGCGAAACATTTACAATCAGCAACATACAGCGGGGCTTCCCTATGGTACAGCCTTTGGCTACCATGATTCTTCCAGCAAGTTGATGATCATAACGGAATATATCCCATTATCCTGATGACATTCAATATAGTAATAGGTCCATTTTGTGAAAATGTATTCCCAACGTTGGTATCAGTTGAAACAAGATAATATCCGATACCACTTTTGTGATAACTTTTCGCAACTTTCATCGTAGTTGCAATTTGCAGTGAGAGATATCGATAATAAGTGTTACATCAATATAACCTTTATATCTGTGAGAAATATACATACAACAAGCAAGTATCTGGATGGAAACAATAATAACTTATGCAATGTGTTACATGATTTAATGACATTGCGACGAATTTTCGCTAGTAAGATCCGCTCACAGAGGCATACCAGCATCTAAGCCCGCTTTAAAGATTTCAACAATACATAAATCACTAAGGTAAGCTGATCTTACCCTGTAAAAACAGAATATTCCGAATTTCTGAACAGCCACACTAAATAAAACTACAACCGTCTGCTTTGCTCTGCTCGCATCAACTCAACTACGCTTACTTCAATATTGATTGACGTAGTCAGTCATCCAGAACTCTTCTGAATTTTCGTCATGTAATGTTTGATTGAGAAATGACTTTGATGTGATATGAAAAATCAGCACCGCAATCAAGTTTCTGCTGCTGGTCTGTCTCAAACTCCAAATTCCAGATATCATGTATCAGCTTCAAAATTGGAAGTCACTAGTCATTTAGTCAACTTCAAGGAGCGTCGATCGGTGCGTCAGTGATGCATCATGTATGTTTAGTGCAGTTCCATCAACTGTTTCATGGCGATGCGGAACTTGATTTACTGAAACCTGTGATGTGATCGTCGATTTCAGTGGTGTTAGTGGTAGTTAGTTCGAACTGACTGGTCTTCCTTCGTCGTTTTAATATAATGGCTGAAGCACCGTCGACGTCAAGTGGGTTACTCACTAAGACGCAGAAAAAGAGTGACGTGTAGAACTGTGGAAGGATTTCACTCTGATGCTGCATGATAATAACGGCCAGTATACTGGGTTTACGAGATGTCAAAATTGCAATGTTCAGCTAAAGCATCACAAGTTGACAAGTGGTACGTCGCATCTTCGAAGACATATCGAAGCTTGTAAGAAGAATTGATCGCAGTTGAAATGCAAGTAAGCGAGTAATCAAAGGAGAAGGTGATCATGGGGAACACTGATCGCCGGGTGGAGAATACCGAAGAAGTGCCGGTTTGCCGTGGTGTTGTGCAGAAGACGTTTTGCCATCCAGATTTACGGTGAAACGTAAGTTCGATGAGGAGGCTTCATCTTTGAAGCAGAAGCTGTCAGAGGAGCTAAGAGTTGCTATCAAGTGTTATGGGCTGGCTGGCATCACCACAGATATGTGGACCGATCTAAAGGGTCGCAGTTCTATTAGCTTGACTGTCCATTTTGTTGGAGAGAACTTGACTCTCAGAAGTAATGTTGCGACTGTTCGGCAATTCACGGATACTAAAAAAACTGGTATGAATATCAGACAGGCTATCGAAAACATCGATTGGGATTCTTCGACAATGGTCTGAATATATTTCGGGGACTGGACAAGATTCTTCGGGTTATCTCGGAGTCTGGGATTGAGATCCCCGGAGTCGGAGGGACTTTGCCTCAGAGACCAAAGTTGTCGGAGGGACTCGGAGTCTCGAAAAGCAGACTCCGCTCATCACTGTCCAGAACTACCAATTTTAAGCCAACTCGAACTTCCGAACCCACCTGCACGGTTACAGTGCAAATACCTTTCACTTTCAGTGGCTTGTCGCCATACGCTACGAAAGAGCAATGGTATGCTGAGAGTTTCGGAGAGCCCAAAGTTTTGTACGCAGTCAATCCCACCATGGCGGAGGGTGCACCAGTGTCCCACTGTGTCGGCAACGGAATGCCGTTGATGCTGGAGTTGGTCCAGAGCTGGTTTCCTACGCGTCGATATAGTTGATCGATGTCGAAGGAGAGGAGTGGCACTGAGCAGAAATTGACGCATGTGACCTATTGCGTGATACTAGGTTTGGTAGACATGCACACAGGTTTGATATGAGCTTTACGACCACATTTCAGACATACTGAATGTCGATATTGACAGTCTTTTCTCTGGTGATCGATGAAACAGCGGCTGCAGGATTTCAGTCTTTCTGGGAAGTTGCCTTGGTTGGATTTGGAAGGTTTTTTCCCCTTCTGATAACTTACCGTCATTTGGTTGACGACGGAAGTGTCTTTACCGCTACTCTCGCCTTGGATAACCCTGTCAGTTTCCAGCGTTCTCACGTATGTTGCGGCTACTTTGAGAACGTCGTCAAGGGATGGATTGGTTTGTGTTAGACCAGAGGTCTCAAACACGCGGCCCGCCAGAGCATTTTGTGCGGCCCGCGACGACATTTTAGATTTTATTATTTTACAAAATATAAGTGTCACATATATATTTTCAGGTTATAAAGTGAAAATTCCCTCTTAAATTGCTCCGAAAGCCTCAAACTATTCATCAAACGTCCCTATCACGTCAATTGCAAACGCTAACATGCAGTGGAACATTCACTATTTCGCTAATTTCCTATTCATGATGACAAAACCAGACCCTTAGACTATTCTAGACTGAAATTTGTGAGTTGGACTTGGACGCGACCTTTCTTAGAATTACTCAGACTCGGGCTAACTCGATGGCAAAATGAAAATGACTCGAGTGGACTTGAAGTGACTCGGAATGCCGTGAATTTGTTAGAACCATGGACCCAACAAACTAGTCGCGTATCAAGGGATTAGTAATAGATCAGAAGGTCGCAGCTTGGTATTTCGCTAACTAAGCAAGTATAGTTATGGTAACCATTGGCAATCTGTTAGTTACGTCTTTGGTCGCTAAACCATGTTATTAAAGGCCACTGAAAGGTACCGAGTACCGTAGTGGTACGCTCCAACTATGTAACAGGAATGGGCCGTTCGGCGTTCCGACATTTCAATCACTTGGACACATTCATTAATATATTTATATTATATTTGAAGATATTTGGCCATGAGATAAATAGCCAACTTATCAGAAGTATACACGAATCCTGGATTGGAATTACAATGCTCAACTTGAAAATGTTTTGATATCAGATCAGTCTCTATTATCAGTCTGTTGAATTCAAAATATTCATAGTAGCTGAAAATTATAACCTGAAAGCTTTTATGATGGCATCATACATTTGTCCACCCATATGGTGTCTATATCTTATAGTTAATAAATATATCAAGTACAACAACAATTATATTCAAATAGTTATAAATGTGATGATTCTTTTCGTGCCAGGCCTAAATTGATACAAACGTAAATCACACTTTGACGATGTGTGTTTACTATCAGTCTGCTGGATCGGCTCACTTTCAACAGGAAAATTCATTCCCGCCAAGTAAGGCCTACTTAGAAAGACATAGAATACCCCTATAAATGCTGCGGCCCGCGGCGTCGTCAAAACTGGAAAAATGGCCCGCAAGCACATTTGAGTTTGAGACCTCTGTGTTAGACAATGCCGTCTCACATCCGCGTGCGGCGTTTCTTTAATGATGAGATCGCGCATTAGCTCATCAACTTAGCTCTGATCACAGCCATCTCTTGAGCATATGAAGTTGCAATCTTTGGAGATTCCGCGTAGAGTAGCAATCCAATCGGCGTACGATTGTCCCGGTTGCATTTTACAGTTGTAAAATTCGTATCTGGCTGCTTGTACAATGTACATGTATGGAGTCCTTGAAGTGTGTAGACCAGTGGTTCCCAAACTTTTTCGGTGTGAGGGCCAAATTTAGAATTTCAGAGTGCGATCGGGGCCGCACGAATACTACGGCTATGAAACGGACCCAAACAGTCATCATGGCTACTTCGGAGTAGTTTTATTGACCTGGCGAGATTTTAAAACGGTACACTGTTTACCGCTACTTATCTGCTGCATTGGGTGTCCGTTGAGTGCATCAGCTTTTCGCGCCTAGGCGCGCGAAGTGGGAGAAATTTCTTTAGTTTCATGACTGAATCGGTCAATATGATCGGGAATTGCATGTATTGCTATTAATTTTCATCCCGTCTCTGTTCACGTAATCTGGTCTACCGGTAGAGCTGAGTGAGGTTTGTTTGAAAAGGTATAGGCTCCCTCAATAGTAATTAAACATCTCCGGGGGTATACCCGTTGGCAGCAACGTAACAGCACTTCTTTACGACCTAGGCAGGGCCCATAGGGTGATAAACTGACCCCGCATCACGTTGTTCGCTTTTGCCACGAAATTAAAGTTGTGCTGTTTAGTGAGACAGCGCGCGACGTGCGAATATTTCGATAATTCATGATAAAATTGGTGACTAAGATCGGGAATTGCATGGTTGTCCTCTCTGCCCACGTAATCAGATTTACCGGTTGAGCTGAGTGAGAGGTGTCTTTGAAACTGCAGACCCCGTAAAATTAAACATCTTCGGGCGGGCGGACCCCTAGGTATGACTTCTTTACATGATGTTATTTCGTGACCTCCTCCTGTCTGCTATATCAAAAAATGTAGAATTGCCAAAACCTACTAAACTGAAAGATCACACGATTTCAGATTGGTATTTCTTCACTGGCATATAATTTTCTTTCCTGCGGGATGTTATTTGTCTTGCGAGGTTCAGATTGCCAAGACAATGAACATTCGGCGCCAGTCATTTAGGCGCGTATATGGACAATTAAACCTATATGTATTTTGTATATATAACGACGTTTTTGGTATTTCGAAGTTTTTGGTCAGCATAAAAGCAGTCCTTTACGGCCAAGGCTTTCTCGCTGCCGATTGTTCTGACACACTTCTTGGAGTCACATGTTACATTGCCTAAAACTATATATGTCTTGGTGCGTTGTGGTGCGGTCATGGCCAACGCTGATATGCCCATTTCTATAAATCTTGCGTATTTTTTCTTGGGGAAGAGTACCCAATAATCAACATATGTGGCGAATTGAAAAATGTTTGAAAAAGTTACATAAATTTTCTAAAAATACTCTATAATTTATGCTAATTCACGAAATAATTTTGGGCCCTTCCCGAGCTCGGCCCCCCTCAATTGGGGGTTTGGGGTGCGGCAGTTACGGCCCTGACTATATAGGACTACCAATTATGCTGCTTTTAGCCGGCTAAGCAGTATGCATCTCGTCGTATTCAACCGTGAGTCACGTGTTGCACATCTAGTCCTCATAGGGTTACCATACGTCCTCTTTCAAGATGATTTGTCCTCTTTTTTAATTTTTTTTAAATGTGTCCTCGGAGGACGCCCAAATGTCTTCTTTTTTGGGGATTTTCGTCACATATAGGGCCCAATTCGACCGATATACATTAAGTCAGCACTGTGGGAACGCTGCGGTGGCTATTTCGGGAGCTTTTTTCAGTCAACCACCTGTTAGTGTGAAAGAAAAACTGTATTTTCCGGGAGTTGAGCCTCTTTTTCTCTTTCAGTCAAGCGACCACGTAGTGGAAAAAATTTAACATTTTTTCAGGATTTTCCTCCGATATTGAAAGTTATCAATACCTATTTATATCTATAGCTACTGCTCGTTCAACTGGAAAGTTAGGGCACATTGCATTGAAACAGCAGTGACGTAACGTTAGCAGTCTATACTCACAACTTTCCTGCAATTCTGTAATCAAAAACTACAGAGGCCAAGCCAAACAAGAGTATTTTATAAATATAAATTTCATTTTTTGTCATAAATCGATTTCTTAATATATTTTGGGGGCCGCAAGAAGGCTATCTGGGGGCCGCACTTGGGAATCACTGGTGCAGACAACTTCTCAGTAAACGCGTCGAAGGATTGCGCACTGACATCAGCAGCGCCAATCAAATTACGTAGGAGCGAGTACGTTTCAGGTCCAACCCATGAGAGTAGACACGCTCTTTTCTTCTCCATATTGGAAATGCCGTAAATTGCAAGGTGGTGGTTGAATCGTTGCAGATATTGGTCCCATTTCTCCTTCGATTTTACGAACGAATCAAACTTGGGAGCGGTAGCTTCAGATGTTGAAGCACCGGGACTCGACCTCTGTGTTAACTGCGCCATCTCTGTCATGACTTTTGCCATTGCTTCGTCATGCTTTGCTTGCTGCTTCGCTTGTTGCTTCAAATCTTCTCTGTGCTGAGCATTTTGCTGCTCCAGCTGTGCCTGTTGTTGCTCCAGCTGTGCCTTTTGATTTGCCATGGTTTCTTCATGCTGCCTTTGTTGCTTCGCCATCATTTCTTGCTGCTTCTCTAGAAGCTTCAATATACTTGCTTCCATGATATATGTTCGTTGCAGAAATAACTATGAATCAGACGTCTGACACCAATTGTTATGTTCTTGATCTTCTTCGAACAATAACTCAATACGACGAGGTTGCAATATGAAATCAGTATATATTAACAGCAGAATAACTTTAAGACAGGCGACACGATCCAGAGTTCAGTTAAATGGAAGACCACGAGACAACAGAACACAGGGTGTAAATACAAGCACGACACACGAGGAAATAATGATTGGCTGTAATTACTAATCCTATAGAAAGAAAGAGTTGTACGACACTAAAACGTAAATGCACGAACATAACAGATTCATTAAATTTATTGTCAATACTTTGAGAATAAAATTTCACTTTCAAAGTAAAAACTCTCGGCGGGCCGGTCAAAATCCCTTCGCGGGCCGGATCCGGCCGGCGGGCCGTATGTTGCCCGCCCCTGCGCTAGATCATGAAAATGCGCCGATCTCTGTATAACACAAACTGGTTGGAATTCATAAGATTTTGTCCGACATTGGATGCTCTGGAAAATATCGCCAGATGCCGTTGGGATGCTTTAGTCTAGGGACGTACAACGAGCGGGTACAGAACGATGATACACATGTGTGCCGCGAGACCGCGACACATGAAGACATTAACCCTTTTGAAGGGGGGAGGGCATATTTTGCAGAATTGACCATCACTTTTCAAATTCATACCGTGACCTCACCGTGACTTGAATATGGTCTGCTGAAGTTTAAAAGTGGGCGGAGTATAGCCCTCTACCGTTTCCGCCATCGATCGACACCCAATGACATGTCCAAGTTTTTTTATAAGACTGAATAAACAAAATTTTTCTCTAAAAAATCTCTCTCTCTTTCTCATTTTATAAGGCTGACCCCCAGGATGGCGTCAGAGAGTCAAAAATGATGCTTCAGTGCGTAGCTGCCGTTGCCAGGTTTCGAACAAGCCGTCAACCATGTCCGTAAATCTCGCGGCTCTCCCGATATCGAAAAATCAAAAATACATGAAAAATTCACATATGGGCGTGGTCAGTTAGTGGTCATAATGGTCAAGTTCCAGGTAAATACCGAATCGGACACCTACAGTCCCGTGTATTGCATGAAACAACGAAGAATACTTTCTCTTGTCATATCCGACCATTTTCAGGCATTGTTAACCAGTTTATGACTCATATTTCAGCATAAACTTGTACTTGAACTTGACCATGTTCTTGATAATCATCGAAGCGTGACCAAATTACCAAAACTCCTCAGAAACCTCCCCAAAACAAGGTTTGATGTTCGAAACGATGAAAAGTTGCACGGAATACCGTACAAGTTGACTTCTGATGTTCTGGCAGAATTTTCGACAAAAGTTCCCACTCGGAAAATATCTGGAAATCTTAGGTGATAACCGTTTTTTTCGGGTTTTCGTAATTTTTTTTTCGTTGCGAACTAAAAGTTTTTAGTAAGGTATCAAATGAATCGGAAAAATCTCAGCCTTCCAAAAAACCAAGTACCCGATGCAAACGGCGTGTCAGCACGAAGAAATCGGTCACAAAGGCATGCCATATCAGATATGATACACCCCCTTCAAAAGGGTTGTTTCGGCCAACCTACAGCTGGGCAAAGTGGAGTGCCAAAAAGATCGACGGCGATTAAAGCTTGGTGAAAATTGACCGTCGCTGGCTAGCCAAAACTCACGATATTGATATGTCTGGTCGTCGAAATGAACAACGCTCGTAGGCGACCCAAATTCATTTCGTAAATAACCATCAAATACAGTCTTTCGGGCGGATTTTATTGATCTTGAAAGAATTTCACGCGCTTGGCGCGATTTACTAACTCCTAATTTCTTTTTATAATGTGCCACCCCCCCCAAAAAAAATAATATATATATATATATATATATATTTACCTATTAGACTACTTTGGTGGACAGTCCTGTTTTGAAGCAGTTGGGCGACAATTATCGCCAACAGAAGGAGACAAGCTAGGCGTCTTGAAATAACTCGATTGGTTTTGGAATATCGATTCCGCGCTTTGTCACTGGTGATTTGCGGTTTATATCGCAGCGTTTAGAATATACACGAAATGTCCTCCAACTGCGGTCGCCCTAATTTTTCCCAACTTTTGCAATATCTAATAGACCACTTTAGTGGACATTTGTTACTTAGGGAGACAATTCGCCATTTTGAATTACCAGACCATGACCATTGCTGTTACTGAACTTAGGTGGACATTGACGTCGTATATATATATATAGATATATAATTTTCTTTTAAATATGTACCGATATAAATGTATAAAAGGTACCGAAATGGATCCAACCGTGTAGGCAATTATTAAAGAATTGCAACCAAGTATCGTATCAAACCGTTGTCTGCATTAGTCTAGGAGTATGCACTGTGCAGCTCTAGTAAGCTAGCGACAAAAATGTATACCCTCCGCGACCAGTACTATGAGGATCACTGGCGTAAGCTATGCCGTTGTCAGCTGCAGATGAGCAGTGGGTAGGTGTCCTTACTTGGTGCGATAAATATGACAAACTGAAACATGTTTGACACGCTGGTTGGTAATATTGTGACATTTTTTGACAATTTTAGACGCTGCATACGTAAGGTTGCCGACTCCTGATATTTTTATTTCATTGCTAGCGCGATAGCCCGACCGCAGCGCCCACCAATTTTAAAATTTTTCAACAGCTAAACATCGCAGAAAGTCAAAACGGAAATGACTTACGAATCACGAGTATATTCGCCACTCCAGCAAGTTTATTACTTTTAGTGCATGCTGTACTCGAAAAACCCGATTCGCGGGTGTGTTCGTTCTCTTTATGTGCAGAAGTTTTTATATTTATAAAATCTATATATTGTAGTGGGAAAGTATTTGAAGCTAACATTGTTATGACGCTGTCAGCATTGTTTGTCCTGGAGTTGAACCAAAAGTAGAATCGCAGATCACAGTGATCACGGCTCACAGATTCAAAACTACATCCTGTTATAAGAATCGGGACAACCGACTTTTTTGAATATTGGTTATTGAGGTTGATCAGCTTCGGAAATCTCGCCAATATTTCTGACGCATGTACGATATCATCGAACCAATGATTGGATTGTTTTAAATCAGTGGTTTCCAGCATGTGTTACGCGTACCACTAGTGGTACGCGAAGGTCTTCCAGGTGGTACGCGAGTAGATTCTGTTTTTTTCGACCGACGGGACTCATTAGCTCAGGTGGGGTTGATTTTTAGTTTTTTGAAGTCGTCGTGCTGGGTATGGGCAATCCCACCAATGACGACCTACGGCAGAGGTCTCAAACACGCGGGTCGCATGCCCGCGAGTCAGTCCATTTTGTGCGGCCCGTGACGGCATTTTGGATTTCGAAGTATTGGACAATATTAACCTACTATTTTCTTTCAATTCGAGAACTTAAATTTGCTCTAAAACTACTCCAAAAGCCTGAAACTATTCATCAAACTTTACTATTACATCACTTTCAAAAGTTACTACGCAGTGGAAGATTACCTATTACCTGACATTACTTGTTTATGATGGTTAAACTGGACCCGTTGATGATTCGTACTGAAAATTGTGATTTGGACTTGTGCACGACCTGTTGTAGCATTACTCGAACTCGGACACAATGGGTGATATGATAATATAAAAATGACTCTAGTCTAGTCGAGTCAAAAGATACAATCAGAGAAGGACTTTTGTGACGCGGAACGCTGTGACTTGGTACAACCACGGACTTTGGTAATAACTTTGGCAACAACTTTGATAACGACTTTGGTAATTTGACTTTGGTAATGACATGATCAATATCATATAGTTATCAGGAGTATACCCGAAACCCGGATTAGGCTGTACTGCTCCAATGCTCTGATATCAGATCAATCTTTGTAAAATTCTACAATTCTACCTATAATTGCAGCACGTCTAATGACCGCTAGCTGCTAAATTATAACGCGACAGCTTTAACGGTGTCCTGATGCATTTGTACTCTCGCATGGTGTCTACAACTAATTATTTTGAGAAGCTATGCCAAGTGGGGAGACCGGGGACAAAAGTTACACAGGGCAAATGTAACAATCGACCTCACCGCTAGTAGGATGAAGAAGTCGCCTTCATAATTTGAGTGCACATGCGGTAGTTATGTCTTCTAATATGCCTGAAGTTACGTTGAGCTACGACGCGAAACTCAAGAATAATTTTTTTTTTAAAACGAAACTTTGGACCCTTCAGTAATTATTTTCTGATCTGGAATATTTTGTTCTGAAGAATAAAACCTCAAGTGGTTACAATGCAATATATGTGGCTGGAACAATGTTACCATCCGTCTGCCGTGATCATATGGAAACTAGGACTTGCATCGCCGGGAAGGCACCATCCTGAGACATTAATCATGGTCGATCGTGTCAGAGGCAATTGTAACAATCTGTTACTTTTGTCCCGTTACAATATCTTTTCAATGCTGAATATATGTTGGTATAACCATTTATCTACCGCATATGAATCTTGCAATAGCCAGAAGTTCATTAACAGAACAGAAACTACCTGGTCATACCAATTCTAACATGATCCTCTGTCGGAACGGCCATACAGAAGTGGTGATGTGAATCTTAGGGTCCGGTTATTTCCGTGATTCTACTACCCTATCTCATGTTGATCGACTTTTGATGTTTCGACCTTCAATGGTCACTTAAGAACTTGCCCATGACTGAATCCTCATTCCCTGACTTTGAGCATGGCCCACCTATATTTTGTCATTTGGTGTGAACAATTTATTTTACTTATGTACGGAACAGAAGAATACTATTAGCTTTGATGCCACACAAGGTTGTGCCCTCGTTTTGCTACACTATCATCGGCCCATTCAACAAAGATATTTGAGCTAGTCGGTTTCGCACCTTCGCAGGTGACCGAATGCCCAATGCACGTTATGCATGCTGAACTACAGCACCTTGGTAGAAGAGGCCGAATATGTGTAGGGAGATGATAGAATGAATGTGTTTCTTGTACACTTTGAGTTCATGCAGAAGGCACGAAGGGTGATAATTTATTCAGATGATAAAAATGCGATGGGGCGTAGCCTGGAGAGTTAAAACTTCTCCTTTTTAGTTTAATTCAAGAGTACAATTTGTGCTCCCGTTATTGTTGTTCATTTTGTTTGTTTTTAGTTATAAATAACACTGTTACAATTACCCCGCATGGACGTAACAATTGCCCCTGGACATTGGACGATTTTCGCGATCCAAAATTTCCATGATTGATTATTGATTGAGTTCCATTTTAGTTTTTATATCAACTATCGAGTTGTTGGCTTCTTTATATAAAAGTTTGGAAATGAAATATCCACGAGAAAAACACGTATTGTTAGAAAATACAGAATGTGTTACAATTGTCCCCGGTCCGTCCAGCAACAACTTTATGCAAATATATAAAATTATTATTTTTTGGGCCAGGCTTGAATTCACAATAGTAAATCACATTTTTACGATGCGTGTGGAATGTCAGTCTACAAGGTCCCGTCAAATAACGCCTACATTGAATTCTCCTATTATTGGTCCTGCGACCCGCGGCGCCATCAGAAGTAGGAAATTGGCCCGAGAGCACATTTGACTTTGAGACCTCTGACCTACGGGGAAGAGATCTATTGAAGCATTGGGATTCCTACCTAACCAAATTCCGTTTTAATATATTTGACCACAGAAATTCCAAATGGATGCACTACAGAGATCATATACTGCGCATTAAAATGGGCGGTTTATTTTCTGCAATTTTCTGCAACGGCTGCAACCCTATTGACCACCTTCGGCGCGCGTAGCTTATACAGGTGGTACGCGAGCACTGAGTAAAACATAGAAATTGCACGTGGGTGGGAAAAGGTTGGAAACCGTTGTTTTAAATTACCTTATATATTATTTTCATATCCTCACTATATATTCAAATACCGATATTGCGTTGTGGTTTATAATCCCAATTTTATATAATGCGGCCCGCCAATGGATCAAGATGTTGAATGCGGCCCGCAGGCTAAAAACTTTGCCCGCCCCTGATTCAGCGTCATAGATCAGGATTACAATGTGTACTTGAAAACTGCGTTTTGACATGGGCGTCGCCATGTCTGCTATGCACTTTGATTAATCAACGTATGTCGCAATTCAAGATGTCGAGTCGGGTACATAGAATTCGCGAGTGATATTGGTCGCCGGCGTGACAGTAACCTAAATTTGAGGATTTTGAAAAGAGGGGTCCAACCCCCTAAACCGGAAGATGGCATTGTCTTTACCTCTTAAAGGCATTTTATACTGCCACGAGAATAATTATTCTGGCCGTGAGTACAATTTACTAAAAAGTTGTTGCAATAGATCAATTAAGTAAAGAAATTATTGTTTGGCAAAGAACCATATATGGCTCGCGAGCCATAGGTTCCCGACCATTGCCTTATATCGACGATTACACAGGGCAACAATTTTTTTTTTACATCATGATATGTAAGATAGATGCAGGGGTATATCAGGGGCACTGAGTCCGAAAAATGGCATTATTTTTGCCGAATTGGTTCTGTTTTTTGAGATATTGCCTCTTCCCACATATGTCATGAAAAATAGTATGTTTGTGGGTAATATAGGTTAACTCACGCTTGAGGAAGTGAATATGGGCTTAGGCTAGTACTAACATGCGCTTTGTAGTGCACTGATGAAGCAATAGTTAGTTTTATCTTGAAAATTATCATTTAGAGACTATTTTTCCGACAGATTACGTCAATTACCACCCCCTCATTTGAGAAACAGAAAGAGTCAAATGATACTTATCTCATCACCGATGATTAGTTGGCTCAAATTTACCACGCTTCAGACGATTTTAATATGAGATACTGTCCCTTGCTTTCATTTTCAAAATTTTTAAATACATTAAAAAATGAGTGGTGCATAGCTAGACCAGAGGTCTCAAACTCAAATGTGCTTGCGGGCCAGTTTTCCCGTTTTGACGACGCCGCGGGCCGCAGCATTTATAGGGGAATTCTATGTCTTTCCAAGTAGGCCTTATTTGGCGGGAATGAATTGTCCTATTGAAAGTGAGCCGATCCAGCAGACTATCAGTAAACACACATCGTGAAAATGTGATTTACTCTTGTACAAATTTAGGTCTGGCAAGAAAAGAGTCATCACATTCATAACAATTTGAATAGAATTGTTGTTGTACTTGATATATAATAATTATGACATATAGACACCATATGGGCAGAAAAAATTATGATGGCATCATAAAAGCTATCGGGTTATAATTTTGCAGCTACTATGAATATTTCGAATTTAATAGATCGAAAATAGAGACTAATCTGATATCAAAACATTTTTAGGTTGAGCATTGTAATTCCAATCCAGGATTCGGGTATACTTCTGATGAGTAGGCTATTAATCTCATGGCCAAATATCTTCAAATATAGGAGCAGAAACAAATATAAATATAATATAAATATATTTATAAATGTGTCCTAATGATTGAAATGTCGGAGCGCCGAACGGCCCATTGTTGTTACATCGTTGGAGCGTACCACTACGGTACTTGGTACCTGTAAGTGGCCTTAATAACATGGTTTAGCGACCAAAGATGTAACTGACAGATTGCCAATGGTTGCCATAACTGCTTGCTTAGTTAGCAAAATACCAAGCTGCGACCTTCTGATCTATTACTATTCCCCTGATACGCGATTAGTTTGTTGCATCCATGGTTCTAACAAATTCACGGCATTCCGAGTCACTCTGAGTCCGCTCGAGTCATTTTAATTTTGCCATCGAGTTAGCCCGAGTCTGAGTAATTCTAAGAAAGGTCGCGTCCAAGTCCAACTCAAAGATTTCAGTCACGAATCGTCTAAGGGTCAGGTTCCGTCATCATGAATTGGAAATATGGCGAAATAGTGAATCTTCCACTGCATGGTAGCGTTTGCAATTGATGTCATAGTGAAGTTTGATGAATAGTTTCAGGCTTTCGGGACATTTTAAGAGGGGATTTCGACTTTATAACCTGAAAAGATATATATGACGCTAAAATATTTTCAAATTATTAAAATTCTAAAATCTCGTCGCGGGCCGCACAAAATACTCTGGCGGGCCGCGTGTTTGAGACCTCTGAGCTAGACAGAGAAAGTGTTGTAATGACCTAAATTTGTTTTCCTACATATGTTACGAGGACACGTTGAACATGAAGCGGTTCAATATGTGAAATGTCACCAAGTGCACTTACAAGGAACACTTAGCCATGACGTTGGAAGATCAGGATAAACGCCGGGCACCGCAAACGGTCCGCCTGCATTAGGCTGAAACTTCTCGCTTATGGAGTCAAGGTAAATTCTGATGCAATTTGTAATCCCCGTCGTTTTGTGCAAGTACAAGAGCCATCATGATGATTGATATTTTTACATCAATGAGATGTAAGGTTGGAACAAAAACAAGAAGTCATAGCACTTCCTCAACATTGACTTTGCTTTACAGCCAATTATACGCTCCTAATTGGCTACGTATAATTGCTGTCATAGTCATCATTTTGACCTAATACATCAGCCATTATTACTCTAGTAGTATTATAGGCTATATAATTTCATACTCTCCTTGCCTTTCAGTATACAGTTGTGTGCCCTCTTTTTTCAGGATAATTCAGAACCAACCCAATCATACATCTTGACACTCAAGAGACCAAGTGGACGGTGCACTTCGACGGGCTAGTGATAAATGACGTGGTAGATTTCTCATATGCTTTGGCTTTGTGTCACTGCATCGGGTATTCAATATCCAGTTCGGCGCGGTATGAACAATACTCTACATTTCTTGTCCATCCGCTTTGCAAAAATGAAAGGGCTGCGTATGCCGTCTGCAGTCGCTTCAATGGGTGATAAAAATTGATGTGCAGTTTTGAAATTCATTTGATCATTGATATACAAATTGGTAATTTATGAAGTAGTTTTGCTTTTTGGGGTGCTAAAGTAGATTTTGCTGAACAATGCTGTCTGACTCTTTTTCTCTTGAGCTACTCTCTCGTTTCGCCAGACAGCATTGTTGCGTCCCAATGCTAATCTCCATAACGATGAAAAATTCGAGGCTGATTGTGGGAGTTCCAGGGCCACGAGCGGAATAAAATTTATATTTTAAAAATCAGTGCAGAGTCAGCTTTCGATTGATACCCGTTTTACCAAATTTAATGCTCGGCAAGCCTGTCAAAAATGACCGTCAAATTGCCTGTAGCCAAATGGAAATTGTGACGTGATACAATTTCACTGAGGCGTGAGATTTGCCTGTGTCGACACCATATAGGACACTATGATGATACATTACGAGCATAGTGCACTATGTCTTGTCGTTAAGGAATAATACATCAACAACAAAGACAGTACAAACATGTCGTGTATCATGTCATGTTATATTTATATTACGGGATTTCTTGCATTTTGCTACTACCTCGTATGCTATACTCACGGATGATACTTGACCAGTGGCATCGCGCAAGTTAAGCTGAAGATCCAAGTCCAAGTATACGTATTTCTTTTTCGTGCCATACGAAACGTCTGCAGATCTATACGAAAAACAGCAATGAGAAGAACTGAAAAATTTGCAAGTTAATTTCATGTTCTACTGAAATGAATCAGCCTCAAACTTCGAATTGTGATAAAATTTGGGGTTGTGACGCAACAACTCTGTCTGGCAAAACGACAGTGCAGCTCAGAAGAAAGGGCCAGACAGACAGTATTGATGCGTCACAATCCCAAACTCGATCACAATGAAAAATTCGAGAATAAAATTCGAGAATAAAAATTCGCAGGATAAAATGTATATTTCCGTAATCAGTTCAGTAGCCGCTTTTTATTGATACCCGTTTCATCAAATTTGGAGCTCGGCAAGTCGGTCAAAAATGGCCGGAAAATTGCCTTTGGCCAAATGGAAAGTATGACGTACCCCAAATGCAGTGAGGCATTCAATCTCGCTGTGTCCAAATCCATATAAGACACTATTACTTTGTTTCCATGCACGTCCGACGGACGGCCGAAATGCCATGACGCATGCGTTGTAGGCTACATGTCGGCCGTGTTTCCATGACCAGGCGTAATCCGACCGTGACTTGGCCGAACTAGGTAGGCGACTAGGCGTCGTCTACTAGGCGAAGCGTTCGCGATGACCTTTTTGGCCTACCTACTCAGTAATCATTTCGCCACATCACAAGATTGCTATAAAATGAGTCGATAGGAATGAGCAGAGACAACTTGTACCGCTAATTAAACCAAAAAACCCGCCCTAACCTGGAACACATAGGCCTAAATTGAACATGTTGAATGGACACGATGAACCAAGTGGTTAAAACCAACAGAAGATAAAATAAGATTGAAGAAGATGACAATTAGGTGGCATACTTTCAGTGTTTCTCAACCCCAAGTCCACGGACTCAAATGAGTCCGTGAAAGGGCCTGGATAAGTCCGCGAGCACAGGAATCTTAGGTAACTTAATCGGAACACACGTCGAAAAATCTTCAACCTCGTATTTTTCAATGGAAAGACGCTTGTCTCGTTGTGAATTTGTAAAGTTGGGTGATTTTATATTGATAAAACCTTAGAAACGACCATGGTTCCGAATTCAGAGGACTACGGACATAGGTTTAGCTTGAGCAAGTTGAAAATCCTCGAAAATGTTCAAATTTTGAAGTTTTTCATCCACTTCCGATATAATTTCGGAACATGTAATTGACGGACCTGCGGGACTCGTGCACTTTAGGACAAATCTCACTACAGTGGAGAAATTGTGTTTTGGTCCGAAATTACGTGAGCCCGTCCCGCTCCGGGTTCGTCAAACTCCGATTTGATAATTAGGTTCCGCGATTCGCAAAATACCACTCTTGAAATGTTAGTCAACTTAATAGCCGTCATATCAAATGCAAAGATACCTCAAATATGTGACTGGCGCCTGGCAGTACTGAACTTGAATAGTGCTTTCAGAACTACATTCAGTGCAGTAGAATTTATTAACTCAGAGACTTTTCGCGTGTCCCTTATCAAGAGTTAACGGCGAATGAGAATGAGTTTCTATACAATCTTAAAATATTCCATTAATATATACCGCTAATTGTCTGTGTAATATACATTCATGGCTCATGATTTGCAATGACTGTGATGTAATACTGTTCCACTCGGTAAGTCTTCATTGTTCTTGCTATGATGCATATTCTTGCTGTGCACACTGTATACACTGTGTATTGTATACCTGTACTATGCTTGGATGTTTGCTGCTGATTTTCCATAATTTTTATCTTTTGTTATTTTTATGTACATTGGTAAACTGCCATAATCGTTAGTATTGATAGACTTACAACTTGCCATATTTGCTCATTTATAACTCCGATGGGTGGCCACTGAATCCAGAGCCGTAACAGCACTTCCTCAGGTTACCCCCAAAACGTTGATCTTGGGTCCCCCATATGATGATAAACTCTACTTCTGCGGGGCTTGGCCCCCCAGACCTCCTCAGGCTATACGCAGTTCACCGCTACTTATCGTTTACACTGGGGCCGTTTGGTCAGTCAGCTATTCCCGCCTATAATTCATGACTGGATCGGTCAATATGATCGGGAATTGCATATATATTGCCATCAATTTTTATCCTCTCTCTGCTCACGTAATCAGATTTACAGGTAGAGCTGAGTGAGGTGTGTTTGAAAAGGTAGGACCCCTCAATAATAATTAGACATTTTCGTGCGCATACCCGTTGGCAGGAACAAAACAGCCCTTCGTCAGGCCCCCCAAAATAAACTGTGGTCTTGGGCTTCCATAGGGTGATAAAGCTACCCCCAATCACGTTGTTCGCTTTTGCCACAAAATTAGTCGTACTGATGAGCAACCCAGCGCGAAGCGCGAAAATTTTCGATCATTCATGATAAAATCGGTCAATAAGATCTAGAATTGCATATATATTGCTATCAATTTCTTGTCATCTCTGCTCACGTAATCAGATTTACCTCCGGTCTGCTGTATAAAAATTGAATCGCCTAAACGTAGGCTACTAAACTAAAAGACGCACACGATTTCAAATTGATATTTCTTCACTGGCATATAATTTTTCCCTGCGGGATGGTATTTGTCTTGTGAGGTTCAGATTACCAACACAGGAACATTCGGCGCCAGTCATTTAGGCGCCTATGGACAATTAAACGTATATGTATTTTGTATATATAACGAAGTCTTCAGTCAGCATAACGGCATAGTCCTTTTCAGCAAAGGTTTCTCGCTGCCGATCGTTCTAGCACACTTCTTGGAGTCTCATGTTATATGGCTTAAAACTTGATTGTATATGTATTGGTGGGTCGTGGCGCGGTAATGGCCCAATACCGAATAATAAAGACAAATGCCATCTTGAATTCGCGCGCAGCGCGAAAAAAATTTTAAAAAATTGCATCTATTTTAAAAAAATACTCTATGATTTATGCTAATTCGCGAAATAATTTTGGGCACCTTCGAGCTCGCCCCCCCTAAATGGGGGGTTTGGGGTGCGGCAGTTACGGTCCTGACTGAATCTAAGACCTTCCTGTCCCCCGTCGTCTCACAATCCATACCAATTTACATGTTGTGTTTGTTGGTAAGATGAATAAAAGCATACTGACTGACTGAACGTCTTCCGTGTATTGTATAATATGATTTCTCTGCTGACTACTGCCGACTTTGCGTTCCTTTTTATTATTGCATTGTTACGTCATATTTTGCCGATTTGTTTTGGTGTTCGTTGAATGTCTTTCTATATGCCTTTGAAGATTATTGTGCCGTTAACTCTTGATAAGGGGCACACGAAAGGCCTTCAAGTTAATAAATTATACGAAAATGCATGTAGTTTTGAAGGCAATATTAGAGATATCTATCTCAATAAGCGATGTCACAGGCAAAACGGATTGGTTTGCATACGTGTAGAATCTTCTTGGTTTGACAACATAAACATGTGAGATATGAACCCTTATTATCGCCAACTGGAATTTTTCAAAATGCCTTACATTTATGTCCGAGGTAGACTACTATAAAAATTGTTATAAGCAATTCTATCCTGGTCATATACTCAACAATAGTTTTGGTCGTATTGACTTGAATTTATTACCCATGGACTCGGAATTTTGCACTGAGTATTCACATACCCTAACCGCAGTCGAAGCTAGCCGTGAAATCGAGTTATTTTATTTATTAATAGTAGCATGTTGCAGTGTTGGGATCAAGTCACTACCTTCGAGTCACGAGTCATTTCGAGTCATTGTACATTTTGACTCGAGTCAAGTCAAGTCAATCGATTTTCGAAGGTGACTCGAGTCAAGTCAAGTCACTCGATTTTTGGAGGTGACTCGAGTCAAGTCGAGTCAAGTCAAGTCAAGTCACGAGTCAAGTCACAATTCAAGTCAAATTGCCTTTTCGACGTATAAGGCATGGTTACGTCATTGCATTTTGCTGGCTGTCTGAAATACAGATTGATGTGGTCATTGATTCTGAACCGATGAACGGATATAGAGTTTAATATACACGCAAGAAGGCGCTGTATCGCTCACATAGGCATATACGTAGAACTGTTCAACTACGTAAGTAATTGCATAGCCTCAGTTTATAGTTACCAGCCAAAATTGAGAAACGAATTGATAAGATGCAATACATTACTCATTTACATATTGATATGATACAATTCGAGCCTACACCAATGGTTGAGGAGTATATAAACTATATTCGAATTCAATTTCAATAAAACAAGAGGTTTGCTTAAGGTATAAGATCAGAAAACAGAAATGAATATTACGCTATTAAAATACTTCACTGTTAGTTTACGACAACGTAAGCTGTACGCTTCAATCACTACGTCTGTGGTCATTTTATTTATGTGAGACATTGGAGGCTCAGTGAAACACACGATCATTGAGTGATTTGTCGCTCTCACGGGTTACACCAGCGTTTCGCGAACAATCCGAACATATGGAAGATACAGTGATTTTTATCGACACCGATTACTTGATGACTTGAAATTGACTCGTGAATTTTGCTCCGAGTCACGAGTCAATCCACTTTTTTGATGCGCCGAGTCAAGTCAAGTCAAGTCATTTTTGCAAAGTGACTCGAGTCAAGTCAAGTCATACGACAAAGGTGACTCGAGTCTGACTCGAGTCAAGTCATGACTCGAGTCATCCCAACACTGCTATGCAGTGCACACGTTTCGGCGCGATATGCGCTGAGTATTATTGTACTCAGTATTAAAGTCGACAGATGTGGAAAGACAAGTTTAGAAAGGCTTCTTTGACTCAATTTTGGGCAAATGTGCAGTCGATGGAGCATGCGGGTCTTTCAGATCTTTGCGAGCAAGCTGCAACAGCTCTTTTGCCATTTCCAAGCATATACCTACCTGTGTGAAGCTGACTTTTCAACTCTGACGATGATCAAAAGAAGTATCGCAATAGACTTCAACCGGAAGATGGCATCCGGTGTACATTAACAACCATATTACCGGAATTCGATGAACTTATCAAGCAGCTTTAAGGACAAGGCTCTCATTGAGTGTGTGTTGAGTGGAAAACCGTGCTAGGTTTTTTCGTTGAAACCGCATTAAACTCTCTTGCATAGAACATATTTTCCGTCAATATATAGCTTGAGTCCGCGGATATATAGGCGAGCTTGAGAATATTCCGCGGGTCAAAATGGTTGAGAGCCACTAGTATGTGGGCGATACAAATATGGGATATCGTGGTTCAATAATTACGAGTGCAGACTAATAGCTTGTTGTCTAGCTACTGGTAATACTGTTTTCTCGTCGATTCAGAGGTGGTCTCCAAGTCTCTTGTTAATGACTTGCTTACCAGGGGACTGTGAATAAGTTTATAAGTTAACCGAGTTTGTGTTCAAACCGTAATTTGTATCCATACAACAGAAAACAAACCCTCGAAGTCGAATTGTGGCAGCAGCGTCTGTGAGCAGATCACGAAGAAGATATCGGTACGCTACGGGTGATTCGCAGTAGTACCGGTGTTGCTAAATTCCGTTGCAATCATAACAGTTAAACTTCTGGTTTCTCAATGCGTCCAAGATCGACCCGGAGTGTCAGCCATGGTTAATTTGGTACGAAAGTGTATTGTAAGTAGCAAATAGCAATCAGCTGAGCGAAGATGCCGCACCAGTATGGCCGAGTGGCTAAGCCGCCGTTTTCACTCCGACGTGGGTGTATTGCGCAGCAATAATTCTCTCGTTCGTCGGCCGACTGGCCAAGCCGCCGTTTTCACTCCGACGTGGGTGTGTTGCGCAACAATAATTCTCTCGTTCGTCGGCCGAGTCTCTCGAAAACGGGCCCATCGGCCGTGCATGGAAACGCAGTATTGGACGGAAAGATCTCTATACGTTGAACGATAATGCGCGAAAATTCGTCAGGTCCTAATACATTCTGTAGACCCATTTCTACCTTTACATGTCAAGGAAAGGCTGGTAATTTGTGCTCGCTCCTACCTAAGCGCATAGAAGAAGTATCAACATCGCAACGTTTCTCTGCGATAGCCTTGGACAACTCGAAAATTTTCAGCTTTCCCAAATTAGATTAGTCTTAGATTATTTGCATTTCGATCTAATTTAGTGAAATTAGACAACTAGAAAATGTTCAGCTTTTCCAGATTAGGTTAGAATTGGATTGCTGGCATTTCGCCCTAATTTAGTGAAATTAGACAACTAGAATTACACGTCTGCTCTGCGACGCGATTGCACTTTTAAACACCTGCTCATTGCCGCGACGCCAGCCTAGCACTCTTATCTCACTCTCGCCGCGCAGCCGCATCCTTGCTCGCTACTCTCTCGTTTCGCCAGACAGCATTGTTGCGACACAATATCAATCTCCTCAACAATGAATAATTTGGGGCTGATTGTGGGGGTTCCAGGGCCAACAGCCGAATAAAATTCATATTTTCGCAACCAGTACAGAGTCAGCTTTCGATTAATACCGATTTCATAACATTTAATGCCCGGCAAGCCGTGAGATTGGCTTGAGTCGACACCATATAGGACACAATTACTACGTTTCCATGCACGGCCGATGGGCCCATTTTCGAGAGACGCGACCGACGAACGAGAGAATTTTGTTGCGCATGCACATTGTACAGTTGTAGTACACGCACGTCGGCCGACTCGTCGGTCATCGAGAGAATACTTCGGCTTGGCCGTTCGGCCATGCTTGCGCTGTGTCTTCGATTAGCTAATTGTTATTTGAACAGCTTCTTGGAGGTACAGAACTTCAAAATACAATTGAATAGTATATGCATATTGAAATGAATCCGAATATTTTCGGCTGACACTCGTCAGGGGTAATCGTCAGCAACTAGTGGAGAATTCAAAAGAACAGCGTCTATCAACAATCGTAGCACCAACTATGACGTCACCAACACGAAATGTCGAATACGAGAGCGTTCAATGTACTATTTTCAGATGATACACGAACTCTTTTTGTTGACCCAGCCTTGGCTGGTGTATTTTGATATAAGTCGACTCCAAGGCACACAAATGAAAGTGTGAGCGACCCTTTCCGAGTATGCGAAATCTGTCGTCTCGACAGTTTTTCGCACAGGCAGGATTATCCAACAAGTGTTTGCCAATTGCAGAATTTATGGCCTTTGATTGTTCCGCATCAATCTTTAGCGGATGAGTTAAGGGGGAGCTTTTCACCAAGCGAGAATCTAGGAAAATGCTGATTTATGAGTTCCTGCAGGCGCTTTGACGTTCTTCCCACGTAGCCACGTTGCGTTGTCGTGAAAATCACGTTGGTCTTCACTGTGTCGTAACACTTACTGACCGCTGAAATCAATTTCTTTTCAAGTTGTTGCAAGTTGCAGTTGTTGTCTGACAACACTCAAGTTGTGCGTACACTGCTGGTGACACACCGCGTTGCTTCATTCTGACAATGCTGTCTACATCAGTGGTTCTTAACCTTTTTCCAAAGATTGTTAATTACCAGTCTAATGCACATAGTTACTACCCTGTAACGGTTCATATAAGATGGTACACAATAGAGCCCGGCCGATTATCAGTTCACCAATAATATCGACTCGATAGATCACACTTTGTAAGAATTATTGGTATCGGCCATTGGAGGTGAATAAATATCGGCAATTTTCATGACGTCATAGCATGGTGATAGAAAGTCCAAAAACTCTAATATTTGACCGCCAGACTGAGAATATTGATACATTTCACATTCTTACACTTTACAGGTGTCCAGACGCAGCCATTCTAGTTTATTTCCTATCCAAGTATAGCAATGATTGTGAAACAATTCTGAAGTTTTTCAAATGTGCGTTCAAGGTAGATTCCACGTCTTTTGAATATCGGCTGAATCTTTATGGGTTATCGGTGAAGAAGTCAGATATCGGTATTGGCCCAAAAATCCAATATCAGTCGGGCTCTATTATACAATACAATGAAAACTACCAATTCTGCACCTTGTGATCAGCTGGTTACAGAATACAAGTTTTTAGTGAATGGTATATAGGTAGCTCATTATAGAGTTACCATGAACTTCTTTCATTTCAGACAGAAAATCTCAGCCTTGCAAAAGGAGCTGCGACGACATAGGATCTCAGCTGATGCAGGCCCAGATTGAGGATGAAGAAACATTCTTTAGAAAGCAAGAATTCCAAATCCGGATAAAAGAGCATGAGATGAAAATGGTAAACATTGATTGGAACTTGAAAATGAATGTTATTCCGCCTCACTGCCAAGTCACAATAGTAACATTTCATCTCACATTTCGGTCAATTTGAGTAAATAGGGAACCCTTTTCTTGCCTTAATATTTATCTGCAGTGTAATTTGTGAGGTAATTCTTCTATTGTGCCTTTGATATGTAATGCAAAATAATTTCTTCATTTTTTATTTTCATACCAGCAAATAATTACTGTCTTCTTATTTTCCAATAAACATTATCTGAAATATGTATTGATTGGATTATCAGAATAAGTTCTTGCGTAAGCGGATCCAACTTCACATGCGAACCTCTGTAGCTTTCTTAGAAGTAGAGTCAATATCAGGAACTGGCAGATGGAATGGTTTTGGTAGCGAAACTGCAATGATTGCTGAAATGGTGTTCTCATTTCGCATATGATCTAGCTATTCTAGCAGCATCTGGAAGCACTGTTCGAGAATCTCGAAACATCGCTCCATTGGCGTACGAGTCTTCCAACAATAGTTGTTTTTCTTTAGTAGATGGTGGTTTGTTAATGAAGTCATCAGGTGTAACCTTCGTCTTCCAACATAATATACCATTGTATTTCTTCTGACCGATTTGGTATTTGTTATATGAAAGTATTCGCGATGCGCACCATCATTAAGTCATGTCATCGGGATATGGGTAACCTGATGACATGGGGAACTTCAGTGCAGTGTCTGCTTTGGCTTGAAGTTGTCTGATTGATATCAAACAAGTCCTCATCATGGGTTCGATGCCAATAACTAGTTGCAAAAAATCGCAGCACACAGATTAATTGCATCATGGATGCAAAGTGTGGCACCGGACCCTCAACTGGGGGTTGTCTTTGATCATATTCAATAAAATCAACGTAGTTCTCGTCGAAAATCTGCATCGATGACCGAATTCCTTATCTGATTAATGGATCCAATATGTCTACCAAGTGATGCCTTGTCAAAGCCAATGTACTCTCGTCGTCGGATATCCATACTGCAGTAATAATTACCGTATCAGTTCGTGATGCCGTGCTGCTTATAGAACTATGTATGTATGTAATTGCTGCAATAGGGTAATGAATTACGGTAGTTTTACCAGGAAACGACGGTATAAAAAGAACACAGCTTAAGTCGCCCATATCAAGTACGGTAGGCTACCCACAAGCAATATAAGCAGACAGTAATAATTACAGTACCAGTTTGCAATGCCGTCCTTAGAACTTATAACTGTGAATAAACTACAGAGTAATATGCATTAAAGCTGCAAAGTAGCCTAATATAAATTGCAGAAGTCTACCTAGGAAACGACGGCATTCATAGCACAAGACCAAAGTCGACGCCATTTCCAGTCAGCATTGTCAAAGCAATATTTAGTATGAAGTCGATGGGTTGATCCTTCACCGGATCACTACATTCTGCGTCATTTTGATGCAACTGCGTCCTATATCCTGCATTTGTAAATCCACTTATTTAGCACGAAGATCCAATGTTTTGGTGTGCGGATCATCTACTGTTAAATCGGGAGATCTTGGAACTCGCAGATTAGGCGAAAATCCAGGATGTTTTTACTCAGCTTTTTGGCCTCCACCATAAGGGTGTTTACATTACATGCGATTTATACCTTATACAGGTGGATAAATACGCGCTTAATGTATGTATACTGTAATCCGGTCCGCCAAGTAATTCATTTTCCCATGTCAGGCCCGATGAGCGGAGAAGTTGCCCACCCATGGGGTCTTTGAATTGAACTTTCAATAGCTCCATACAACATGTGTCATATTGAAATGTTCCCAGGGCCAGAGACACGGAAATTTGTCAACTAGCATAGGGACGCTCCGATTAGAACGGTTTTAAGTTTTTGAAAATGCCTACCGTATCACTGCATAGCGAAATGAAAATTGATTCACCGACCTTCTTTATGCTGATCGATTTCTTCAATGTCACGTATCGGATTCTCTGTACGCGAAAGAAATATATGATTCAGGGTTTTCAAATATATGGTGACAGTTGAAGTATGTAGTGTTTCGACGGCACACTGGTTTTATTATTGAATGTTTCATCATACAACAGATATGACGAGAATATAAATTAGCGTTACTCAGATATTGCAGACTTTGAAAAAGTGGGGATCATTTTTGATGGAATTGAAATACCCTATGCATTTGAGAGAGCACCTATATCGAAACGAGTGACTTATTAATTGCTTATTCCATTACAACATAACTAACTTACGATGTAAGAAATATGAGATATTAACATCTATATGGCACACCTAGTTCCAAACTGGGCGCCAGTGACCTGGACAATGAGCTGCATCTAGTGACTGCATCTAGTGACAAACATAATATTAGTGACAGAGCTCGCTCATCTGATGCAAATTTAAATAAAAAATGTTTAGGACATACTCAAGACATCGTGTTTATATTCCAGTTATAGGTCCGTAACTTAAAAGGGAAATGTACCGAAATATTTTCAAACATGAGCTCTCGGTGAGAGTCTGACGGTATAGCATGGCGATTCAGTCTAAAAATGAAGTTCTGTATACCTCGAAATATTGGTTTTAACTGAGACCAGAACCAGTTTAAAGAGGGTATAAAACATGGTGAATATTTTATCATTGTTTGTGCTCAACTTCCACATGACACAGTGTTTTGTCAATGGTATAATCACGGTGATGGATAGAACGAGATACATTTAGGAATTCATTGTTTGTTTGTTTGTTGTTATTAATTTGTCCCGACGAATCCGAACTTACGCAAAATAATTTACGAAATGGTGTTGGTGTGGCGAAAAAGGTTTTGAAAACATTGGCCTATAGCAGTGGTCGGGAATCTAAGAATCTTTTTGGGTATAAGATATGGCTCTTTGCCAATTTTTTTTGTACTGAATTGATCAATATTGCAGTGACTTTCTGGCAAATTTTCACCACGGCTAGAATAATTATTCTTGTGGCAGTGTCAACATGTCTTTGAGCGGGAAAAATAATGCGAGTTTCAGGTTTAGGGGCTCGGATCCTCCGTTTTCAAAATCATCAAATTTTAGTTACTGTCACGCTGGCGGCCAATATCACTCGTGAATTCTATGTTCCCGACTCGAAATCTTGAATTGTGCGATGCGTTGATTGATCAAAGAGCATAGCCGAAATGGCGACGCCCATTTCAAAACGCAGCTTCAAATACACATTGTCTTCCTGATCTAAAGTGCGAAATGAGCTGTTGTGGATATGACATTCACAATTACAAACTCGAATTACAAACAAGTCCATAGCTATCCATCACGTTCTTGGTTGTTAAGTATAGCTCTCTGTTTTACCAGCGATAAAATGTATGCGTGTAGCGTAACGTTATGTTATCGCCGAATACTTTGAGAATTGAAAAGTGGATATGTATTTAGATTTTCGGAATCAGTGTGACAGTCACATTCGATTAATATCAGTTATACGAAATTCTAAGCTACTTACGATGAATTGCGTTGTCAATGATGAGACTTTGCCCGTCTGTGCCTTACCTCTCGTTTCGAGCTTTATTTCCGAACAATTAATTTCAGTTTTTACAGAGAAAATATGGCGCACACGAGGAATCCCATGTAGTGAATTCTAATTAGTGCTAGCATGACGTCACGAATTTTCAATTGTGACGTAACAGTTGACTGGCATGTATGACTCTTTGAGAGTTGAGATGGAAAAATCAGGCCAATATGGCTCTTCGGACAAAAAAGGTTCCCGACCACTGGCCTATAGCGTCTTAGAGAAGATGGTTAGGGTATGTATCAGCATCTTTGAGCGATCGCGTTAGTTATCTGGTTTCGTGTTTATATTTTGTTGATAAATTTGGACATATCAAATGACTACAAAATAGTATTCTTACTGCTATAATCTCGACAATGCTTTTCCTCTCGAACACCGTCGCAGCCTGCACTGAAAAACAAAGTTTTACTTT
The DNA here is from genome assembly GCF_051294905.1 of Botryllus schlosseri. Classification (NCBI taxonomy): domain Eukaryota; kingdom Metazoa; phylum Chordata; class Ascidiacea; order Stolidobranchia; family Styelidae; genus Botryllus; species Botryllus schlosseri. The sequence continues at coordinate 29,698,253 of NC_137236.1, forward strand.
CATTTTAATATGTCCAGAATATTACTTTGAAATTGCTCAAGTCAAATCTCGTAAGAGGTTATCGGAAAAATCAAATACGCTAGAGCCAGGGACTGCGTGACAAAATGGACCACAATGTCACCTGGACGATAATGTCACTAGCGCGATTTTGAGAGACAGAGGGCGATAAAACGAAGGGGTCAATTGGGACAGTCAAGAAAACGAATGAGGCGATAGGTCGGGGTAAAATGTTGGATCTTCCAGCGGTGAATTGTATCTGACTACTTCCTTGATTTCTCGACAAGTTCAATTGATGAATAGAAAATGTTGATTGAAATGCGGCCCTATGCTTGACTCATTCCAGCCCGCTAGAGCTGAAAAGGATGATACTGGCGACAACTGCTTGATATTGCAGCTATTGAACTATATATCACAGATGTGGGCAAACTGCGGCTCTTTGAGCCTTTCATTGCGACTTTTTAATGACTGCACATGCGTTTCGCCATTTCGCTTCAGAGGTTTAACCAGATTATAAAATGATTCTTTCTATCCCGTATTATTTATTATGGTTTGTTTAAGTAACACTTTTAAAATTTAGAGGAGGAGGCACGACTTCTCAATTGATCTCCCGAATCCCGTTGAGATAAACGTTTCACCCGCTACAATGATGCATGGTCAATGGTCATCAATCAATATTAAATCATTGTGTACAACAGTAAACGGGATAATCAATCACGGTAATGTAGATCACGGCCATTCCCGGGATAACAATGATGAATGCTGCTCTTCCGTTTGTAATGTAAAGGCTGGCAATAACAGCATTTCGGCGAAGAAAATGTCGTTGTCGATAATTGCAAGTATAGAAAGTATGAACAGGCAATATAACTTTTAAAGCAGAACGGGAGGAAGAGTTTATTTTCTATTTTAATACTTGAGGCAAGGCCATATCTTCAAGATTCGTTCAATAATTACTAAGCTAGTAATTTGGAACGTCATTGCGAAACGAAACGTCAGTACGAAACCAACACACCAAAACCTCGCCACGTGTTACCCAATGGAGACAGATTTACGGAGTAATAAGTTACCGAGCTGAAATCTTCCCGAAATTCTCATCGGCAATTAAAAGAACTGTTCAGTAGTACAAGAGAGCGGGAGAGGGTACGGGCCAATCAACGTCGAGTATTTTGTTACGTGATATCTCTTAGCCAATCAGAATGCAAGACAATGTGGGCGTGGCTCCCATACGAGAGAGGTTTTGGTTGCGTGAGAGATTGCCTAGTTCCAGCCTAGTAACGCTGAGAAATGTTTACGTAATTATGAGCCAATAATGATTACGTCATTATGATTGCGTAGTTGATTGCCTTACAACGACTTTGCATGATGCATTGTCCAATACGTCATTATGATTGCGTAGTTGCCTTTATGATAGCGGCATGAGATATTGCCCAAATAACGTAATCATATCTTAGCTGGGCCGCTCTCTGCTAAGGCAACTACGCAAATGACGTAATCATTATTGTAAATTTACCGCCGCCACCGTCACGCTCGCTATTAATAAATTGTCGCGTCGCACCGCCCGGCCGCTCGCTATTACACATTTGTCGTGTCATTACCACCCGGTCGTTCGTAAACACTTTATTCTACATAATTTCAATGATTAATTAAAATAATTTTAATAACTCTCACAAACTAATATTGCAGTTGAAGCATGTGCAATAATGATTACGTAATTATGATTGCGTAGTTGATTGCCTTAGTTATTACGAGATTGGTATTCAAATGCTCTCTCGAATTGAAAGACATAACGTACCAAGAGGAAAATAATATTGTGTGGACTAGAGCATAATGAAGACGCTCTCAGAAGATTTCAATATTGGTTTATTCGCAATCATATGCTCATGTATGCGAAACTGTTATTGCTTTTACATCGCAAATCAAAAAAGGGATTCTGATATCGAGACAGTGTACCAAGATCTCAAGGGAGCTCTACGCGTAGTTCTGAACGATTAGTAAATGTGCTTGTTCGTTTATTACTTCAAATAAACTGCACATGTGTATTTGATTGTGTAAAATGTGTTATAAAAGTCAGTCGACGGAAGTGAATAGACAAGTCTGAACCTGTCTATATTGCAGCATATTAGAGATAGATTGTGCAATAACCTCTAAATACAATACGGAGAGTACTGGACTTGAACAAATCGTCGCTAAGGCTACACATGGGTTAAATTACACTCAAAAGCTACGCAAGTAGCACGCAATAGCTTAAGTAGTAGAATAACCACTTTTATGATCTTCCTTCACTATTATGCAACTAATGCAATCGCAACTAGTAGATGATTGCACAGTGCTGTATATAGCTATAATTCAATTTTCCATGAAAAAACGCATATTACCGCCACAGCGCCGCTATTGATTATTGGGGATTTATTCTAATAATATCGAATATTTGCTTTGATATTCATAATATATAAAGCTTACGTCGTTGAACAACCCTGATATGGTCATACCGCGAAAGTAATCCCTAAATCAGTGGTTCTCAACCTTTTGGGCCCGCGGACTTTTCTCAAGCTCGCCAATATATCCGCGGACTCAAGCCAGTGTTGGGATCAAGTCACTACCTTCGAGTCACGAGTCATTTCGAGTCATTGCACATTTTGACTCGAGTCAAGTCAAGTCAATCGATTTTCAAAGGTGACTCGAGTCAAGTCAAGTCACTCGATTTTGGGAGGTGACTCGAGTCAAGTCGAGTCAAGTCAAGTCAAGTCACGAGTCAAGTCACAATTCAAGTCAAGTTGTCTTTTCGAAGTATGAGGCATGATAACGTCATTGCATTTTGCTAGCTGTCTGAAATACAGATTGAGTGGTCATTGATTTCGAACCGATGAACGAATTTAGAGTTAAATATACACGCAAGAAGACGTTGCATCGCTCACATATACGTAGAACTGCTAAATCTCAGTTTATTGTTACCAGCCAAAAAAAGAATAGATACGAATTGAGAAGATGCAATACATTACGAATTTATAATTCGATATGATACAATTCGAGCCTGAGCCAATGGTTGAAGACTATATAAACTGTATTCGAATTCAGTTTCAATAAAACAAGAGGTTTGGTTAAGGTAAAGACAGAGAACAGAAATTACTTTACTATATTAGTTTACGACAACGTAAGCTGTAAGCTTCAATCACTTGGTTTGCGTTCAATTTATTGGTGAGGGAACAATGGAGGCTAAGTAATACGCACGATCGTTAAATGATTGGTCGTTCTCACGGGTTACACCAGCGTTTCGCTAACAATCCGAACATATTCAAGATACAATGATTTTAATCGACACCGATTACGTGATGACTTGAAATTGACTCGTGGATTTTGCTTCGAGTCACGAGTCAATCCACATTTCTGCTACGCCGAGTCAAGTCAAGTCAAGTCATTTTAGTAAAGTGACTCGAGTCAAGTCAAGTCATACCAAAAAGGTGACTCGAGTCTGACTCGAGTCAAGTCATGACTCGATTCATCCCAACACTGACTCAAGCTATATATTAACGAAAATTAGGTTTTTTGATTTCTATCCAAGAGAGTTTAATACGGTATCAAGAAAAAAATCAAGCACTGTTTTTCACTCAACACGCACTCAATTAGAGCCTTGTCCTTGAACTTGTTTGACAAGTTTATCGAATTCCGGAATTATGGTTGTTAATGTAGGCCTACATCTGATGTCATCTGCCGATTGAAGTCTATTGCGATACTTCTTTTGATCATCGTCAGGGTTGAAAAGTCAGATTTACACAGGTATGTTTTCGGAAATAACAAAAGAGCTGTTGCAGCTTGCTAGCAAAGATCTGAAAGACTATGCTCCATCGACTGCACAATTGCCCAAAATTGAGTCAAAGAAGCCTTTTTGAGGTTGTCTTTTCATATCTGTCGGCTTTGCAATGCAAACAACTGTTCATGTTCAGTAATGTAGTCCATATTTCGAGTTCTACTGAATAGACAACCATAGATTGTTTCTGTGATGAGCACGTGTCCCTACGATTTATCAATATCCAAATAACGTCTACAAGTGGACCATAAGTCGCAATAAATACAACAACAGTCAGCATATATCGCGCCGAAAACACGTGCAACCGTGTGTATGAAGAGCTGTCATAGGGGTTCATACCTGGCCTTTTCGGTATGTGAATACTCAGCGTCAAATTCCGAATCCAAGCGTACCAAATTTAAGTCAATCCAACCAAAATTGTATATTTATAACCAGGATAGAATTGATTATGACAATTTTACCAATGGGCTACCTCGGGCATAAATGTAGGGCATTTTGAAAATTTCCAGTTGGCGATAATAAGGGTTTATACATAGGCTTACCATACGTCCTCTTTTAAGAGGATTTGTCCTCTTTTTTGACTTTTTTGGAAGTGTCCTCGGAGGACGCCCTTTTGTCCTCTTTTTTGAAAATTGAGGTCAGATTTAGAGCAAATTGCGAGTGATATGCCGCAAACTAGCACAGAAGTGACGCTTCGGCGGGTATTTCGGAAGGAAAAACGGTGATTATAGCTCTGAGCGAAAAGTTGACTTTTTATTTTTTAGTCATCCACCTGGCAATGTGGAGAGAAAAACAGTATTTTGAGCTCTGAGCGGAAAAGATGACCTTTTTTTTTTTTTTTAGTCAACCGATCGCAAAGTGGAAAAAAATTCACCGGTATTTGAGAATTCTACTCCGGTGTAAATTTCTGAAAAAGTGTCCTCTTTTTGGATTTTCAAAATATGGTAAGCCTATTAGGCATACCTGACATATTTGGTATCAAGCCAGGAAGATGCTACAGATGTGCAAAGCACACCCGTCTGGCCTGTGACACTTGCAACCAACTGGATTGCCCAAGACACAGAAAATTTCAGGAGAACGAATATTGCTTGGAATGCTGAACAATTTGTTGTCGAGCTTTATGTTTCGTTGTTCTTGCGTTTGAAATATAAGTGGCGAAACATCGCTTATTGAGGTATCTCTGATATTGCTTTCCAAACTACATTCATTGTAGTATAATTTATTAACTTGAAGGCATTTCGTATGACCCTCATCAAGAGTTAACGGCACAATAAGAAGTATACAGAAATAGGTTCTAACGAAAACCAAATTGGCAAAATATGACGTAACAATGTAATAATAAAAAGGAACGCTAGCTGGCCAAAGTCAGCTGTACTGGTAGTCTAATAAAGGGACAAGAGAAAATAAAATTATACAATACACGGAAGACGTTACACAGACAATTAGCGGTATATATTTATGGCATACTTATATAACGATTGTAGACAAACTCTTTCTCCTTCTTATTGTATATCTCTTGATAAGGGGAACGCGAAAAGTCTTCGAGGTAATAAATTCTACTACAATGAATATAGTTCTGAAAGCACTATTCAAGCTCAGTACCGTTAGTCACATATTTGGGTATCTTTGCATTTTATATGACAGCTATTAAGGTGACTAACAGTTCAAGAGTTGTATTTTGCGAATCACCCATCAAGGTTGAAGCCCAAGTCTCAAATCTGATTTTGACGAACCTGGACTAGTACGGGCTCATGCACTTTCGGACCAAAAAGCTATTTTCTCCGTAAGGCTGTGATGACTTTGGTCCGAAAGTGAACGAGCCCCGTAGGTCCGTCAATTACATGTTCCGAAATCATATCGGAAATTGAAGAAAAAACTGTAAATTTCGAAATTTTTTGGGATTTTCGACATGCTCAAGCTAAAACTATGTCCGTGGACCTCCAAATTAAGATCTATGATCGTTTGGTAAGGTTTTATCAATATGACATCATCTAATATAACACATTCAAAATGAGACTTCCGCTTTTCCATTGAAAAACATGAGGAAATACCAGGTTGGCAATTTGTCAACGTGTGTGTCGATTAATTTACCGAAAATCCCTGTGCTCGCGGACTCATCCATATCCTTCCACGGACTCATTTGAGTCCGCGGGACTCGGGGTTGAGAAACACTGCCGTAAATAGCGGTAATATCCCTAAAAATATAACGTGGTCGAAATGTACAATTTATTGCAAATTTATCCCCGACCAGAATGACTTGTAGCTTGTCACATTCGGATTACTGAACAGAATTGACATAAAACTATTAAGTAAAGCTAAAACATCTTCAGTTATCAATCCCTTGAGACTACTAGTTATAGCAGAGGTGCACAAACTGCAGTTCGCGGTTGTAGCACTTTATTGATTTCGCGTGCGTTTCGCCATTTTGGTCAAAGAGGTTCAACCTGATTATATATTAATGCATTTATAGCGTATTAACAATGTGTTGTACTTCATACATTGCGCTATACTAATTGCCTTGTTGTACAGAAGACGTTCACTGTTATAAGCTACATAACATGATTTCAATGCTTATTTCAAACATAACATTAATAATTAATCTATAACAAAGTCTGAATCAAAGTTTAAAATCCCTATATTCCATTAAATATAATCGTTTTATCAATGTTCATTTTTCTCGTAATATTGAATATTTGCTTAATATTATGAATATCTTATAATTTAAGGTAAATTATTTGACGGTTTTTTCAACTCACGTTAATTTAGCATTCTAGAACTACTGAATTTTTCAAAATCTACAACTAAAACTAGAATTACTCATTTTTCAATATCCGCAACTAAAACTAGATTTTCCAAATTATGAAAAACCGTAGTCAATGTGTATGACAGCTTTGGGTGTGAATCAAGAAGTAAGCATAAAATAGGTGGCTACTATACTCGATAATGTTAAATTGAATTCAACATCTTTATAACGAAACCGCTTGAAGACTGCGTTTAGCACAGTGCGATATCGCTCAAATATTCCATTAGCAACTCGTCGTAGGAAGTCAGACTCGAGTTACGATTTTATAATAACGTTCAGCGTAATTTTGAAAAATAGTAAAGCAAGGATTTTGTCTATCGGTACTGCTACTTGAAAATGCGAGCAGGAACTGCTAAAAGTGGGGAAAATTAGTATATTATGAATTCGAACCATTCGATATCATCAAACAGAGTGTTAAAATTTGTGGTTAACAACACTTTTATATTTTCAAATCCAAATCCTATTCCTGCGGGAATGTTTTCGGATATATTCGCATTGCGTATTACGCAACGTTCAGCGTTGGATGAACATTCCTGACAAAGCCATAGATGTCTCCAGGGAATCAAGTTAACTTCGCTTCTATTGTTATCATTGTTTGCAAAGCGCGGTATTTCGTAATTCCACGAGACTTCAGTGGTTCTGGAATACTAAATTAATGAGAGTTAAATAAACCGGCAATTAATCTACCTTTTCCAATGTATATCAAAGACCCTCGAAGTACCCTTCAAAGTGAGCCTACAGGTTGGATATTATCCAAAACCTCATACACTCCAAATCCGCAAGGTCGTATTGAACACTTCATAACACTTTTTTCTGCGTACAAACACACTTTTTGGGCATATAAACGCATTTGGCAATTATCGTCGCAACGCTTCTGCGTATTTCTCCGTTTATATGTAACACTTCGCCACTGCGGCTTATTTTCAAGAAAATTTATACTTCGTAATTTATCATCAATTTCGCATTCTAAACCATCGGTACGTTTGGACTTGGAGATCACATAAAATCATGGTATATGTAAAATAATGTTATTCAACTGACCAAACCTCTAAGTTTAGGGGTAATATTACAATAAAATATACATATTTCCCCGTGACGCAGAGGGGTCACCACCTTCGTTACGGTAGAGCGCGCTCGATTTCAGTTTGGAATTTGAATTGGTGGTTCGGCAGGCTTCAGGCAGAGAGTAGGGTACACGTACACGAAAAGACTTGGCAGAATGGATATATTGAAGCAGTTTCTGCTACCTGATGGCGTAAAGGATCATAACATCCGTGTACTGTAAGGCAGTGACGTGCAGTCCAATGAGGCAGGTGAGGCAGTGCCTCACCTGTCGTCTGGGTGAGTAAGTGGAAATCGTGAAAACCCACGACGAGTCGATGATTTATTGATGTTTTACATCGATGTTCATAAATAACTAAATTTAAACAAATTTTATCACCCAACATCATCAATCTGCATAATTAATATTCAAAAATACAGCGCCAAACGTAGGGTGAGGCACAGGTGAGGCATGAGCGGGTCGTGCCTCACCTGCGACAATGCAATTCATCATAAATAGCTCGGAATTCATAATAACTGGTATCAATCAAAGGCTATCGTCACACTGATTCTGAAAATCCAAATATTAACAGTGTCAGACCACCAGACCCCCCTCAAAATCTCTAATGAAGGTGACATTCGGCTTTATTACAGACAATGCCATCGCAGAAAAACAATGGCCAGGTGAGGCACAAACGAATCTGCCTCATGCACTATTCGCTAACAATTGGACAATCGAAGCGCAGGTAAATGCGCTATCGGTTCCTTAATCCAACAGTCTTGTAGCTAGGAATTATATAGCAGCGACGGCAAATACGCAATGCGGAACCAATACATTCCTCTACTTATGTAGCTGTTATATATTTTCCATCCATAGCTACGTTCAATTGTGGTATGTGATAGCTCATTGCATAAGCTACATTGTCGTTGTTTGTGTCCTTTATGCTGTGTTCGACTGCAATACCTATAACTCCTAATTGTGGTATGTGATAGCTATGCTTACATAGCCTGCGTTGTCGTTGTTTGGTCAGTGGTACCACTCCTAGTGTTACACTGTGACTAGATCTAGTGTATTTTGACATGGCCTAGTACATTTTCCTTCGAAATTCGGCAAATCTAGTGTTTATTTTACTGAAAAAATGTGTAACTGAGGATGCTATTTTCATGTGCCTCGAATAATTTATACTAGTACTTGAAGATATAGTGATAACTATCTGTCTAAACTTGCCCATTTATCACAAATAGTGACCAGTCCTACATGTATTGTAAAATATGTAATTGCAACGGCTATTAGTGTGCACAGAAAATGCTCTCTATACCCGCTGCTATTGTTTCGTACGTACGTGTTGGTGTGTGTGCTTGTATGTTGGGGGGGGGGGGGGGGGCGTGCCTCATCAGCCATGAACCTCACCGCACGTCACTGCTGTAAGGTATGGAAATACGGTAAATGTTATTGAATATATGTAATGTGAGAATAGTCACAAAATAAGCTCGTTTTGACATTGCAGTAAGGTCGTTTGTTTTAGATGTTTTAGTAGGCTACTGATATCCCTTATTCATATGAATGTTCTTTAGTTGTTTTGTAGTAGGCTATATGATTCGTCTGATCTTATTGCTGGATGATCGAGCTTCGAATCTGAAAATATACCAGGCTGCGACCAGGTCCAGTACTACGGTACTGATATGGGAAGCTGCTATCGAACTAACTTTTTTGATATATAGATAAATGGATGTTCTCTCCATCCACACTGAAATATCCCTATGTAGGCGATATATTGTGGTCCACTGTGGACAAGTACTGCAATGTCAGCAATTGAATGCCGGTATGATAGTCATGCAACGGTTTTGATCAGTGATTCCCAAGTGCGGCCCCCAGATAGCCTTATTGCGGGCCCCAAAATATATTAAGAAATCGATTTATGACAAAAAATAAAATTTATATTTATAAAATACTCTTGCTTGGCTTGGCCTCTGTAGTTTTTAATTATAGGATTGCAGGAAAGTTGTTAGTGAGACTGCTAACGTTACGTCACTGCTGTTTCAATGCAATGTGCCCTAACTTTTCAGTTGAACGGGCAGTAGCTATAGATATAAATAGGTATTGATAACTTTCAAAACCGAAGGAAAATCCCGAAAAAATGGTAAATTTTTCCCACTTCGTGGTCGCTTGACTAAAAAAGAAAAAGAGGCTCAACTACCGGAAAATACAGTTTTTCTTTCACATTAACAGGTGGTTGACTGAAAAAAGTCAACTTTCCGGTCCAGCTTCCGAAATAGTCGCCGTAGCGTTCCCACAGTGCTGACTTAATGTATATCAGTCGAATTTGACCCTATATGTAACCAAAATCCTCGAAAAAGAATACAAAATCTCAATAAAGAAGACATTTGGGCGTCCTCCGAGGACAATTTAAAATTAAATCGAAAGAGAGGACAAATCATCTTAAAAGAGGACGTATGGTAACCCTATGATAACTAGATGTGCAACACGTGACTCACGGTTGAATACGCCGAGAGGCATACTGCTTAGCCGGCTAAAAGCAGCATAATTAGTCGTCCTATAGTTAGGACCGTAGCTGTTGCACCCCAAACCCTCCAATTGAGGGGGGCCGAGCTCGAAGGGAGCCCAAAATTATTTCGTGAGTTAGCATAAATTAAAGAGTATTTTTTGAAAATTTATGCAGCTTTTTCAAAAATTTTTCGCGCTGTGCGCAATTTCAATTCGCTACATATCTTGATTATTGGGTACTCTTCTCCAAGAAAAAATACGCAAGATTTATAGAAATGGGCATATCAGCGTTGGCCATGACCGCACCACAACGCACCAAGACATATAACGTTTTAGGCCATGTAACATGTGACTCCAAGAGGTGTGTCAGAACGTTCGGCATCGAGAAAGTCTTGGCCGTAAAGGACTGCTTTTATGCTGACAAAAAACTTCGAAATACCAAAAAATTCGTTATATATACGAAATACATATAGGTTTAATTGTCCATATAGGCACCTAAATGACTGGCGCCGAATGTTCTTGTCTTGGCAATCTGAACCTCACAAGACAAATACCATCCCGCAGGAAAGAAAATTATATGACAGTGAATAAATACCAATGTAAAATCCTGTGATCTTTCAGTTTAGTAGGTTTGGGCAATTCTACATGTTTTGATATAGCAGACAGGAGGTCACAAAATAACATCATGTAAAGAAGTCATGCCTAGGGGTCCGCCCGCCCGAAGATGTTTAATTTTACGGGGTCTGCAGTTTCAAAGACACTTCTCACTCAGCTCTACCGGTAAATCTAATTACGTGGGCAAAGAGGACAACGATGCAATTCCCGATCTTATCCACCGATTTTATCATGAATTATCGAAATATTCGCGCGTCGCGCTATCTCACTATACAGTACAACTTTAATTTCGTGGCAAAAGCGAACAACGTGATGCGGGGTCAGTTTATCACCCTATGGGAGCCTGGTGTCCTGACGAAGTGCTGTTACGTTCCTGCCAACGGGTATACCCCCGGAGATGTTTAATTACTATTGAGGGGGCATATACCTTTTCAAACACACCTCACTCAGCTCTACCGGTAAATCAGATTACGTGAACAGAGACAGGATGAAAATTGATAGCAATACATGCAATTTCCGATCATATTGATCGATTCAGTCATGAAACTAAAGAAATTTCTCGCGCTTCGCGCGTTTAGGCCAGAAAATCTGATTCACCCAACGGACACCCAATGCAGCAGATAAGTAGCGGTAAACAGTGTACAGTTTTGAAATCACGTCAGGGCAATAAAACTACTCCGAAATACCCATGATGACTGTTTGGGTCCGTTTCATAGCCGTAGTATTCGTGCGGCCCCGACCGTACTCTGAAATTCTAAATTTGGCCCTCACACCGAAAAAGTTTGGGAACCACTGGTTTTGATTGTTTTTAAACTGCAACACATTTTATTCCAAGTGGTGAGGTGTTAACTAAAGCGATTTTTGACATGTCAAAATAGGTCAAAATGTTGTCACAATTGCACCGTTACGTCAACATTGCCAAAATTGTTTGCAAAATCAAATTTTTTCGCAACTTGCATTTCGTTTGTATCATAGATGATTGCACTGTCGGTGAACTTATCATTTTACAATTTAGCCTACGTCTTGTAGCCTACTTTATAGTCCTACCGTTGTAGACGGACCATCGTCTGCTCATTGTGAATCATAAACTATCAAATGAAACAAATGCTCAACGTAGCCTACTGCACTATCCTAACTGAAGCAAGACTGCGTGGGCATTGGTTCTTCTATTAGAAACAGTATGATGCAAAATTGCGATGTAGACAACTTTGTCATAATAAGAGAGAGAGAGAGGACAGTATACGCACAACTTCAGTGTAGCCGGCCAACAACTGCCGCTGGTGAACGTTCTTTCTGCATTCTTGCCAAGCTACTTAGTTAGGACAGACACTTTCTACCCGAAAATGTAGGAAAGTATCTTTCGTTGTACTACAACAAAGTTTTAATCATTTCTACCATGATACGAGATGTAACTAGTACTAGAATTCTCCACGGGTCCAGATTTCGATAAAATAAGGTTTTTTCATGTAAAAATTTGTCAGTTTTCATGCTAAAATATTTTTTCAGGTCAAACTACTTCTGAAGAACAGATAGCGTCAGCCAGAAATAAAGATAAGTACCGGTGGTACAATTCTAACATTATGTGAGAAACACCTACTTTAAGTACATGGGGTCAAAATTAAGTTTTTCATCATGAAAATATGTGTAAATTTGGATTTTTTAGTCAAATTTCCCTTTTTAGGTCCACAAAATCGCCCTAATAATAGCACAGCCAAACAAACAATCTTTTCAACAAACCATGGATCACAAGGGGTAATTGTTTTGCCCAATCCCCAAATTTGACTTTTCTGAGTTTATATTATGATACGGTAACTGAACTAAACTCTATGTTGCAGGTAGTATGTATTGAAATTGGCACCTTTTTGAAATGCATTTGCTGTATGGAATCCTGGTAAGCATCACGGTGTTTTGTAAGTGAACTGGTATATCCTTAGAGAATGAATTTGATTCTGTTGCATTCGGTTATCTTCGTGATAAAGATTTTTATGAAAGTTTGCTGATAAAATTTAATTAAAATTGTTAACAATCCAGGAAGTATACTACCTGTGCCAGAGTTAAATTGGTGGTAACGTCATTTGCAACGTTCCATTTTATTACCTAATTATTTTATGAAAGACACCCTTCTGTCATGCACAAGTTATTCCAGAAAACAACATCTGTATCCAGTATGATATCTGCGTGATTACTGAGCAGTTCATTTGTATTTCGAATTTTCGCAACAAATATTTTATTTTCAATAGTCTTGGATTGATCCTCAAATTCGTCCCCTGGGTCTATCGTGCCTACGCTATCAGACAATGTTGACAGAGACGTGAGGAGTCGTTCGTAACGGGTTTTGTGCCGGCACAGTCATCTTATGCGATACAGATCTTTGTATGGATACATGTGATTATGTAAGCCTATTTATTCATTTTTTATATCACCATTGATTATGTAAATTGCTGGTTTTTGCAGTGCTACTTTTCTCACGAACTATCTCGCAGAGTAGGTTACGGACTATTCGATATGAGCTGAAAAAGGCTTCATCTGTGTACACTGTACAGTGTAAACTGAACTGTATACACTGAACAGAGATGTAGTTGAACGTAATGAGCTCGTGTAACTTGTACTTTAACTATTGCTTACTGAACTATAATGGGCTAGGTCAATGGTGCTCAACCTGGGGGGGGGGGGGGCTGAGCACCTCTCCTGCGCTTCTGTAACCTACCTGTGTGAAATATTTATATTTACTTCTGCATATAATTTACAATCTTCCTTTGGTATTTATTGTATTTTGTTGATTTGACCAGTAAAAAAAGGGCGCCATGGCACGCCACGAATTAGGGACTCATCATGCCTGGGCTGCGGCTGATGGAAAGAATATGAAAAATGCCCTAATGTGCAGGTAGTATGTATTGCACTTGGCACCTTTTTGAAATGCATTTGTTGTTTAAAATACTGGTAAGCATCGCCGTGTTTCGTAAGCAAACTGGTATATCCCTAAATAATGAATTTGATTCTGCTGCATTCGGTTATTTTTATAAATGTTTGCTGGTAAAATTTCACTAAAATAATTAACAATCCAGGAAAGTATGCTACTCGTGCTGGAGTAAAATTGGTGGTAAGGTCACATGCAACTTTCCATTACAATAACTAATTGTTCTATGAAAGACACCCTTTTGACACATGCAATTGTAGGCAGTCTGATATCTGCATAAATACTGAATGCTGGTGACGTCATATTTTGTGATACGATTGTTGATGTGCAACGTTCTTTCGAGTTCTCTACTAGTTGCCGACGATTACCCCTAACGAGTCTCAGCCGAAAATATTCGGGCTCATTTCAATATGCATATAATATTCAATTTTATATTTAAGTTTTGTACCTCGAAGAAGCTGTACGAATATTGAATAGTTCCCTTGTATTGCAAATTTTTAAAACAAGTATTTTCTTTTCAACAGTCTTAGATTGATCCTCGAATTCATCCAACTGATGTCGACTCTTCGAAAAGACCCCTGGTTCTACCGTGCCTGAGCTAACATACAATGTTGATAGTGACGTGAGCAGTCATCTGAACGGATTTTGTGCCGGTGCAGTCATCTGTTGCGATGCATACTTTTGCCTCAAGAACCCATGGAAACATGTGATTATGTAAGTCTATTTATTCATTTCATATATCACCATTGATTATGAAATGTGCTGGTTTTTGCAGTCCCAATTTTCTCAAAAACTATCTATATATGCGATATGAGCTGAAGAGAGGGATGATCTGTGTACAGCAGAGGTGTTGTTGAATGTAAAGATCTGGTGTAACTTGTATTTTAACTACTGCTTACTGAACTATACTTGGAACATCAAATTGAGATCATTTCCCATGTCGTGCTAATTCCAATTTATTTCGTTAATTAAATTTAATCAGGAATGAAGGATTTTGAAAGATTGAGAACAGTTACAATTACTGCAATGAAGGAAAAGTATTCAACACCTTCGATAAGATGTCACAAAGTTTTTGTGCTAAAGACAATCAATGTGTCCTTTGTCTGGTATATTTTCTCGTCTCAATTCAAAGCAGCTATAAAATCTTAGAATCAAAGTTATATCTAAAGCCTACCGTATGTCGATTATTATAATTGAAATCCGAACCCATAGGAATAACGATTCTACTATATTTACTGTCGGATCTTGTTCGCAATCAATTACATTTTCAGCAAAACGAGGTTGATGAAGTCAACTGTCTTCTTCTCAAAGCCAAATTGAGAGACAAACGAATATAATCCAAGACCCAAACGAATATAATCCAAGACTCAAGCGCATGTCTAATTGAAACAGGTACCGTAATCTTTCTTTTTTGTGGACCATACAAATTTACATAGACCTGCGACGTTCTGCTATAAATTTCATTCTGAGTTATTAGTTCTGCATTCGCACTGTTGCCTGTGCGTCTGAATGTCCATGTAAATGTCAAAATGGCCGAATTGAAAAAAACGCAGCCCTGATTCAAGATACTTTTATTAGTCGTTATGCTAATTTTAGTCCTTCTCAGTGATAGGATTTCACATGTATCCGAGCGCCTTGCCTGCGCTTGTGTAACCTGCGTGTGTGAAATATTTATATTTATTTCTGCATAAAAGGTATAATTTTCATTGACATAATCAAAACTTTGGAATTTAATCACATTTTCAAGGTGGGCGACTTGGAGTCGACCAGTAGAAAAGAAACAAACACCATGGAACGCCACGAATCAGAGATTGACCGAGCCTGGATTGCAGCTGATGGCAAGAATATAAAACTGCTTCAGTGAAAATGGAGTATTCAGAAACATAGTTGACGTTTTGAGCTGCTATGCATTGGATTGTCATACCCTAAAGGAGTGGTTCTCAAACAGAAGAAAGCATTTGAAGGGGCGTGAAGCCGCTGTCAACTAAAATCTTTTTCGCACATGGCAGCTTGTAGTTATTTCTCTGTGTATGCTTAGAATTAAATATTTGAATATTCTCGCATCAACAACCATTACCGTCACTGCCATCCAACTATCCGTTGGAATTTCTAGCGTTCTGGTTGCTTTTTAAATGTTATGATACAACAATAAGGGGTGTGTGAAAGTTTTTGATACCATATGGGAGCGTGCCCAAAATGTTTAAGAACCACTGCCCTAATGACTTCCAGATTTCATATTTTGCAGCACAACAACATCTTTTCAGTAAATCTGCAAAATTTGTTTGGACTCGAAGAAACGATTTCTTTGTTATTTAAACAAAAGTGATTGGCATTAACCTGATATAAATACTTGTAATGCAAGCCCTAGAATATTTTTGGTGCCTGGTTAGCAGGCCCAATTTCATTAAGAGTAAAAAAATACTTATGGTTGTTTATCGTGGTAGTAGTAGTGATACTGATACATTCATTGTTTGTTTGTTTACAATAAAATTAGAAATTTACAAGCCATAATTTGATCAGTTTTAAATAAGTTGTAATGCTTTGTGTTGATCATGTTTTCCGCTAACGGACGTAACCAATGAATTTGATTCCATGCCCCTGTCACGAAAGATTAAGATATTAAATGATATTTTGTTATCACTATCCCTATGCATTCATTTTCATGATTGAGCGAGTTGTATGATATTTGTAGTGAATTTGCTCTTAATCATTAGTGATGTTCGTAATTTCATGGACTATTCCGGAAACGTTTTCAACTGCTCATCTGAATTTATGAAACCCTGTCACAGCAGCTATTGGAAATTTCAATGTTTGCACGTATTTAGTCACCCAGATTGAGTATTATAAGCGTCATTTATTCATGAATCAATAAAATCTGATTTTATTTTAAGCATTGCGTTCCGGTGACTAGTCAACCAGCCACTTTGAGACTGAACACTTTTTAGGAAAACACTTTTAATTTAAACACTTCGCAACACTTCCAGGCGTTCAATTTTTGGATCACGTTTCGTGTTCAATTTTCCGGGTTGAGCAACACTTCAAAACTTAGAGTGTAAGATTTCGCTCCGAGCGAGGAATCCTTTGAAATAAGGTAGAAGTAGCCATTTCCGAGTAAGTAAAACGTTAGTATTCTAGGTCCGTTTCTGCTTAATACTGTAACTAGCAGGGAGTTAAAGCAGGTCAATATCATGAGCACCTGAGAGTATTTGTTGCATATAGCTAAAAACCTAATTGAGCACTCTGAAGAAGTACAACTAGCACAGTTTGTGGTATTTGTATGACATCGAAATTTACGTACTTCGCGCTTACCATATGTTAATAGTTTTCCTTTTCTATCTACTTTATAATATTCAGTGTAAAAATTTAGTAGAAGTGTAAGAGTTTGGTAGAAGCAGTTTCCACAAACATTGTGGAAATGTAATTTACCCGGACGCATTACAGATGCTATTCTTCAAGCCAGTGGAACTAGGCTTATTGGAGACGCAATAAATCAGGTGACGATCCATCTGGGTATCACCTATGGATTAGAACCGTCTGCAAGTTCAGTATTATTGATTAGGCTAAACGCAAAATGTTTTGAAATAACAGCATCATATGCGTTGATGAGTTTGTCGGATCGCGTACTTCACCGATAACTAGGACTGGTTAAATTTTGTGCTGAGTGCTACGCTTTTGTATCAAGTGTTCGGTGTCGAGTACAGTATTTGAGCATCACGGGATATGACATCAAGAGAAACGAAATAAACCACTAGAGTTGTTCGATTAATTGCATTTCACATGACGCACAAAATTTATCCTGATTTTACTGCAGCTGTCAGTACGGTTAGGCCTATGAATCCGCTTGTGATTCCAAAGTCAATAAACAAGCAAATTTTTTCAATGTCATTCAGAGCTTTTAACATAATTTCGAACCCTGTGAAGTTGTTGTATAAATTACTCCATATTGTTTGAAACTTAGCAATATCTGCTTTTACGTATTGGTGAATGCAATGTCTAATGCTGGTAAGAAGTAAGCCTGTGACAGCCGTGCTCTATACCAGTGGTTCTCAACCTTTTTCACCTCGCGGACCGGTAAAATTTCAAAAAATGTCCGGCGGACCGGTGGACTTTCAAAAATTGAAAGGAAGCCAAAATGTAAAGTATGCAATCGTATTTTGCAATTATATGGTGCCATAGAGTGACATTTAGATGGTTTTGATCGCAATTAATTGTCTTTATGATGGCATCCATGTGTTTTTATGGTAGTGAGTCTGCTGAGTCGAGGTAAAATTGCCTTGTCCAGATAGACGTGCTACCGCCGAAAATCGTTTACGCAGTCTTTCGTGCCGGAGGCCGTGGGTTTAACCGGCCCCGCCAACTCGAATAATATCCTTCTCTTTGACAATATCGAGAGAAGAAGCTTATGGGAGTCGAACCAAGCACCTTTTCGTGCCACCTTGCTCATTGCCCACTACCACCAGCCGCATGATACTGTGGCAACTACGAACACAATGCGCCACACGAGAAGATCTTACAGCAGCTATACCAGTCATCCGCAAATCCGGGCCGAAAAGCACCTCGTCAGCCGACCCCAACAAACGTTGGTCTTGGGCCCCCACATAGCGATAAGTCAAACTTCCGGTTTATTCGCCCCCAGACCCCACAGTTGGGTTGTTTTCTCGTGTACTTGTGAGCATATTCCTTCTACTCAGTTAGGCGGACAGTTTATGTTGCTTGATCGGCCCAAGAGCAAAACTTTTCGATCATTCATGACTGAATCCGGTTTTCTCGCTGCCGAATTTTTGGCACACCTTTCCGAGTCCCATGTTAGCCTAAACTTCATCATGTGTTGGTACGTCGTGCCGTGGTAGTGGCTGAGGCGGATATGCCTATTTCTATAAATCATGCATATTTATTGGAGAAGGGCAGCTAATAGGCAAGACATTTTGTGACAGTAAATCGGGAAAAGCGCGAAAATAAATTGAAAAATGTTGGTAAAAGTTTCAAAAAAATACGTTATGATACATGTTCATTTGCAAAATAATTGTAGCTCGGCCCCTCTCCAATTGGGCGGTTTGGGGTGCCCCAGTTACGGTTCTGCACAAACCGAAAGGATTGAAAACGAATGATCGCGCAAACTGTGCTGTTTAGCGACGAGTCAGCTCGTATCAGTTCTGTACTTGTCGGCTCGCATGTCGTCAAATGACACGTCTGGAACTTCAAGTCAAATCGAACATGTCTCCAGCCCTAATGTTACCTCATGAAGTTGTGAATCAGTTTAAAATTTGATGTTTAATATAGTTTATCAATGGACAAGCCTTCAACATTGCATCTTGAAATTAAGGTATAAAAATTGTAATATACCTGGCGGACCGGCAGGAATGTCGTCGCGGACCGGCACCGGTCCGCGGACCGGCGGTTGAGAACCACTGCTCTATACTGCCCCTTACGTCAGTTGTAGTATTGTCGCATCGTGCTTTCACTTCCTCTTTTGCTTCTGGCCGCTTCG
The DNA here is from genome assembly GCF_051294905.1 of Botryllus schlosseri. Classification (NCBI taxonomy): domain Eukaryota; kingdom Metazoa; phylum Chordata; class Ascidiacea; order Stolidobranchia; family Styelidae; genus Botryllus; species Botryllus schlosseri. Next base: position 29,717,425 of record NC_137236.1, read on the forward strand.
GCGGACGGACGTATTTATAATAAAGTCTCTGCAGCAGTTATTGAATCGTGTGTGATCAACTACAGACGGAGGTCTGTTACAATGGCGAGCACGCTAAAAACGTTACTTCATTAATTTGGCTGCAATTCTGAAGATTCCTGGACAGTACCGGTATGCTGAAAGATGGGCGGAAATTCAATTACGGCATTGGCTATCTGAACCGATTGAAGAAGCAGTTTTGCATCGATGTGAGAAGTTTGAAGACTTGACTGATGGCTTCACTTCGTAATGACTGTTTCACTGGCGGAACTGGTGTGAGCGCGCGTGGAGGGGATGGAGCTTGTGACTCTCCCGGTCCTATGTTATGAAGAGGGGATAGAGCATGTGACCCTCCCGTTGATGTGGCGCGGCGTTAGGGTTTTAGTTTAGGGAATTGTTCATTGTTGTTAGTTTAGGGTTAGTGTTCTGCTAATGTGATGCGGTCATGCGGATGTTTGCGATTTTGTTGGTGATTTTGAACTTGTCGGTTTTGATGTTGCTGTTTTTTTTATTGTAGTTTGTGAGAGTGCTTTTATAGGAACTTCTAAAGTTTGGTGGGGAATAGTGTGACAGCCGTGCTCTATACTGCCCCTTACGTCAGTTGTAGTATTGTTGCATCGTGCTTTCACTTCCTCTTTTGCTTCTGGCCGCTTCGGCGGACGGATGTATTTATAATAAAGTCTCTGCAGCAGTTATTGAATCGTGTGTGATCAACTACAGACGGAGGTCTGTTACAAGCCTACTGTTCAGTCAGTGTTAGTTCTCTTCTTAATTGTAATTGTAATCAATATTCATGTGTAATGAGGAGAGAAGGAAGACTTTGATTACGCAAAAATTCAAAATACTATAATTCGAGGCGTAGCAGCTAGCTTTTTCAAATCTGATTGAATATAGCATTAGAATTGAATACACCATGCTCCACATCTATATCTTCATTGTTCAATTCCCGGTATCGAAAGTTTTCAAATCCTGCTTCAACTGGGTGTCTTTTTTAATTGGAATGATCATGAATTTTATTGCCTTATCATGAATTGATGATGTCACATCAATGTCCACATATCTTGAAGGCGAGAAGAGAACAGTCCATGAACCAATACTTCTGGATCCTGATGAAATTGAAAAAAGTTTCTGGAGTATGTCATCGAGCTATGACTGAAGAGGATGTGAAGAATATCGTGAATACTCTTATGGAAAAATCTCGCGTGTACGGGTTGGAATTCCGTCAATGCCATCTCAATAAAACCCTCGCGAAGATGCTGTTGAACGAAATTCGTGGATTGAAATCTCAGGTAAACACCATTGATTCGTAGTTTAGGTCACATGTCAGCAAATAAGTAATGTCACAACACGTCCTGTCACATTAACTGCTCGTAATAAGGTACGTTCAATAGAAGCATGTCATCTCTATAGTAACGAGTTTCGGCTTTCAATCACCTTCCACAGTCACTGCATTGTGTCATAGTAAAACTATAATTGCCCACGAACCATAACACTGCACCAAAGCAATGCACAATCGGCCAGTGAAGACATTTTGTCGCAGCAGCCGTACCAGACTAGTTGGGCTGAAGCAGTGTCTTACTCATACCCAACATACTTTTACAGTTTTATGGGATAAGTTTTGCACTATTATGTGGAGAAAAAAAATTGTTGATTCAATTCCAAAGTATTTGTTCCTCAATCACATGCAAGAATTTAGAGCAGTGGTTCTCAACCGGTGTGCCATTTACGCCTCGCAAGTGTGCCACGAGAGACTTCTTCGGAATTTTGAAATTTTGCGCAAAATAATTCTAGTCTATAGGAAACAGTCAATAATAATATAAATCAGTGGTTCTTAACCTGGGGGCGCCCCCCCCCCCTGGGGGGGCGTGAAAAAGCGGTCAACTGAAAAAAAATCGCGCTTTGCGCGATTTACCTTCAATGCACGCGTGTTTTTCTATATATAAACCGAATTTCATATTTTTGAATTCTCTCATCAACAGCCATAACCTTCCATGTCATGAAAAATCTGTTGGGGTTGCTGGCATCCCATTGGATTTTGTGTTATGACGATAAGGGGGGCACGAAATTTTTCACTATCATAAAGAGGGGCGTGTCTAAAAAAAGGTTGACAATCCCTGATCTAAATCGAGATTGGTGTGAAGTTTGCACATTTGACAAATTCGAATTCGCTTTACCGGCAGATCGCGTGCCTTGAAGGCTGAATTCAGTTTTGCATTATACGTTGATTAATCGCGCTCAGAGAAGAGCAGACATGGCGGCGACTGTATGACAATGCAGTTTTCTAATCCTCATTTTTTGCCCCAACCACCACCGAGAAATCAACTCCTTTGGAATTGACGTTCGAGTTTACAAATTCGAATTTCAAACATGGCAATCCATATTGTGATTATTAGTTATCGTGCCGACACTTTCGTTAAAATGTAGGTTTGTAGCAAAACGTTGTGTTACTATCGGCGAATATGAGAATTGAGGAGTAAGGTTGATCGAATTATATCAGTTAACAAGCCTCTTCACCGCTGAAATCATATTCTTGGTTTGTTGGAAGTATAATTGAACTGCGGGTTGCAGTCATTAGAACTACTGAGGTCTGGCTATCCTCACTCGTGCTATACGATCGGCGTCAATATGCATTGTATAATAGCCTACACCTCTACGCCTCCGTATTCGTTAACGGCGATCGTACTTGACCTCCCCGACCCAATGCGACGGTGATGGTGTGCCTCGAACTATTTTTCATTTCCGAAGGGTGCCGCGAGGTCAAAAAGGTTGAGAACCACTTATTTAGAGTAATGATTTTGAGTTTGCGGCAAAATGTACTTGGCTTCTTGCTTATATTATATTATTTTGGTGAATTTGTTAGACTAGTTGGGCTGAAGCAGTGTCTTACTCATACCCAACATACTTTTACAGTTTTATGGGATAAGTTTTGCACTATTATATGAAGAAAAGAAATTGTTGATTCAATTCCATAGTATTTGTTGCATAATCACATGCAACAATTTAGAGTATTGATTTTGAGTTTGCGGCAAAATGTAATTGACTTCTTGCTTATAATATATTATTTTGGTGAATGTATTGTATAGCCTCCCACTCACTGCCCGTATCACATGCAGGTAGCATTCTTGAAATGAATATTTGATTTGGTAAAACAGACAACTTAATTAATTCTCAAAAGCGATAAGTCACCATTCAGTCTCTAACTGTGCCTTCTGATTCAATAAGGGGGAATAATCATAAAATTGGATTGATTAAAAGGTGGATTATTGCGTTTATCTGGATTTAAAAAACCCAGGATTAAGGAAACCGGTTGATCACAGTGCATAAAGTTAAGTTTTTAATCTCACGATTTAGCAAATCGTAACAAATTGTACACTGAGTAAAATTCCTACCCGAAATATTTCCGATAAAGACTGTTACGATTGTCTCCTAGATAATGACTTCTCTCAACAATCAGACAATCAACCAATTATGCATACACGATTGCAGAGAGGCCTGTCTATTAATATGATCTCCGCACTAAGTGTAATCTTTCGCAGGTCGAAGTAAAAAAACTCAGCGTCACAGCCCATGATGATATCGAAACACTCCAGTCATCTCCGCGTTGATGAAGGAGTGTGGTTCGAATGAGTCAATCTGGAAGAAAGTACTGGATCTGACGATATTCTGCTCATTTTGAGTCAACTTATCAAGCAGCATAAGGTATTGGCAGTGGAAAAAGCCATGCACTCTTCTGGAAGAATTCTTTAGCTTGAGATTTCTTAATGCTTTATTTCTGTATGTGAATTTGAAAAAATTCGACCTCAGCTATACAGAAAACATTAACTTTGGACAACTCGGCACTATTATTTCAAATGGGCTAGCGGATTTGTCACTTGGGAACTGTCACTTGCAGCCAAAAGATTTCGCTGTCATGCAGGTCGAGAACAGTAAGGTGAGCGTCTCGTCAAATGCGATGTATATCTCTGGATAGTTGTTGATTGTGACAGTCGCAAATGTGTACATGTGTCGAGTCCGTTCAAGATAAATAGTGGTGATTCCATTTTAATCTTAGGACGACATTGTCTTGTCTATTATGGCGTGACTGGATACTCAACATTTTAATAAGTTTGTAATGTTTGTCTTTATTTCTGATGAATGCTGATCGTAAATTGGCAGTTTACATTATTTGTCTAGCTCCAATATCTCGACAACAGCTACAATGAAATAGATGAAGAGTGCATTGAAGCGCTGCCTGGTTTACTGTGCAAGGACAAACCAGGTACTCTCGTCATGAAAGGATGTGACCTTACAGCCAATGAAATTTCTGCTTTTGAAAGTATAGGCAATAGGGAGGTAACCACTCGTTCGTACAGTTTTTTGTGTGTCTGTTTGAAATCGTTTTCTGGTTTTGTAGGTTGAAAATATCGATCTCAGTTACAATGCTGATTTGGAACCGGAAGGTTTGGAAGAAATTGGGCGCTTTATGAGGAAGCTTAACACAAAAAAGTTAGACTTTCTGCTTGCGAGTTGGATGGAGATTCATTGACCTCGTTGAAAAATGGTCTCGAAAATCATGAGGTGATCTAATTGAACTAGATGTGTGATTTCGATCTGACAACTGACATAGTCAGACATAAATTACTTTTACCAATAGAATTTATCGTCAATAACATTTTCATCATTACGTCTGTTAATATCAAGTATCGCGAGCAAGATTTTATCAATACTCAATTCATTTCGATGGTAGTTTGCACCAGTAGGTTAACTGTCATATATGCTTTCGATATTTTTTCGTTACACCAGTTTTTACCATCAGGTGTAGCAGTTGATATCGTTATTCTGTTTTTGTCAAATATGATTATGCATAATCGATGACAGCTGACTAGTCGTTTGCAGTCTAGCACAAATATCAGAACATCGGCTTATGATTTAGCTGCATTTGCTGGATTTGAGTAGAAATCCCGGCATTTCCTCCTGCCACAAAACGGTCACTGAAATCCTGCGCGATTCCCATGTGAAAGAATTCAATCCAAGCAATTGCGAGATGCTTTCTATGCAAATCAGAAATCTGAGCAAAGAGTTGGGAAAGCAAATCACTACAGTAAGACATTTATGCCTCGTGGATACGATATACTTTGAATTCTTTATTTTCAAGTTATTCCAAATCGCTGAATATTCAATTATTCAATGCACAGATTAAAATCATTGACCTCAGTGACAGTGAGAGAAGGAGAATCGGTCAGGAATACGGGGATTCCATCCTAAGCTTTCTGCCATATCCCGAATGTCAACAACTTAAATTTTTCTTACCGCACTTTCGAGACAAGAAAACGTTAAGGAATCTGCTGCTCTTTTCCTGTAAGTCGATATTTTCCAAAGATATATATATATTAGGGTTGTCCAAAATTTGGAAAATCTCAAAAAGTCTCCGTGATTGTGTCTCATTCTATAGATTATTGATAAAAAACAACAATTAGCCTGAAAGAAGCTTACAGGAAAGCCGTTAAGATTTCGACCAAAGCGTTTGAAAGTAGCTGCTCAGGAATGGGCGTGCCACTGACCATAGAACGGCGAGAAGACTAGTAATCAAATAACCACGGCTCTTGATTGGCTAATCGGCTATGCTTCAATGACCACGGCAGCAGCAGCTTGCTGATGAGGTGTTCAAGAAGTCTGCTACCGGCGGGGATTCTGAGTGCGCATTGTTAGTAGTTTGGCAGGTGATGATTTAAGATTAATTCAGGACATGTTGAGGTACGAAAAACATGATGAACAAACAACACCTGCTTCACAGAAGCTTTTACTGCATGACTGCTTCATTGTGAAGGAAACGGCTGAAGCCTACATGTCGTGTTTTCATCGAGAGAAAGCAAAGGCGCTTATGCAAGTGTTAGCGAATTCACCGTTTCAGTACGGATCCACCATCAGTGAATACAAATATATAACGCTTAACAATGACACTATACGTTGTGTGATCTTATTGGGCTGAAGCTGTAGTATATAGGTGACGTTTTGAATGCTCTAGGGATCGGCGGAATCAGCCGGTTATGCTTGGCCCTTATCAGATGCTTACAACAAATTGAATGCACTTGTAGGCGTTGTTAAAGTCCTCAATGATAACGCAGAAAAGGGGTGGTAATGTACGCACACTCGGACAGGCTGTGCTGGATATGGTATGTCAAAGTCCTTATTGATCCCGCAGAAAAGAGGTGTAAAGCAAAGCACAGACTATGCTGCATATAGTATTCAGCATAGTTTGGATATCATATCCAGCATAGCCTGTGCTTACCTTAAACCTCTTTTCTGCAGTATCATTAAGGACTTAGACAACTCTTATAAGTGAATTCAAGCAAATTGAATTCACTTATAAGAGTTGTCGAAGTATAACTGCCAAGCATAACCGGCCGATTCAGTCGATCCCTAGAACCTTCAATACTTCACTATATACTACAACTTGGATCCAATAAGAGCACACAAAGTATAGTGTCATTGTTAAGCTTTATATATTTGTATTCACTGATGGTGGATCCGTACAGAAACGGTGAATTCGCTCAACACTTGCATAAGCGCCTTTGCTTTCTCTCGATGAAAACACGACATGTAGGCTTCAGCCGTTTCTTTCACAATGAAGCAGTCATGCTGTAAAAGCTTCTGTGAAGCAGGTGTTGTTTGTTCATCATGTATTTCGTACCTCAACATGTCCTGAATTAATCTTGATTCATCACCTGCCAAACTACTAACAATGCGCACTCAGAATCCCCGCCGGTAGCAGACTTCTTGAACACCTCATCAGCAAGCTGCTGCTGCCGTGGTCATTGAAGCATAGCCGATTAGCCAATCAAGAGCCGTGGTTATTTGATTACTAGTCTTCTCGCCGTTCTATGGTCAGTGGCACGCCCATTCTTGAGCAGCTACTTTCAAACGCTTTGGTCGAAATCTTAACGGCTTTCCTGTAAGCTTCTTTCAGGCTAATTGTTGTTTTTTATCAATAATCTATAGAATGAGACACAATCACGGAGACTTTTTGAGATTTTCCAAATTTTGGACAACCCTAATATATATCAATGTCACGTCACACTTTTCGTAACATTATTGCCACGGTACTACCATCATTATTCAATTCCTTATTCACCAATTTCTTTCAACTGAGTTTTGGCACTCATATTTATTTCGATACTCTTGTGAATAATGAATAAGTCGTTCATACTTTTTGAACTTGTAGTGGCAATACCACGAAGTGTGCTGATCTATGGCTTGTATGCAAATTTCCCGTCCTATGAATTTGATGATTAACTTGATAACGATAGTGCTTTATTAATACTGCAATTCTAAGACAATCATTTTCTGTTATCAGGAACATAAAGAAATCACCGCTAACCTTTTTGTTTGAGATCTACAATTTTTTCAATTATTTGTGGTACAGAACTTCTAGACTGCTTTCGTGACCACGCCCATTGTATATATTTCAAAAAACAACATGTTAATATTGACAAATTTATTCCGCTCTGAGCTTTTTGACTGACTCTCATCAGGAGCAAACATCGGAAAATGCAGCGATACAAAGAAATTTTATTGATAAGTTAACAATCTCGTGAGTGGGTATATAACAACATATCGCTAACCGTGTAACGTCACAGTGGAATCAGTGTAGCTTATGTACAATTGTCAATTTTTAACATCTTGAAAAAAATCAAGTTTTGTTATATTTTTAATACTCATGCAAAGACCTGACTTTCCCAAGATGATAAAAACGGACATCAGCTACTCTGATTCCATTGTGACGATAACAGAGAGATATTTGGCTATCAAGTTGACTGATCAAAAAGAACGCCTCAAATATTTGACTAGTGTCGTTCTGTTATTTTTATTGTGAAATTCGTGTCTTATTATACTGCGTGTTATGTGTCGTTTACTAGTCATTTAAATTGGCGCTATGCCACATAGCATTTCTATGTTTGGAATTCGGTTAACGCAGTTATCGACGTTTGCTCCTGACGAGAGTCTATAAAAGCTGTAAGTAGAATTTCAAAATTACAAAGAACGTCATCAGAAAATCGTGACTCCTTACGAAGAATTGCTAATGGAATATTTCAGCGATATCGCACTGTCCTAAACGTAAGCGGCTCCGTTATAGTAGTATTGAACCTGCCTATATTGCAGCATATTAGAGATAGCTTGTGCAATAGCCCCTAAATGCAACAAAATGCGGGCCGGGATGTAATTGAAAATCATAGTTTTCCGTCAAGCTTTATACCAACGACTGAAACGAAGTTAAAATCCTAGGATACCCTCGTGTCTCCTGAACTGCATAAATGGACTACCAATGGAACTAATTACCAATCGATAATTTTACTAAAAATCAATAAGATATTCACAAAGCAACAATATTATTAAAAATATGTTCACCCGTTATAAGCTATAATGATTTCAATGAATAAAGAAAATATATTATTCGTTATTATTATTCCAGTGTTAGAACCAAAGTAATAACGTTTAAAAAATGGAATAGAAATCATGTTTTGGTGCTTATAACAACGTAAGCTGATCATTTTCATCAACAACATGAGATGATTGCTAATTTCACAATGATTAGATATTCACAATATTGGCCATTTTTTATATTATTACTGAATATCTTATCATTGTGAAATTAGCAATTATCTCTTGTGTTGTTGATGAAAATAATCAGCTTACGTTGTAATAAGAACCAAAACATGATTTGAATATTTCAAAATATTCCATTTTTTAAATATTATTACTTTGGTTCTGACTTTCGAATAATAATTATTATTATTTCTTCATTATTCATTGAAATCCTTGTAGCTTTTAACGGTGAACATCTTTTTAATAATATTGTTGCTTTGTGAATATCTTATTGATTTTTAGTTAAATGATCGATTATCTTGTGTTGTTGATGAAATAGTTTGTACAAAAGACGTTCACTGTTATAATCTACATGATTTCACTTATTAATAAAAAATAATTTTCGGTTTATTCGCAATCATATGCTCATGTATGCGAAACTGTTATTGCTTTTGCATCTCAAATCAAAAAAGGGATTCTGAGATCGAGAAAGTGTGCCAGGATCTCAAGAGAGTTCTACGCGTTGTTCTGAACGATTAGTAAATGTCGAGAAAGTGTGCCAGGATCTCAAGGGAGCTTTACGCGTTGTTCTGTTGTGATTATCTTATCATTGTGAAATTACCAATTATCTCGTGTTGTTGATGGAAATAATCAGCTTACGTTATTATAAGCACCAGAACATGATTTGAATATTTTCCAAACATTCCATTTTTTTTAAATATTATTACTTCGGTTCCAACTTTAGAATGATAATTATTAATAATATTTTTTATCATTATTCATTGAAATCATTGTAGCTTATAACGGGTGAACATCTTTTTAATAATATTGTTGCTTTGTGAATATCTTTATCAGAATGAGCTGTAGCTTGTCACATTCGAATTACTGAGCGGTATTGACATAGAACTATTAAGTAATGCTGAAACATCTTCACTTCAGTTATCATTCCCTTGAGACTACTAGTTATAGTAGAGGCGGGCAAACTGCGATTCGCGGTTGTAGCATTTTAATGGTTTCACGTGCGTTTCGCCATTTTGTTGAAGAAGTTTAACCTGATTATATATTAATGCATTTATAGCGTATTAGCAATATGCGAATGGTGGCCCCGGCCCTACAGGGTTCAAAATTAGCAATTGAACTCTCGAATTGAACCTGATCATCAATCATTGACAAATCAATGTGCTCAACGCTATTTTTTTGTGTGGTTCACTGATTCACAACCTTTACTGGCCCGCAGAACACTTAAGTTAGTCTTTAAACCTTCGCTGAACCACAGATTTTCGCTGAGTCATAAAACAAAAAATCTGGCAAAATATATACATTTAACTATACATCTGATACTTTAATATAGTACACGGGTGTTCAGAGCTGCTTCATGCGCGAGTCGCTTATCAAAAATCTTATCTTTAAAATAACCACAACACAAAAATCCAAGATATGGATTTATGACGTCACAATGAAATGTAGGTTATCGAATGAAATTTATTATTGTGTGAAGATAAGATGTGCCTTTACGAGGGTTCTAATTCTAATCTAATTTGGAAAAAATATGTAGCTCTAATTCTAATTCTAATCTAGTTCTATTCAACCTGTTTCAGTTACGCACTCTTTTCAGAGACACTGCGAGCTTCATGGATTTTTAAATTTTCAAATTTAGGATTGGACGATAAATATAATACTATTTATCATTCGTATAAATATCACTGGGATGTCAGCCCAAGCTTATGCGACTCTGTAATAATTGGTTGCTTAGCAAAATCAATGTTATGCTCAAATTATATCAGATATTGCATTGGATATACCAAATTAAATTTTTATTACATATTTGTAGCTGCAGCCGGATTTCAACATAACGACCAATTCCGATGCGCATGCTACGTTTTCGAAACGACTACATTACTATTTGATAGCTGGACCTTTCGGTATTGTATTCTAATGACTCGAGTCATTACAATTCTGCTAATGGATTTGTAATTTAAACTTTGGCGTAGACTTATCGATCAAGTAAGTAGTGAGGGTACCTGGTTTTGTTACCAGCCCCGAGGCTATATTCTTTGCCAGCGATGAGGCTATTTATGTTAATCGCTCAGCACTTGACTATCGCGATGTGTATTTAGCACCATGTATTGATAATTACTTGCTTCCGAGAAAGAAATAACATTCATTATACGTTCAGTGCTTTTCAACCTTTTTGAGCTTCATTCGCACTTTTTTGAAAATTAATTTCATTCGCACAAGCCAACCGAAAGTTGCTATACAGATGAAGAGACATAAGAATATTCCGTTCAGATGTGTAAGAAATTGACTACTACAGTTTTCAGGCCATGAAGTGTCTCATTAAAAAGGAAACTGTTATACCTCGTTTTGATTTCAACTATTTCACTAATAATACGATTTCAGTCAAACAAGTTGTTGGATACTATACAATTACGCATACCAAGTGCTTGGATGGCCAATTCTAAAGAACTGTTCTGCACTCCTATCCAAAATACAGCGTATTTTCTGCGAGTGAAAAACGCTTGCTGGCAGTACTCGTTTTTGCGAGATGATACAAAGGTCCCGGAAGCTACGGTTTACCGAAAAGGTGAAAAATCCACATGTTTGTGTCGAGGCTTGTGCCTGATGTCTTGGGAAATAAAGTCAAATACCGTCAAGCAGAGTAGGCACATTAGAGCTCGCTACCTTATGATACGTTGCTCCAATTTGAGTTCTGTTTTTTGTTTTCGATTTCCCATTTTCTGTCTCGCGAGTATACGAGAAGAGCAAATAAAGTCAGGATACAGTTTGTTCGGCTCTTCAGCTCAATCTTACTTGAAAATTATTTACAGTTTAACAACCTTAAAGCAGCATTTTGGACTACCACCAAAATTTGAATTTCTGTGGCATCTCGCGACCCGAGCCTCACCCATGAAAAGGAATTCATTTTTAGTTTACAGAGGTATGTTACAATTTTACGGACACATGGCATACACAACGCGCACACCACAATTCTATCCAACGCAGCTCTATAAAATATGTCGGACGCATGCGATTTCAAATTTGGGTGAAGTAAATTCCTATGCGTGTGGCCAGCACCGTAACTGCCGCACCCCAAACCCCCCAATTGGGGGGGGGCTGAGCTCGAAGGGTGCTTAAAATTATTTCGTGAATTAGCATAAATCATAGAGTATTTTTTCAAAATTTATGCAATAATTGCAAAATTGTTTTGCGCTGCGCGCGAATTCGAGTAGCCATTTGTCTTTATTATTGGGTATTGGGCCATTACCGCGCCACGACCCACCAAGACATACAATCAAGTTTTGGGCCGTATAACATGCGACTCCAAGAAGTGTGCCAGAACGATTGGCAGCGAGAAAACCTTGGCCGAAAAGGTATATGCCCTGATGCTGACCGAAGACTTCGTTATATATACAAAATACATATAGGTTTAATTGGCCATTGGCGCCCAAATGACTGGCGCCGAATGTTGCTGTCTTTGCAATCTGAACCTGACAAGACAAACACCATCCCGCTGGGAAAAATTTTATGCCAGTGAAGAAATACCAATTTGAAATCGTGTGCGTCTCTTAGTTTAGAACAGTGGTTCCCAACGTGGGCGATATCGCCCCCCAGGGGGCGATTTGTCGGTCCAGGGGGGCGAAAATAGCCAAGGGGGCGATAGGGGGGCGAAAACGGACGAAGGGGGCGATAGGGGGCGATGGCGCGTGGAAATGGCTATATTGGCGTCCATGACCGTAACTGCCACACCCAAACCCCCGATTGGGATGGAGGGGGGCGAGCTCGAAGGAGGCCCACAATTTTTTCGTGAATTCATATTATTTATTTTGGAAATTTAGGCAACTTTTTCAAGAAATTTTCGCGCTACGCGCCATTTCGTGGTCACATATTTCTTGCTTATTGGATACCCTTCCTCCAAGAAATAATACGAATGAGTTATAGAAATGGGCATCTCGGCGTCAGCCATTAACACACCATGACGCACCAAGACATATGTAGTTTCAGGCCATGTAAAATGCGACTCCGAAAAGTGTGCCAGAACGAGAAAACCTTGGCGGAAAAGGACTGCCTTTATGCTGACCGACTTCGATATATATACGATATACATATATATTTAATTTTCCATAGGCGCCTAAATGGCTGGCGCCAAATGTTCCTGTCCTGGCAATCGGAAACCCACAAAAAAATGCCATATCGCAGAGAAAAAAATAATTGCCAGTGCAGAAATACCAATTTGAAATCGTGTGCGTCGTTTAGTTTAGTACGTATGGGCGATTTGAATATCTTTTGACATAGCAGACAGGCCAAGAAATGTCATTACGTAACGAACTCATTATACCCACGGGTCCGCCCGAATATGTTCAATTATTATTTACGGGCCCTACATTTTCCAAGACACCTCACTCAGTTTTACCGGTAAATCTGAATACATGAGCAGAGAGAGGATAAAAAATTGACAGCAATATATACGCAATTCCGGATCATATTGACCGACTCAATCATGAATGATAGAAATTTTTCGCGCTTCGCGCGAATTAGGCCGTCTAACAATTTGGGCTGAGAAGTAGCGGTAAAGAGGTATCGCGGGGGTTGGTCTGAGGGGTGCAGAAGTTTGCTTTATCGCCCTATGGAGATGAGGGACAAGACCAACGTATTGGGGGTCTGACGAAGTGCTGTTGCGGTCCTTTGGGAATCAAGTCGGAGAAATAACCTTTTTTGTTAGTCAACTCACCAAAATCTAGCTGGAAAAGTGTAATTTCGAGGTCGAGCCGTAAAGTTGACCTTTTTTCTTAGTCATCTCGCCGGTGAGTTCAGTCTGTATGCCCATTTTTCGGTTCCCAATATTTGGGGGGCGATGATCGGTGTGGAGTTTGAAAAGATGGCGATGAGTCGAAAAAGGTTGGGAACCACTGGTTTAGAAGCTCACGTTTTGGCGATTCTATATTTTTTGTTATAGCAGACCGGAAGTCACGAAATAACATCATGTAACGAAGTCATGAAAGGGTCCGCCCACCGAAGATGGTTAATTATTATTTATGGGCCCTCCCGTTTTCAAGACACTTCACTCGGCTCTACCGGTGAATCTAATTACGTGAGCAGAGAGAACAATAAATTGATAGCATATTATATATGCAATCGCCGATCTGATTGACCGATTTTATCATAAACTTTCGCGCCTCGCGCTGCCTCACAATACAGTACAGATGATTTCGTGACAAACGCGAACAACATGATGGGGGGGGGGTCGTTTTACACCCTATGTTTTTGGGGGCCTGACGAGGTACTGTTTCGTTCCTGCCAATGGGTACGCCCGAAGATGTTTAATTATTATTGAGTCGTCGTACCGTTTCAAACACACCTCACTCAGCTCTACCGGCAAATCTGATTACGCGAGCAGAGAGAAGATAAAAATTGATAACGATATATATGCAATTTCCGGTCATACTGACCGATTCAATCATGAATTCTAGAATTTTTCGCGCTTCGCGCGCTTAGGCGACAAAAGCTGATTCACTAAACAAAATCCCAACAATATGATAAATAGTGGTAAACAGGTTATCGCCAGAGGGGGGTCTGGGGGGCTAAGCCCCCCAGAAGTTCGGTCTATAACCCTCTGGTGGGCCCAAGACCAAAGTTTTTGGGGGGCCTGACGAAGTGCTGTTACTGCCCTGCGTGTGGCATTTGCACTATTGTCTACTCAGATAGCAAGAACGGGACTATTCCGTGTTGACAACGGATTATTTTCATATTGAAAGGTTTGTTCATTCAGCGTCAGTCAATTTTGGATAAGGTTTTGTCGCCGCTTATGTTTTTGGCCCCGTATTTTAACAGCGGCACCGCATTTTATAAGCGGTATGTTCGCCAAAAACGCAGAAGGGGTTGGTCTCGAAATGAATGAGTCTCATAGGCCTGAACTCGCTCTTTGCACACCCCTACCGACACTAGTTCATCCCAACGGTCTTCGTCCATGTTTTCATGAAAAACATTCGGACAAATCTATCATTATATCAAACCAAAGGTCGGCTGATTCTGATGATCCGGCCATAAATTATGCGTGTCTCGCTTATTAACTACAGTACCCAACATAGTGACCTTGGATATGTAAAAACTACATCGCAGGATTTTTCTCAGTAAATTCAACAAATTTTACATACAAATTAACAAATAGCTTTAGCAATGCGTCGACCAAAAATTATACCCATGCGGTCCATACTTTAATAACCCTTGAAGGGGTAAAACTTGCGATACATTAGCTTGCAAATGTGAGTCCGTAATGATGGTATTTACTACTATCCTGGGGCCTCGCGCTAATCCAACGGTTATTACGAAAATGATGATTGTTCAGCGAAAGAACGCAGAAAATCAATTTGAAGACATTTTTCCAGCCTGTCGCTGGCTTAGACGCGCTGATACACTGTATGCCTGTAACTACACCAACTCCAAAACCTGGCTTTTGATTACGTAATAATTATAGTGCGAAACATTAATTCACTACGGCTTGTGAGAGCTGCGATTAGTGGTGCGTCGAGGTAAACATTTATTTACAATTGCGTCTCAACTACAGCAGTCACACTGCCCTTGAATTTCCTATTAGCTTTATTCGAATTATTCCGCGTCAGAAAAATGAACAATCATTTACGATTTTCATTCGCACTCATCCGGATTTTTCATTCGCACTATTCGCACCACCTTCGTCATTCGCACTGCAAATTTTTTCATTCGCACCAGTGCGAACCGTCACACAGGTTGAAAAGCACTGCGTTAGATGATACTTTCCTCAGATATTCTATTATGTGTATTTGAGACTACTGCGCGTTAATAATATTAATGCGTACACTTTCAAGAAATAAGGACATTGGTAACATTTAGATTTTGCGTAAATTTCGCGTGATCAACTATGTACGATTTTTTGTGTATTTTAGACTATGTGTGTTCACGAAGACTGCGGTATCGCATGGATAAATGCATCATCACTAATAAATTACTGGAATGCGACTTGATAACATTAATCCCTTGTAACGCAGTCAAACATGATTTTAAGTGTATTTAAGACTATTTATGTTCCTGAGGGCTCTGATAGCGATTGGGCAGCGACATCATCACTAATTAATTGATAAAAAATGCGATTTCGAGTGCGGACAGATCACGGTTTCGATTTCCGAGGTCCGCATTTTACGACTTATTTCCAGCTCGCAGTACAACTCATTAGGGTCTCATTCCAATACATGCATAATTGTGTCATGTCGAGTATAAGGCTAATTAAATCATCACTTGCGTGCTTGCCGGTATCTGAGATTATGCACGCTTAAGCGTAGCACAGAATCGCGGAGTTTTCTGTGAACTTTGGCCGCAGTTTGACCACCCCTGCTCTAAACCATAACCATAACAACTTGAGTAAGTACTGTCACTAGGCAAACCCTAGCAGAGTGTACCCTGATAAATGTAGTAGTAGTAATCGATTATGACGAAATAAATAGATAGCATACAATATGTGCGTTGCTAAGATGTCTGATAAATACTTTAATTTAATGTATAAAAGTAGGTTATTTATACGTTAAGTCAAGAATAAAAATTAACGCTGTCCCCATAAAAGGATATGCAAATATACTAGAACGGCTACATCTGGACGCCTGCAAGCAGAGATGGTTAGGAACGGAGTACTCAAGTCGATTTTGTAAAAACTTTTACGCTGGGAATTTTGTAAAATAAATACTAATTTTATTAAATCGTCGAACACTTTACATCAAATTTTGTAAAGTAGATAGAAACTACTTTTTCCTATGTACTTGAGACCTTTACACTACAGTTTTGAGAAATAAATCCTAATACAACGTAAGCCGATTATTTTCATCAACAACACGAGATAATTGCTAATTTCAGAATGATAAGATATTCACAATATTAGCCAATTTTTATATTGTTACTTTGTGAGATTAATTAAAATTATTTTTAAAAACCATTGAAATCATGTAAATTATAACAGTGAACGTCTTTCGTACAAACTAATTCATCAACAACACAAGATAATCGATAATTTAACTAATTTTTTTTAAATAATCATTGCAATCATGTAGACTAAAATGTTTACGAACGACCGGGTGGTAATGACGCGACAAATGTGTAATAGCGAGCGGCCGGGCGGTGCATTTAAAAGCTATGTTTGCGATTGCGCTCGGTATTTTAATCTTCAGATGCATTTGTATTTTTAGTAATCATTTATAATCAAGCCTTCCCGGAAAGGCTGTTTCAATTGACTAACCATCTATTGTTGGTTATTTACTTGGTCACACAATTTGGTGTAAATCTTTCTTTCCTCTTACGTTCTCCCTACTTAGCTTACATGCGTCCTACGTTACTATCTTCATTCGGCTGTATGTTGCTGTTGCTGTACAAGTGTCAGCTATATTCATACGGTTTTACGTTGCTGTTGCTGTTCTACGAGTCAGCTATCTTCATTTGAATCCGACTTGTTTTAAACTCTTGGAAACATGTATGAATTACAACGACTAGCATACGTAGGTACACTCTAAATTCGAATGCGTGCAGAGGAACGCAAAATTACACGCCAAATCCGGTTTTTTTTTAACTACCACACAACGTGCTGGAGCCGATGTGGGCCTGGCTATCCTGTGTTTAGTGGTGGTGTGTTCATGCTGACTTGCGCAGAGCTCGAAATTAATCCAGCCATCCATGAATTTTTACTCAGCTTAGGCTCAAAAAATATTTTATTGCAACGAAAGATGAATACAGAACATTAATTTGCAGACGAAAATGTGTGAATTTCTAGCTTGCACAATTGAAAAATTCAAGCTTTTCCAAATAGAAATAAGAACTACAGCTACAAAGTTGTCATAAATTAGATTCTAATTAGAGCAAAGAAACGTTTCACTAATTGGTGTGGAATTAGAATTATAGCAACACAGTTGTTTTCGCAAATTAGATTCTAATTAGAGAAAAGAAGCATTTCACAAATTGGTGTAGCAATAGAATTATAGCGACACAGTTGCAACCACAAATCAGATTTGAATCAGAGCAAAGAAACAATTACAATCCTAGCGACACGGTTGTTTTCATAAATTAGTTTCTAATTAGAGCAAAGAAACATTTCACAAATTGGTATGGAATTAGAATTATAGCGACACAGTTGCAACCACAAATTACATTTGAATCAAAGCAAAGAAACATTTCACAAATTGGGATAGAATTAGAATCATAGCGACATAGTTGTCATCACAAATTAGATTCTAATTGGAGCAAAAAACATTTCAAAAATTGGAGTAGAATTACAATCATAGCGACACAATTGTTATCACAAATTAGATTCTAATTAGAGCAAAGAAACATTTCACAAATTGGGGTAGAATTACAATCATAGCAACACAGTTGTTTTCATAAATTAGATTCTAATTAGTGCAAAAAGCATTTCCCAAATTGGAATACAATTAAAGTCATAGCGACACAGTTGTTATCACAAATTAGATTCTAATTGGAGCAAAAAACATTTCAAAAATTGGAGTAGAATTACAATCATAGCAACACAGTTGTTTTCACAAATTAGATTCAAATTAGAGCAAAGACACATTTCACAAATTGGGGTAGAATTACAATCATAGCAACACAGTTGTTTTCATAAATTAGATTCTAATTAGTGCAAAAAGCATTTCCCAAATTGGAATACAATTAAAGTCATAGCGACACAGTTGTTATCACAAATTAGATTTTAATTAGTGCAAAAAACATTTCATAAATTGGAGTAGAGTTAGAATCATAGCGACACAATTGTTATCACAAATTAGATTCTAATTAGAGCAAAGAAACATTTCACAAATTGGGGTAGAATTACAATCATAGCAACACAGTTGTTTTCATAAATTAGATTCTAATTAGTGCAAAAAGCATTTCCCAAATTGGAGTATAATTAAAGTCATAGCGACACAGTTGTTATCACAAATTAGATTCTAATTAGTGCAAAAAACATTTCATAAATTGGAGTAGAGTTAGAATCATAGCGAAACAATTGTTATCACAAATTAGATTCTAATTAGAGCAAATAACATTTCAAAAATAAGAGTAGAATTACAATCATAGCAACACAGTTGTTTTCACAAATTAGACTCTAATTAACGCAAAAATATTTCCCAAATTGGAGTAGAATTAGAATCATAGCGACACAGCTGTTATCACAAATTAGATTCTAATTAGATAAAAAAAAAACATGTCCCAAATTGGAGTAGAATTATAATTACGGTATAGCGACACAGTTGTTATCACAAATTAGATTCGAATCAGAGCAAAGTAACATTTGGAAAATTGAAGTAGAATCAGAATAATTACTGCAGTATATTTTCTGAATTAGACTAGAATCCAATTAGAGTTGATTTTTATTTCAAATTAGAGTAGAATTAGAAATATAGCTATACGGTAGTTGTTTTCTAAATTAGATTCGATTGAGAGCAAAGAAACATTTCACAAATTAGCGTAGCATCAGAATTTATAGCTACACAGCTTTTTCCAAATTAGAGTAGAAATAGATTTGTAGCTTTTTTTCGAAATTAGAGTGGGATCAGAATTATAGTAACAGTTTTTTTCAAATTATAGAGTAGAATTAGAACTATAGCTGCACTGTTTTTTCCAAATTAGAGTGCAATTAGAATTATAGGTTCAGTTGTTTTCACAAATTAGATTCGAATGAGAGAGACGAAGCACTTGACGAATTAAAGTAGAATAATAATTATAGCTAGTTTTTTTTTCAAAATTAGAGTATCATCAGAATTTTCGCTACACATTTTTTTTCACTCTAATTAGACAACTAGACTAGTACTATAATTGTATAGTTGTCCAAGTCAGCAAACGAAATCAAAATCATTACTGGGATTTCTGAAATCTGCTCATAAAACAGAGAAGCTTGTTTGATTTAAACCCAAATTTTTGTCTTCAATCAGGACATACTGTAAAATTGAGAGTATCTGGAAAACTTTTGGATATGTGGGGTCACAAACATAATAGAGAAGATCCAGCACCATCTCAAATGGTTTCGCTTTATTGTGAGACGATCCCTTTATGCGGAAGCCATTCGCCACGATCCATGACTGCAGGTCACCATTTTCATGGTGTGCTAGTACTAGATGTCGAGGACTCAGATTTGTGGCCGTCAATTGGACTGAATGGGCCTGGAATTGAAAGAAATATGTTAAGTAAAATTATATTGCCAATAATCCATGTGTGAATTGAAAGCACAAGATTTAGATCAGAGGTCTCAACCACGCGGCCCGCGGGCCGCATGCGGCCCCCGAGAACATTTTGTGAGGCCCGCGAAGGCATTTGGGAATTTCAAGTATTCGACAATATATTCAAGGGTCATATAACTTGAAATTCACTCTTAAACTACTACAAAAACCTGAAATTTAAACAAACTTCACCATCACATCACCTCTAAAATTTATCACGCGGTCGAAGATCGGTATTATGTCACATTTCCGGTTCATGATGATAAAACATGACCCGTTGATGATTCGTGACGGAAAATTTTGTTTCGTGCGACCTTTCTTCAAATTACTCTGAAAATGACTCGAGTTGAGTCGAGTCAAACGTTACAATCAGAGTAGGACTTGCGCCTCGGATAATAGTGACTTGGAAATCCTACGGACGCAACAATCTATGAAACAGTCGTGGGGAATAGCAATATATCAAAAGTCTGTAGCTTGCGTGGCCTAGGGTATGTAGTTATCTGGCCTACATGGAACCAATTGGTCTTCTGTAACCCCGTGACCTGTATTTGGTTACGTCCTGGGTGTTGTTTGTTCTCTTTATCCATGTTATTATCGGTGGCGAGTAAAGTAGTGGTACGCTCCACAGCTGTAGCACCAATGGATTCTTCGGCGATTGGTCATTTCTATTCCAGGAGTTCTTAAGCAGGGGTCCGTTGTAGCCCCTTTTGGAACGGCACAAGTATTATGTTCACATTCACTGATTCTATGTACTATATTCATGGTAGCCATCCTCATGGTCTCGAAGTCAGGAAAACCAAAAATTACATTAGCAGCAGAAATGATTTTCCATGGTTTGGGACAAAATCGAATTTGCACCAGCTCATTCTAACTTAGATTTAGCCTTATCAAAAAGAATGATGTAATTGAAAAGCATTTATTAAACATTTATTTTTGGAGGCCTTTTTCAGTCCGAGTGTTTATTGCACCGTCATAACGTAAACAGCGTCAATCAAAACATAGGCCTGCCATATTTTCAGCACCCAAAAACAATTGTGCCACATTTTGGCGGCACACATCTGAGCTCAACAGACCCTGAATTAGAACACATGTTTGTGGCGCAACTTGGAAATTAACAGACCCCCGAATTAGAACCAACTCAACATGCGCGCATGCTAAGCAATAAACTTTTCAAACTAGCTGTACTTTTGTGACGGTCTGTTAAGTTCGAACTTGTGCCAGATAGTGGCATGCAAAACGTCCAAGGTGTTACGGAAGACGCCGAACAATGTTTCCCGAAAAATCAGGACAAGAGTCGAAATCAGTACAAATCTGACAAATCAGGACGTTATGGTACTTCTATGTTCATTGTTCACACAGTTCCAGGTTAAGCAAGCAGCAAATCCTACAACTCACCTGATGAGGCGTTCTCGCCCTCAAATCCTGTTGTGATTCTCTTTTCAGTTACTGCATTTCGTAACTCCATCAGGAGTATAACCGCAGCGGGTTCTTTTCCCTACAAATAAATATAATAATAAATATAAATAATGTAGAAGATTTGGTAGAAGGACATTCCACTTATTGCATTCCGGTTGATATGAAGGCAAGAGTTCTGACACAACAGTATTTAATATATAAAATTGCAACAAAAATAAACAGGATTATCCCAAATAATAAATTCATTCTAGAATAGTTAAATAATACTAACCTCTTCATCTGTCTCTAGCTCTACTCCAAATATTTCGGCATGAGTAGTAAGTATTTCGCTTCGACACTCCTCGCAACGAACATTTGAAACCCCGCTCTGATCTATTACAAAGGCAAAGTGTTACTATAAAAGCAGCTATGTATTGAGCTAAGCATGCACATTGCATATACACATTTCTATGTGTTATATAGAGGGAACTTGATATGAATTTAATAAGATTTATTTCACTGGATAATATTAACTATACTTATTATAATAGATTCATGAATGAAATGTCATGTTTTCAACCAATGAAAATGTCATGTAATTGGAAAAACAAGTAAGTCAACTGCAAAGCAAGATCTATATAACTTGGTCAGGAATTCTAGTTGTAAACCCATATTGCATCAAGTTAGAGGATTAACTGACATTCTGAAACTCAGTTTCGATGCTACTGCAAGTTGATCTAAAAGGCAATCTACCAATATTTCTCACACTGCTGCTTGCTGTAAGAACCCTCTTGACAACATACCGGTAATCATAACATATCGCATGTTGATATTCTTGAACGAATTACCTTCAATTATTAAAGCAATGTGTTCTCTCGTAATGCCGTACGCAATCAACATCTTCTTTATTCCATCCGCTATGATGAGATTAGCGACACGTTCATCCACATCCACAAAGTCACTGTACTGCGACCTGTCGCTCCATTTAAATTTGACCCTTTGACCCTGACTGAGTTCCCGCCGTTACCGAGAGATGTGAAGTGTGAATAAGAGAGAGAGAGAGATATGATATTCTTTCTCGCCTGCACCATCGAGATGCTTTGGCGACGGAGTTGCGATACGGCCCCATGAGGTCATCTAGTCTGCGCCCCCGTTTTTTTTTCTCCTTGCTGAGCGCCTAGCAGGATAGCTGCGGATACCATTTTTCGAGTCTTTGGTATGACCCGGCCGGGGATCGAACCCACGACCTACCGCTCGAGAAGCCGGACGCATAACCATTACACTATCTCGCTAAGAGAGAGAGAGAGAGGGATAGCAATAGAGAAAATAATATAGAGATGTTTATTCAGTCAACAGTCAAAAGCAGAATGCACTGATAATAGCCAGGTAACACTAACGATTACTAAACAACGTACTTCAAAATTACATGGTGATGACAATGATTGATTGATTGATTTCTTCATTGCTATACTGCTGATATATCAATGATCAATAATGGGGAAACGAAATATAATGGAAGTCATATAGTCAAGTCAGACAATCATGTGGTTGTAACAATGATATTATAATTGGGTTGAAATGATCAATTTCTTCTGCCAGTTTGGTAGGTAAATAAAATGAGAAGAGAAACGTTCACAAATCCCAGTAAATGCAAGAAAGCGACACACTAAAATAATGGAGCGACATTGATAAAACAGCAGTCCACTTCATGGCTCCTGAGCAATGTGCCCTTTTAGGTACGCATGTGTGCAATTGATATGAGCTGACACGGTCTCTGCTCACATAAATTATAAGTTGCGCATAAAAAATCCGAAGAGATGACCTTTTTTAGTGGTTACGCACAGTTGTCCAAGGGACCGCGCAGTGAATAGGTAAGTGCTTGCTGCAGACTCGTCAAAATTAGAGGTAACATTGCTTCTTAGCTATATGCAAACGGGGCTAAAAGCACGAATTACTTACGCGAGAGTCGTTATTACCGTTCAACATCTATTATAGAAATGCTGCATCATTTGAGAATCTATATCTTGCAGCTTAATTCCTCCCCTGCAAATAACCCAGCGGGAGCAAACGGACCCCAGGGTCATTGGGTTTACCGATGACGTCATGATCGGCACACGAGTGTACCGTACCTTACCCTGGATGATCTGGTCATTTACCAGAGACATTACGATAAGTTTCAGCAGCGTTTCCAGCGTCGACCTCACAATCCCTCTCAATCTTACTGATCTCACAACTCGTGCGGCGAGTTACCTGACTATTAAAATGTATACGTGAACTCTTTCATAGTGATCAAAGCCGGCGACAGATGATAAGATGAGAGCAGAAGCACATATTCCGTAACTTTATCTGATGAAGTGTGGACTTGCACATATTATGACACCACTTCGGCGAAAGATTTGGGTCGACTTTATGTGTTTGTCCCATATTGCATCTTTGCATACACAATTTTGTGTCTAAATCGATGCTTTCGATTTAGAGTGTAGATAACCCATTAGACAGACTGCTGTGTCTAAAATTGGTAGCGCAGTATTCAGACTGCCGCACAGAACCAGCGATACTAATTAGTGAGGCGATTTATTTTGACATGTCAAAAAAGTCAAATTTAGGTCAAAATTGTAGCGTTCGGTTAAAAAATGTCAAACTTGTTTACAAAGTTGAAACTTTTTGCAACCTGCATTTCGTTTGTAGCGTAGATTTTGCACTGTCGGTGAACATATCATTTGACATTGCAGCTTGCAGCTTAATTTATAAGCCTACCCTGGCTGCTCATTGTGAATCATGAATATGCAAATGAGACAAATAGGTTGAAATGGCGTTATGCTCAACGTAACCAAATATCCCAACTGAAGCAAGACTGCGTGGGCATTGCATGGTTCTTATATCAAGAAGCGCATCATTGAAAATTGTGGTGTGGATACCATTGCCAGTATGAAGCAACAGGGTTTGTCACCAGCAGTGTATGCACAACTTCAATGTTGTCAGCCAACAACTGCTGCTGTTGAACGTTGTTTCTCCATGTTTGGCAAGCTACCATTAAAAAACAGACACTCTCTACCCGAGAATGTAGGAAAGTATCTTTCGTTGTACTACAAAAATGTTCAATTATTTCTACCACAATGCGTAATGTAACTACTGGAATTGTTCATAGGGCCAGATTTCGTTAAAATAAAGTTTTTTCATGCGACAATTCGTCAGTTTTTGAGGTAAAATAGTTTTTTTTTCAGGCCAAACTACTTCGCAAGGACAGACAGTTTCAACCAGAAATCAAGATAAGTAGTACAATTACAACATTTTGTGGGAAAACACCTAATTTGCATTCGTTATGTCAAATTTGGTCAAAATTAAGATTTTTAACCAGAAAAAATGCCAAAATATTGATATTTTAGGTCAAAATCTTCCATTTTTCAAGTAAAAATTCGCCCTACTAATTACATTTACCTTTTATGGGTGATAAAGATATTTCAAGCTTGACAACGTGGCGATTGGTAAAAAAGTTTGGTACCCCTTGAAATATACCAATGTCATGGCAATTGTAGATCCATAATCGTAATAGTACTCACTATCATAAATTGGCCTATAACAAATAAGACAACATGGAGTTCGGCCTATCACCGATACCGAAATGTAAGACACAAAATATGACATTCTTCTCGACTTCATTTCGGTTAAGTATGAAGAAATGGTATTCAAGGTATATTCCAAGAAATATGGAAGATTCATCGTTACGGGACCACGAAAATATCTGCAATACAGTGTTGCATGGACAGGAACTGACAAACAACTTTTACCGGTATCATACGAGCACGATTTTCGGAAAACACAGGCAACCGCTCATGTTGCGCTGGCTGCAGTTACACTTGAACAATTGCACGTTATCAAGATTACAGTCAACAGTATGGCATCATATGAAGGAGTGCAGTGCCAGTATTCAAACGTCGCATCAGCGTTGTGATTAGGGCTGGGCAAAATCGAGTACCGGAGTGATTCGATTCTGAATCACGAAATATGCTTCGAGTCGAGTCGAGTAATCGAGTATCGCTCATTATAACGTCATAACAGAATGTAATACGTCAAAGTTCAAATATGTACCGTTTGTGTCACCACAAAGAATATAATGCCTGGTATCCATCTCATAAATGATACTCAAGTATTTTACGACCATACTGATTTCATTCCACTTGGTGACAATGTTGTGGGATAATCATGACTATGGACATGTGCTACGTCCAGTAGCCTTCGTAGCTTCGTACTATATGTTTCGTATGCTACAATACCGCCAATCAAGGTTTCAAGGCTCCATCAGTGAAAATTAGTATCGAAACTATAATTCTGGTCGATAAATTAACTTTCAGTGACGAGACGCGTATAATTTCAGTACTCGAAAAAATCGTATTTTACTACTCGACTCGAATCATTAAAATTAATGCTCGATTCAGATTCGAGTACTCGAATCATTGTGCCCAGCCCTAGTTGTGATGCGGTACTTAGTAATGACGTGGAGTAAAGTGAGCTCTCCTGCGACTATGACGTTCTCGAAAGTCGATGTAGAGTAATTATTAGGGATGGTGTGAACCTCTGAAAGGTTCAGGTTCGTGTGAACGCGAACCTTTTTGAAAGGTTCTGTGTGAACACGAATGTGAACCTCATGACGTCACGTGACGTCATATTGCTAATTCCAATTCTATCTTTCAATGAAGTGATAGCCTATATTCATGTACATGTACGTACACGATGCCTAGCGACGACTCGGGCCACATAATCCTACAATGCAGAAGTACATATTGGCGTTTTAAACGTCGCTGAATGTATCAACTGAGGCAATCAAATGATATAATACTTCCATAAAATCAATATTATCCGTCGCCAAACACTTCGACGAGGACTTACCAGGGAATATAAGAAACACGGTCTTGGCCATACCGGACAATGTATTCGGCGTCTGAGTATTGCTACATTGATTTTGAGCAGAGTGTAAAACAGGGTTTCTATGCTTGCTACCGATATTATCCCAATAATAAGTTATACAGCAGTAGCCAAAACCCCCAATAAACATATGAAGTCAAAGATTGATTGGTTGAATAAGCATCATTCGCTGACTACTCTAAGTGTATTTCGCTCGTGACGTTGTGTGATTGCGAGTCGAGCTCACAGCAAAGAGTCGCTGAATATTCACAATTGGAATGATGGATATTTGGAGCAAACTTTTGTAACAAAGCAAGTAAAATCTTTGAGACTGTCAAGGTGCATATTCGTTTTGTGTTGATTTTTTCTGCTTCCAGCGCCATGCATAGAGGGACCGGCCCGCAGTTGAAATGCAATAAATTCGTACCAAAGATGTCATATTAAAGTAATTGTAATATATTAAAAAGCTTCACAGTGCAGAACCTATCAAGGATCTGTTGTGAACGCGAACCTCTGAATTTCCGAGGTTCACACACAGAACGCGAACGTGAACCTCACGTTCACACCATCCCTAGTAATTATGACTTAATAAGACTTTTCATTTTCACAAAAAATTACGGCTCGGGCGACGGCCCCTGTCTGTTCAATGTTCATAGCTGCAACGGTAGTTATTGACTACTGACTGAACCATTCGCTAGTGTACGGAGCCTGATCAGGAGCTGGAGAAGCGGTATCAAAGAGTTCCGGAGCTGGAGCAGAAGCTAATTCATGATAGAAGTGATCTCCGGAGATGAACTTGGACTTGATTTGCATGACTGTCGGGGGCATATTCGAATTTCAATGTGGTAAATATGAAAAGGAAACAGTGTGATGCTCAGACCCGAATGCTTCAGCTCAATCCAAACGCCATGTTTAAATTGTATATGGGTGGGATGTAGGGGAGATGTGGTACCGATGGATCAAAAATTGCAAAATGATCTCTGGCCCTCAAATCTTCAGCCGAGAATAGCAGATCTTTTGCTGTCTCAACACTTCGATACAAGCTCTACCTATCGCGGACATTTACATGAATATCCGCCTTTTCAAAAAATATTTATGAACGTTTGAAGTTTGTTGCTCGAACGTGTCACCGCAAATCTTCATTTTGACTTTCAAATACCTCGTAATACCGATGAAACACCGCAGGTAACTATGATTTACAGCCTATATATATGTAGGCGAGTTTCTGTTGTTAAGTGATTAGTTGGTCTATCTATATTTTGCTTGATTTGGCTATGGTACCATACGTCCCCCACCCCATAAATATTGTAATTCACTTGAAAAGGGTCCACTCGAGGATGGTATTGATTCAAAAAATATGTGCCAATATATACCCTGATACAAGCCCTATACTTCACATTAAAAATTGTGGCGGGTTTGTTAGTCTGAAAGGTGATATAGAAAAATTCAAATGTCGATCCAAATTTACTTTACACCCCCTAAAACGTAAATCATTCGTCACAGACCCCAGAACTCTCGCAGGTTGAGTTTTTTGGCATGTCAGGAAAGATTATGTCAGCATGTAATTGTGGACAAATTCACAGAGTGTAATCATGAAATTATCATGGAGAATTTTTCAAGTATTTTCGGTCCCAGAGATCCATCGGTACCACATCTCCCCTACTTAGGGTTGCGTTTAAAGCAAATGGTTGTCTAAAACACTTTGTTTAAAACATGTTTTACACGGTGTTTTAAACAAGGACCCTTAAAAAATGTGTTTTTAAAGTTGTAAAATCATGCTATAATTGTATAAATGCGTTCCAAAAAACATGCTGTATGAGCCAAAGGGCAATTACCACCCGATGTAGCCGGCGTTTACCATATGGGATGGTTATAACCAGGGCTGTGGATTCGGTAAATTTTACCTCCGGCTCCGACTCCGACTCCATACATATTCAATATACCGACTCCGACTCCTCAGTCTTTAAACGTACCGACTCCGACTCCCGACTCCGACTCCAGCATTATTACCAATTTACGTCGAAAATTATATGCCACGTTGTCGGTAGAATGACTATCATACAACCATTAAACATATGCAAACATATGATTAACGGTGGCATGCTAAATTGTTTCATTGTGGCACAGCTCGTATTATCCACTATGCAATTAACATGAAAGAAAGATTTGCTAAATATCCTTCCTTTTTCAAGTTTTTATAACATGGACTCTCTAATATCCTGGAATGTATGAATCATTCAAATATGGCAGGTATCCAATCCTGTATATTAAAAATGTGGATAAAAAATCCAAGTGTAGCTCTTGTGTATGAGTCAGCAACTAATAAAGAGATTGAACTTACTAATTTTGTCATTGCACACTATCCTGATTACAAGCACAGACACTCTTACTACTAACAGACATTGGTTATAAACGGAATTTAGTTAAGTAGTTATAGACCATAGCCTATGTCTAGTCTGCATGTACTTAATCAAGTATTCAAGGATTGGGACTTGCAGTCTTTCTTAATCATTTGTTCGACCTAAACAGCTAATCTACACTATAAATGTTTTTAATTTTGTCAAGTGGGAAGCATCGTTTGGTCATATTTACAATCATTTTTACAATTTTACAAAACCAGCCGATGCATTTGCTCTGTCACAGTATCATGGTATAATTCCAAAAATTGCATCAATTTTGACTGCATCGCGAAAACGCACATTACTATTTTCTACCCCTGGGCAACTGAGTTGTAATTTGCAAGTATCGTCTAATTTTATCTATGTCAGGGGTGGGCAACTTTTTCGGCCAAAGGGGCACATGAGATTTACGAACCATTGCACGGGCAACTGGAATGTTGATAACCTTTTTTTAGTCGTCCGATAGGAGCGAATCGAATTAGGTAACATTGCAAACAAGACTTATATTAATACGCTATAAAATTGATAACAATATGTCACGCAACTGTGCAGTGCGCAATCAGGCCTTGGTCGCGCGAAGCGTGAAATTTTTTTGCAATTTAATGATTGAACTATATCAGTAAATATGTTGCTAACATACATTGGAGGTCGCATCTGTATACCACTGGACTTATTTGGCAAGGACAGGATTATTCGACGTTTAGACATAGCAAAATCGACGGTATCAGTGAACTACTGAACATGCCTCTATCATTTTGTGCAAATGTTTTGTCGACGATCTTGCTGCGAGTGCACAAGCGAAGCCGCATGTTGGACGACACGTTATCTCCTAATTGCGAATATAGTTAGACTCAATTCTGTGAATAATATGTATTTATAATTTTCAGAAGGGGGCTCAAATACTGAATGCAAGAAATCTAGTGACAATGAATCATGCGAAGTACCGAGAAAAATTTCAATTCAAATAAATCTGCTATGAAATATTCTACTTTATGGTCATATACGAAGATCTGGGATAAATGTGGCTGGCCCCTGATTACGTCAATGCGTCAGAACTGTTGTTTTAGTCATCATCAAATTTCGCGGTCATGCTAATCAAATTATGGTTGGCCTTGCAATTGTACCTGATGTCATAAATAATTTCGAGAATTAACTCGCAGGCCACACCTAACCTTCTCGTGTGCCAAATTTGGCCTGCGTGCCACGGGCTGGCCGCACCTGATCTGTATGGTTATTAATAACAGTGATTGGTGGTACATAAAAATTCTATTGAAAATTTTTTGAAAGCAAATGTTTTCATGATGGAGAAGTTGGAGTCGGAGTCGAAGTCAGGGTCATTCTCACAAACTCCGACTCCGACTCCAGTCAGTATTTTCCCCACGACTCCGACTCCAGCTATTATAGTTGAGTTAACAAGACCCGATACGTTTTATTTAATCGTTTGCATATTTCATTGAGCATGCTAAATAATTTTGTGGTGTCTTTGAATAAAAGTGAGGATGTTTACACTGACGCGCGTGTATAATACTAAATGAATGCAGTCGATTTACAATCAGAGGTGGTCAAATTAGTCAAGAAAGCTACTCAAGTAGAAGTGAAAGTAGCGAGGAAAAAATCTACTCGAGTACGAGTAGAAATACTTCTTCCATAAGCCATCGAAACCTACTTGAAGTAGAAGTAGAATCGACTGACTTTAAATCTACTCAAGTAAGTAAGTAGTTTTGTAAACAGTTTTAATTCGTTCGCATGGACTGTCAAAAGCTGCAAATTGAGCTATGCGGTAGGTGCAGAGAGCTTGATTCGTATTAATGCATCCCAGGGCGAGATACCAATTTTCGACCGAATAAGCATTCTTTCGTATCATGGGATGCAAATTATAGTATTAATATGAAAATACGATACTAACCCTTTGTTTACTAGAAGACCACGTTTTAGAGAACATCGTGACAAGGCGCCCTACCCCATGAGGCTCTAAGTTTAGGCGAAGAGCAATACGGAGAAGT
Source organism: Botryllus schlosseri (assembly GCF_051294905.1). Lineage (NCBI taxonomy): Eukaryota > Metazoa > Chordata > Ascidiacea > Stolidobranchia > Styelidae > Botryllus > Botryllus schlosseri. The sequence continues at coordinate 29,747,929 of NC_137236.1, forward strand.
TGTATCAGATAAGGTTTCAACATTTTGCGCGATTAGTATACGTTAATAACAAATATTGTGAATCGTAAAATTTATATTTAGTGTAGCTTTATTTTCGGAAAACAAAGGCATTACTATACTTGCTTTTATGCTTCAACATGTATGTTCAGCAGACAAAATAACTGAAGGTAATTAGAACCCAAAGTATGATACTCGGAACTGAAAGTGAAATACAAATACCGCTTCTAAAAAGCGGAAAATATATTTCATGTCTTTTTGTCCATAAAGCTTCAAAGGTGATCTGCTAAAACAGGTACAACGTTCGAAAAAGCAAGATTTTCCAGATTAGCAGGACACGTCGTGGGTAGGGCTGGGCACTATGATTCGAGTAATCGAATCTGAATCGAGTATTAATTTTAATGATTCGAGTCGAGTAGTAAAAGACAATGTTTTCGAGTACTGAAATTATACGCATCTCGCCACTGAAAGGTAATTTATCAACAATATCTATAGTTTCGTAACTAATTTTCAATGTTGAAGTCTTGAAACCTTGATTGGCCGTATCGTAGCATACGAAACATGTAGTACAAAGCTACTAGCGTTACTGTAAATGGCACATTTCCGAATCCATGATCATCCCACAACATTGTAACCAAGTGCATGAAATCAACATGGTCGAAAAAATACCATAGTGTCTTTAATGTGATGGATAACAGACATTACATTCATTGTCGTCGCGTAAAAGGTACATATTTGAACTTTGACATATTACATTATGTTATGACGTCATAATGAGTGATACTCGATTACTCGACTCGACTCGAAGCATATTACGTGATTCAGAATCGAATCACTCAGGTACTCGATTTTGCCCAGCCCTAGTCGTGGGCTGCTAGATTACGATATGATAGGTAATTGCTAGATTGCGAAACGGTAGTTTCAAAAGTTATGGTGGGCCATATTTACTGTGATGAAATATTTGATATGGGCGACAATGCAGTTTGAGCGGAGTCGAGCAATCCGGTACCTAAATTTTATTCACTGATACTTTCGTGAAAACATACTTGTCACTCCATAACTACTGTGCGCGAAGCGCAACAAAATTTCTGGGCTTTACTTGACTTCTATGAAAATTAAATGTTGTTACTCCTTGAAAAGAGCCCTGAAATTCCTCAGGCTATCTTGCGTATTGGGGGATTAAACTACTTCTACTTGACAAACTGAAAATAGCGAAAACTAAGTAAGTAGATCACAAAATATTACGAGGTAGAAGTAGAGGTTGAGATAATCAGATCTACTTTAGTAAGTACCAGAAGTAGAGGAAAACTACTTGAGTACTTCCAAAAAGTAGAAGTACTTCCTTACTGACCACCTCTGTATACAATTAGGGGCATTCGATAACAATAGCGCTTCGCTCCCATTTGTTACGACGACTGATTGTCGCTGCAAGTAGACATACGTTACTTACGTAATGTCGCACACGTGTATTTTATTGACATCAATCCTCTTTGTATTGTTTGATTCCGTGCATTTAACAAGGGGTTTCTGTCCTTCTATGATTTCATAAAGATATGGATTAGTACGTGGCGTATTCTTTCTACATGAGAAAAACATATTCTATACCCCATTCGAGTCTTGCACAAATCTTTGGACGAATATTCCATGGGCAAAGGCATTCGTCAGTCAGATCAGAACAATCGAACCGTCCCTCGCACACAAATCGCGAGGGTAGGTATATGCGATCGTCAAAGCACCGGAAGCCAACTTTGTCAAAATGATCTACAAATAAAATCGAAAAAATTAACAAATGCACGGGGTGGAACGGAAAGGAGTACTGACTACAACGCAAGTACGGCACCATTTTCTCGAGCCTGTTGTACCTATATAGGCCGATCACTGGAATGGATTGTAGGCCAAAACACCAGAGCGCTTAGTAAAGAACGAAGAGATATATTGAGATTTGTTGATTTAGGTTCTGAGATTCTTGTGCATGTCATAACCTCCAAAACGCTAGGAAACCTTTGTTGTAATGCGACGGATTATGATGCTGGTAAATAGCGTCATCAAAACTGGTGTACCACCCTGTTTGTGAGATTGAATGTTCCGCTTCTACAATTAGAAACTTTCACGCGCAAGGTATTTAACAGGCAAGCAATGATGTCCCAGAACAGCTGTTCGCGATGTAAACACCCTCAGTCAATTTGATAGTGACGAGTGGCATTCAGGCAGAGGTGGTCAAAGTCGTCAAGAAAGCTACTCGAGCAGAAGTAGAAGGAGCGACGAAAAAATCTACTCAAGTACGAGAAGAAGAACTTCTTATATAAGCAACCTAAAACGACTTGAAGTAGAAGTAGAATTGACTGAATTTAAATCTACTCAAGTAAGTAAGTAGTTGTGAAAATCGTAATGAGTTCACATGGACTGTCAAAAGCTGCAAATGGACCTGTGCGGAAAGTGTAGAGAGCTTGATTCATATTGATGCATCCTAGGAGGTGTCAATTTTTGACAGAATAAGCAGTCGTCCACAACATGGGATGTAAATGACAGTATTAATATTGAAATGCAATTCTAATCCTTTGTTAACTCGACCACCCCGTTTTGGATAATATCATGGAATGGCGGCCTCGCCTATATTATAAGGCCCCTAGTTCAGCCCAAAAGCAATACGGCGAAATTGTTTCGGATACGGTTTTAAGACTTTTAGCAATTAGTATACATTAATTAAAATTATGGCAGATCGTAAAAATGCCATATAGTGCATAGCTATATTTCAGATAATATAAGGCATTACTACACTTGCTTTTATACTTTAACATGTATGTTCTCCGGACAAAAGAACTGAAATTATAATTATAACTCATCGTGTAATACTCGTCATTGAATGAAAAATGCAAATACTACATCAAAAAAGCGGAAAACATAAATCATGTCTTTTGTCCAGAAAGTTTCCAGGGCGGTGTGCTAAAACTGGTCTAACGTAAAAAAAAGACAAATTCCACATTTTCGGATTAGAACACGTCATGAGCTGCCAGGTATAATAGGTAATTGCTAGACTGCGAAACGGTAGTTTCAAACGTTATCGGAGTGCCGTACTTACTGTGATGAAATATTTTATATAGGCGAAAATGCGGTGTGAATGGAGCCACGCAACCCGGTATCTAAATTATATTTACCAATACTTTCGTTAAAACATATTTGTCACTCCATATCTACTGTGGTCGAAGCGCAACGAAAATTTTGGGTATCTAAATGTTGGTACTACGTCAAAACAGCCCCGAAACTCATTTGCCTATCTTTCGTATTGGGGCATTAAACTACTTCTAATTGACAAACTGAAAATAGCTAAAAGTAATTGAGTAGTTCACAAAATATTACGAAGGAGAAGTAGAACTAGCGAAAAAAACGATCTACTAGAGTAAGTAGTAGTACCAGAAGTAGAGTAAAAGTAGTCAAGTATTTTGAAAAAGTATAAGTACATCATTACTGACCACCTCTGCATTCAGGTGATCGGCTCTCCGTTGGAATGCGGTCGTACGCTATAGACGTTATCGGAAAACGGCCGCGAATAGCACAAACGTGGTATATCCGTGCTATAATCGGTAAGAAGTATATGCGCTATACTAAGTCGACTTCTAGTGTTTTGAAAGGAGTTCAGACCTAATTCCCTACCTGGAAAATAATCGAAAATATTAGGTCATGACCACTTTTCATCGTAAATAGTTTTATACAATTATAAGCGTGATAAGCTGTGGAAAGAGACGGAAAATTGCCAACTTTACGAGGAAAATTGAAGCAGTCTTCTACGAAGTGTCCGCATGTCGAGTATCGACATCGTATGATTCGTAATTGACTCTGTGCAAAATCCCATCAACCCATTCGTTCGGGTTCCTATTTATTTTTGCAATGAAACTCGCAGTTTTAGTAATACCTTTTTTTTTCTCCTCGCAGAAGATTTCGTCCGTTCCTGTTAACATACAACATGATGAATTTTATTTTATCATTGTGGCATAGAATTGGCATTATTATATTGTTTATTCACGGTAAAACTGATAAATACACACATAATCCGGGGAACAACCTGCCCCCAAAGAAAAATGGCGAGATTTGAGTCAATTTTTAAAATTTCAGTAATACATTCAAATTGTTATTCCTATGCAATACATGGACAAGTCAGATTACAGAATAGCAGCAGATGAAGAATTGGTACGGGTTACAGAGCAGGGGTAGAGATGATTGAAGATGAAGAAACGAAATTACAGATATTATGCTGTGATTCACAAGCAATGTTCCCTCTAATTTTTCAAGAGTCTGCGCAAACACGCCAACTCACTGCGCAGGCTCTCGGACAACAGTGCGCAACCACCCTCCAATAGGGTGATACCACTAGCTACTGGTGGACTTCGCCCCCCAGACCCCCCTACGGCTCTAGGCTTCTTCCGGTACTTATCATGTACATCGGCTGCCCATTTAGTAGTGGTGTCCCTAAACGCGCGAAGCGCGAAAATTTTCTATAATTCATGATTGCATCGGCCAATATGATCGGGAATTGCATATATATTGCTATCAATTTTTATCCTCTTCCTGCTCACATAATCAGATTTACCGGTAGAGCTGATCCAGTGAGGTGTGTTGGAATAGATAGGCGCTCTAAATAATAATAAAACATCTTCGGGCGTACCCGTTGATATAATTACTTCATTACATGATGCTATTTCGTGACCCCCTATCTGCTATATCAAAAGATATTGAAATCGCCAAAACGTAATAAAGTAAAAGACGTACACGATTTCAAATTGGTATTTCTTAACTGGAAAATAAAGTTCCCTCGATATGGCATTTGTCTTGTTGTGGGACTCGGATCGCCAGGACAGGAACATTCGGCACCAGCCATTTAGGCGTGCATGGACATGGACAATTGGACATATATTTGTATATATCGAAGTTTTCGGTCAGCACCGGGGCAGTCTTGTTCGCCCAAGGTTTTCTCGCTGCTGATCGTTCTGGCGCAGTTCTTGGATTCGCATGTTACATAACCTTTAACTTCATATGTCTTGGCGCGTCGTGGTGCGGTAATGGCCGACGCCCAACTGCCTATTTCTATAAATCATGCCTAATTTTTGTTCGGAAAGGGTACCCAATAATCAGATATCTTACAAAAATAAAACGCGCGTAGCGCGAAAAATAATTCCTGTAAAATTTAAAAAAATGCACCATAATTTATGTTAATTCTCGAAATAATTTTGGACCCCCTTCAAGCTCGTTCCCTCCAATTGGGGGGTTGGGGTGCGAAAGTTACGGTCCTGAGTAAATCTTACGCAATGTTCATGCCACGCGAAGAAGACTATCATTCGTTAGTTTCTCCCAAATTAACTTCGAGCTAGCCCATTGTTATTTATAACTTTGTTAAACCATGTTATTTCGGCATTCCCAGAAAATAATGCACTATTGGAATGATATCAGTATCGCTCACGTGTACGAGGCCATACTAAAAAAATATCTTCCGTGAGGCGCAGGTGATTGCGTGAACTCTAATTTCTTCACGGAGTGCAATATAGTTAACTTTGCGGGGCGCACTTGTACCTCGGTTTCAGACTTCAGTGATACCACTATTTGGCCCTGGCAATGTTCCTTTTTAATTTTCACGAATCTGCGCGCCTGCGTGGTCCATTGGACAACAGTGCGCAACAACTATAAAAAAAAACATCATTTCTGATTTTTTGTGCGCAGCGTAGATATTCTGTGCGCAGAGACCGTTTCAGCACTGCGCATTTGCGCACGTGCGCAGCTTAGAGGGAACATTGTTCACAAGTGTAATTTTAGTCCAGTGGTGCATTCAAGGCCTTCCGGAGAATGTGCACAGTGTCCAATAGTGTGATCTTTTGGATCATGTCAAATCGAACGTTACCCGGAATTTCTTGGATATGTCTCATGAGGTTTTTGCTTACGACCCCTGTAGCGCCAATGAATATCGGTACAATGTTTATTTTGCAGCGCCACATTTCTCACATTCCATTTTGATGTCTGCGTATTTGGAGTATTTTTCTGATTCTTTTTGCAGTATGTTGTGATCAGCTGGGACAGCCAGTTCAATGAATAACAATTCTCTTTTCTTTTTTAGTTTGACGATTTTACCTAGGCGGTTGCTCCTGATTTCGCGGTCAGTTATAACTGGTACATCCCACAGAATTTTTACTTGTTCGTTTTCTGTCACCGGTGCTGGTACCAATTTTTCGTCGAAGTGGTGATGTTGAAATGTTCGCATAATTCAAGATGAAAGTAGTGACCAATCATATTGTGTCTCTATGTGTATTCGGTAGCTGCAAGTGCACCACAGCCGGACATGAGATGTGCTACAGTTTCATTTTGGTTGTGGCATATTCTGCATTCGCCGTCCGTGCTTTGTTTCAGAATTATTTTGCGGTAATATTTTGTAGGAAGCGATTGGTCTTGTGCTGCGAAAATGAATCCTTCGCTTGCCTGTTTCAGGCCAGAGTTGGATAGCCAGGTCCATGAAAGCTCGTCTACATGGGGCTGGGAAGTTAACTTCTTGTGCTCTCCGTGAAGAGGCATTGACTCCCATATCGTTTCTCTCATTTTGAGTGTTGCGTTTTCGTGCTGCTTTTTGCTATTGTTGTGGGTTTGGCAACAGTGTTTTCAGCAGTGTACAGGTTAGTTGTTTCTATGTTGACTTCTCTGGCGTACTTGTCATATCGGTAGCTCAGAGATTTCGTTTTGCGCTGTTTGTCTTCTTGTGCAATTAGTTTGCAGTAAACGTTATCGCTGTTGTTGACATACTGTGACAAGCCGATGATTTCTGTTTTGAAAGTTTGTTCAATTTCTTGTAGTCCTCGACCGCCTTTTTTCTGGGGATGTACAGTAAGGTTATGATGACCAGACATGGGGTAATCGTGATTAGTAATCGTAATCGATTACGACGATTACAGCATCGCAATCGATTACATTCGAAAAAATTCCGAAGTAATCGTAATCGTATTCGACTACTTCCCATATCTAATCGATTTCTCCGTGAAATAACGATCACTTTTTATTTGTACAAGGACTATGACATAAACTGAACATTCGTGAACAAGGAAAAGATGTTATACCAGGTTCGTGACAGCACAAACGTCGCCACTGCTCATTATTACGTCAGAAGCAGCCTACCAGCTTTGCGCGTCGTTGCGTAAGAAGTATCCACAGTAAATAGATATCCGATGTATACCTACGTCGGCCATTAGTCTGATTGTAAGAACACCCGCCGTGCTGTATATCAGGTTATCAACGCGTTCCACACGCCACTACCTCGCAGCAGTATAATTTATCTCCGCTCTGCCTATAGTTTAAAATAGTAACTTATGTGTTGATGTTTGGTTATGGTTATGCTTATGCTTAGTTAAGCGCAGTTTGACCGTTGCTGCTTGGCGAGCAGTAGGCCTATCCAGTACGTACGTACACCGGACAAAGATTTGAAATTTTGTACTCGTCAAATAAAACATTGCGGTTTCCACAACGAAGCAGTAAAAATCAACAGCTGGTGATATATATATCATAAGCGAGCCGTTTTGCCATTTCTCGTAACGGCAGCTTGCAGTACAATATCTGTATTAAGTTGAAGGCAGAATTTTATGTTCGCTTCGTCTTATTCTCATATGACTCTACTTGAAACGGGCGCTTTTCGTTATTTCATAGTTCTTTATTCAACATTGGCACCTGCCGCCATGGCCATGGGCTTATATATCATGATAGCGCGGGTTGTAGCTGGAACCACGACCAAAACAGCAATTCGTCCCCCAGTCCAAACGTTGGTCTTTGGCCCCCGTAGGGTGGTAATCTCAAGTTGAAGACTGAATTTCGTCAAGAAATTTAGTAATTGCAATATATTACTATTAATTTCTAATCCTATCTCAGCCCGCGATGGTCAGATATACCTGTAGAGTTTATTCGTTTGAGGTAATCATGGTGTTTGTCGACTACCACAGACATTTACACCAGGCCGATTTTATGCATTTTCGATTCCGTATCTGCCGACTTGTAGCACGGCCCAATTCTAAGCTTTTGTAAGACACCGCTTACGTGGATGAGGCGGCGAGGAGGAGCCTAGATAAACTTCCAACGCTTAGGTAGGAATTCCGAAGTCGACCTCGTTCAGAGTCGAACCCGCAACCCATTGGTGTTGCAGCCGTGGATTATACCACTGTGCTATGTCGCCACACAATTACCTACCTGTAGAGCTGGGGCAACGGAATTCATAATTATGACCTCTGGTTTCTTGTTATAATTACTTTAGTGTATGTTCTAAATTCGTGAACTCCGGTTTGTTATATAATCAAAAGATATTGTAGTGGCTCAAACGTAGCAGACTAAAAGAAAAACTTTCGTGAGACGCATAAACAAATTGTCGTGTCTATATATCTGACTGAATGTAGAGCAACTAAAGTTGTAAATTACTATAGGGTCAGTGGCTACATTAACTACAATAGGACTTGAAAACATTTTCATCATGGTTAAAAAGCATTCATTCAATGCGGCCGTTGAACTTAACAATTAAGTCAAATAATCCATTGGTTTGCTGGTCAGATAGCGTTATAAAACGTGTTGTAACACCACCTGCACTTAATTAAGTCTGGTGATGAGCAGACTTAAATTTTAGTGCCGATCCAGACGCATTTGAGTGTGAGCATACTTTTTGACGTGAGTGAGAGTAACGTAATCGTTGCTGAGTAGAGAATCGCTACTCGACACCAAAGGAATTGGTCTTCGCCCTAAATTATAAACTCCAGATTCCAAGCAAAGCAAGTGGAATTTTTGAATATCAGTTTTTTTGTTATAGATTGATTTTTAATTATTTTTGTTGGATTTTTCAACGTCAAGAGGAGCCGCAAGTTGGCGAGCTGAGAGCCACATGCGGCTCTCGGACCCGCGGTTGGCAATCATCGATCTAGAGAGGATTTTCAAGTTAATTAGATCTCTCGAAAATACTCTATAACTTATGTTGGTTTACTAAATACTTTTTGAGTCCCCTTCGAGCTCGCTCACCACCCTATTGGGAAATTTGGGGTGCGGCAGTTATGGCACTGGCAAGAATGCAAATCGTTGGGCGCGATAAATTGCCCTATATGAAAATGGGCAATGGATACATTATGACGTAACAAACAAATGGCGCATCTTTTTAATGGGAGTTTGTTATCTCATTAGGCCTTTTCAGCGCAATTCATATATTGTCTTCCAACATAGCTTCTAAGATGCAAAATAAATGTAATCGTGAGTAATCGTGATTACTTTTCCAATGTAATCGTAATCGTAATCGACTACTTCCTGATTTTGCTGTAATCGTAATCGTAATCGTTATCGCGTCATTCAGAAGTAATCGTAATCGCAATCGATTACATTCATGAAGTAATCACCCCATGTCTGGTTATGACTAAAAAAAAATTCAAAATTTTGTGTGTCCTGTAGTCACAAACGATGAACTTTTGTGTCCTGATTTCAAAATTAACAAACGTTAAGACTGGTTGAACAAAATGCTACCGCACAAACATTTTCCAGTTTTCACTGTATGAAGGATAGGCTTTTTGGAGATACAGACTTAACAATATATATACCGACTTATTTGAATTTAACTGACACAATTCCAATTGCGAAGATTTAAAATAGTATTTTGGTAAATTCTGATTGCCCAGATTGAATTAATATGATCGTTTTACTGCTTACATACAATATTAAGTAATTATTAAATAATTATTAATTTTTATTTTAGATGTAGACTGTATATATCGTATAATTTCAATTTGTCTGACACAAATCCAACTGGCTGTTCGAAAAGGCGAAAGTAGAACAACTCAACATATTTTCAGCGGTCTAGAAAACCGATTCGAGGAATTTGATGAATATTTGAAAATGCCATAGCATGTGTGACTCATTACCTGGTGATACTGGGCGGCGGCATGTCGTTGTGAAACTACAAATTGCAATGATGAGCAAGGGTTTTTATAAATCACAATACATTGGTTGCCAACATAATATTATCGATTCTTAAAGCATATGTCAGAGTTCTTCAATCCAACATCCTCTACAAATCCAACTCTCAGCTACAAATTTGGAGATGATATGGTAAAACACTACGAAAACTTGGCACAAGCTACCAAGCCATAATTTCAAATAAAAAATATTAGAAAACCGAGGATGGAGTCGTGATTTTAAGTTTATCTATTTGCTGTGCAGAGCGTGTCGCTCTTTCAGAGAAAATAGTAGATTACCACTAACAGCTTCAGCTTCCATCATCTACGCAATGCGAGATGGAGCTCAAGGGTATAATTCCGTGCTGCCAAGTCTCTTTAGATATCATGCTTATTCATCGCCAATGCGTGTCAGGAAGCTTGGTATTCTAACCAGATGTCTATAGATAGAATATACTGTAGCCCAACCTATTATCGGTTCGCCGATAATATCGGGACGATATCACACTTAAAGAATCATCGGTATCGGCCATTGAAGCTGAAAATTTATCGGCAACTTTAGTTACGTCACTACATTTCGGTAGGAAGTCACAAAACTATCACCTTTGACCGCTAGACTGAGAATATTGATGTCACATAGCTTAAACTTAACAGGTGTCCAGATGTAGCCTTTCTAGTTTATTTCATATTCAAATATAACAATGGCCGTGAAGATGTTCAAATAAATGCTCTGGAGGTTTGAAAATGTGCTTATATATATCCAACTTCTTTTGAATATCGGCTGAATGTATTGCGGTTCTCGGTCAAGGTGTAAGATATCGGTATCGACCAAGAAATTCGATATCGGTCGGGCTCTAGAGTATACCACAGATTATTTGCTGCTATCTTTGCGCTCGAATGTCCTGCAGCGATAAAGTGCCTTAAAATCCAATTGGAAGTCGGATATGTCCGTTGTAGATGTCCCTGGAACTAACATAATAACAGAAAGGGAATTCAAATTGATGAATGAACTTTACCAGAAGTGCAAAGGGACATATATATGAAGATTAAATTTGTAGCAAAGAATACCTTTGAATTGTAATTTCTTCTATATTTGGACCAGTGTCGAAAATTGAAGTTAATTTGTGCGGGACATTTTTTCGATTTGATCAAAATGATTACAATTTTATTAATTTATACCAAAATGTTCCTTAATTCCTGCTACAGACAATTTTTTTTCTAGTCATAACCCTAATGTACAGTCTTTGTGTATCAGATTTTTGGTGATGCATGTGGTGCATTGTCATCAGTTTTCCCGTCTTTGTTTTCAATTTTTCGATGCCATCTTTGCGCCAGTTCACCACACCAAAGCTATATCTCAAGACAGGCACTGCAAGACTGTTTATGGCATTGATTTTGTTTTTGGAATTGGGTGCAGTTTTGAGGATTTACTTGAGCCTGCTAATGTATTCTTTTTCTAGACTTGATTTCATTGAAGCATGTTTAATGTTGTCGCTTTCACATATCCCTAGATATTTATAGTGATCTTCAGCATTCAATTCTGTTATGGTTTCGCCCATTTTGAAGTTCATGTCGCCAGTGCTGGTGCACGTCGTATGGTAAGTTTTGAACATTTATCCAAGCCAAATTTTATTTTTATATCTTCAGAAAACTCACGAACAATTTTCATTTGGTTATTCAGGTCCGCATCGGATTTCGCATACAGTTTCAGATCATCAATGAACAAAAGGTGATGAATCTTTTGACCTTCAGAGTTTGCTTCTTTTTTCATCACGTATCCTGTTTCATGTTTTTCCAGTAACTCACTGAGTGGAGCTAAGCTGAGGCAGAATAGAAGTGGCGAGAATGAGTCGCCTTGAAAAATACCATTGCGAATATGAATTGTACAGGTTTTTGTTTCACCTTGGTCATATTTGATCAAGAGTTTTGTATGCCATTTTTTCATCGAGTTTTCAATAAATCTGATGATTATCGGATTCATTTTGTACATACGTATTGTTTTCAGTATCCATGTGTGAGGGACTGAATCGAAAGCTTTTTTTGTAGTCTATCCATGCCATGCTGAGGTTAGTGTGTCTCCTCCTGCAGTTTTCAAGAATGGTTTTATCAAGGAGCAGGTGGTCCTTACAGCCAAGGGCGCCTTCCTTGCATCTTTTCTGCTCGATCAGGCGGGAGAAGGTTTTCTAGGTGTTTGTAGCTTCGTTTTGCCAGTATTTTGGTCAGTGTTTTGTACATGGTTGTCAGGCATGTTATCGGCCTGTAGTTCTTGGGGTCCCTGGTATTCTCATTTTTTGGAATAAGATAGGTGATCTCTTATGTGAACCAGGCTGGATCTCGTGCGAGTTGGTTGAGGATAATAGCTCCGTGTAGGTTGCCGCTAGGTATTTATGTGTTGCAGTTAGTTGTTTTAGCCAAAAGTTTTTGATCTGGTCAGGACCAGCTGCTTTCCAGTTCAGTGAACTTTTTAGGGCCTCCTTGATTTCTTGATTTGTGATTTCTGACCTTTGTTGTTCTGGTGTTTGTAGGTGGTCAGTCTGAAGGTCTTTTATCCAATTTGCATTTGAGTTGTGCAATTTTTTGGTTTCATCATATTTTCTTCCAAAATGATTCCGCATCTGCAGTGGCTGGTATTGTGCTGCTGGTAATTTTGTGGTTTGACTGCTGTTTCATCATTCGGAAAAATTGGCCAGGTTTGCGAGCAAATAACAAGTTTTGGCGATATTGCGTTTCTCGTTTTTTATATCGTTTCAATCGTTGTGCTTTGGCGCATATTCTCATTTTTAATTCTTCTTGCAACATTGTCACTTTTTCTGTTGACTGCAGGTTGGTTTGATGCTCCAGTTCAATTCTTTTTAATTTATTTTTTACTTTACGGGAAACATTTCCTTTTTTAGTTCTGAGAGTATCGTAACATCATTGTGATTTTATTTTCAATTCTACGTTGCCAAGCTGGCGTATGGCTTCCTCTTTTTTGTTGACAGGTCTTGGTATTTTGCAGTGCCTTTATGAGATCACTGCTGCATTGCTGTAAATGAGGTTGTTGATTGTTGTTAAGGGACATTGTGGCCTTTCTCCATGTTTTTCATTTAGAATTGCAGGTATATAGTATGGTTTCTGTCAAAATCTTGTTCGCTACTGCATTATCAGTTTTCAATTTCTTTGTAATTTGTAGGTCAGGTAAATTCACTCTGTCATTTATATCCACTGTGAAGTTCATTCGGTCGATGATTTGATATTTAATCTCCAATTCTAATTCCGTGTCCATGTCGTCGTCGTTAGGGGCTGTGGCTGTTGGTCGGGTGCCCAGTGGTGATTTGTAATTCTACTTCTGTGATGTTCGGGTCGTCAAGTGTTTGTTGCAGATTCAGGTCATTTTGGCCGAATTGAAGTTCTAGTGCCACAGAATTTGTTATGTTTTTGCTACAAATTTCGCTCTCGATTTCTGCGAGTTCTTGTTCTGATAATTGTTTTATTACACACCGTCTCATAGTTGCCAGGGTATTGGCAGTCATGGTTGGAGAGTTGTTTGTTATCTCTTTCCATTTTTGAAAAGTTCCTTCGGTTACTCCTGCCGAGTTTTCAAGTTTAGCGAGGAAATAACATCTCATTATTTCTTTATACTCTTCTTTACTCCATCTGTGTCTCTTCTTTTTTTCTTTTGCAGCAGAGCTGTTTTGTGAGCCACAGTTTGGTGTTGTACCGGCGCCATGTTGAGAGATATCTCCTCTTTGGTGTTCCTGTGTGGTCGGAGTTGACGAGTACCCTTGCAATGTAATTCAACCTCCGCTATATACGAATAAAAAAATAAAGGATTCTACGACATGATAGCACGAATTCAGCCACAAGGGTTAATAGCTCGGGCTGGACCAAGAGGTTGTAAGTTGTGAATGGAATGTGACGATTACGGCATGACTCAATGAGAAAGGACCGTTGAAAATCATATCTTGCACAATTCAGTAGAAAATGGTCGATGGGTTCGGCAGTATTACAATGAAGACATAGCGGAGTACCTGAACATCCTATTTTTAACGAATGTGCGTTAAGCCTACAGTGGCCGGAGCGCGGACGGAACATGATGACCTCAAATTGCCGACATGCATGCATTGACGGGAATTAGTTGAAATGCAACTATGGAAACGCTTATAATGCACCCCCTTATCTTCACATGCGTACAGGTCCTGCCAGAGAGTTCGCGAATATTGGCGGACAAGTGACTTAGCTTCTCCGGTGGTCACGTCAGGGACCTGGCGATTGGAGCCAGACAAAGCCGCAGATGTTGCTTCGCGGCCGGCGATCTTGTTGCCATGGATACCTTTGTGACTGGGAATCTTCCAGTTACCCGCTCAAACAAGGGGAAAAACTTGTTGAAGATATCTGTCGGCGAAGTGAGAGGGTTGGACATCGTGTTCAACACACTAAGCGAGTCTGAAAGAATCACATATTTGTCTTCTTCGCATCCATCATCGGCAACCCAGGACAATGCCTGAAGAATCGCATTGATAGATCAAAGATGATATTAAATCAAAGTATTCAAAATAATATTGAAAAGAGCGGCCATAATTAATGTCTGTAGATCGTTTAATTTGATTGCGTAAAAACTCCGATTTCAGTATTTTGTCAAAAATAATCATGTGCAATGGTAGCACGTAGTATATGGATATTTTAACGATTTTGATGTATAATGCCTTCTATTACCAAACTAGAGCTAAGCTTCAAACGTTCCTTACCAGCATAAGCTAAATTAGAAACCAATGCCTCCTTCCGCGAGACTTTCAAACTTGCATTTCTTCACGGGACGAACAATTGTTTCTCTATCAGTCGCAGGTGTTCGCCAATAAAATAATTCAATAGAGTATTGTTGGGCTGCCATAAAATGCGTTTCTCTAGTGTGATATTCGCCGAAAATGTGTCCTAATTGAGTATACTCGTACTGGCTACTTCGACATTATAAGCCAGTTCGATTTCAATCCTTGTTACTTCGATCCAGAGTCAACGCACATCTCTGCCACATTGGCTGATCGGACTCACCATTGTGCGAGCATTGCGGCGAATTAGAAACGGTCGAACACTACTTTATGACCTGCTCACATCTGACTGAGATAAGAAGAAAGCTATGACGCATCTCTCATACAATGAGCGTCCGTTTCCAGCTATATAACCCTTCAACGGACAACAACACTGTAGCCGACCTACTGGAATTTATACGGGAATCAAATTGTCACATGTAACAACTCGCTCATCTTGTGTGTTTATGAAATTTCTTGGAATCGTATTGTTCAAAATATCTCAATCGCAGTTGTTCAAAAGCCTCTGACGCGAAAAGCAGCACTAAATGTTTTATACATATTAATAACATAGTCAACACAAATTGTCCCTACAATTTTGACTAGTCTGCGCACATTCACCAACTTACTGCGCAGACCCTTGGACAACAATGCGTACCTACTAAAAAGGGTCACCACTTCGGATTTTTTGTGCGCATTTGCGCACGTGTGCAGCTTAGAGGGAACATTGGTCAACACACACTTTGGTGGCAAGAAAGTTTCAACGCTCTAAGGTATTTGGATGTTGCTGAATCCAAAAATGACATTAGATTTTCCGAGTTGGCTCTTATTTGAGATATTCCATAATTTATATTGGTGTCATGTGACAACTAAAGTGAGTACTCGACAATGTACATGTGGTTACCAGTAGAAATAAACTGCAGCTTATCAGAATGATGCTTCTACTGCTACACTCCCATCACCTCGTATACTGTGTGATGCTGTACAGTTTGTAGAAAGCTGAGGAAATCACTCATAACGGTATAGATAACAGTACAGCAACATGCTGTATAGAGGCTGCAGCTAAATAACTTGTGCTGTCCAAAATGGAGTGTTTTCAATGTTTTGTTTCTGAAGTAACGGGGTGCTGCAATAGCAAATAGACATAGTGGAGCATCTGGTCCAGAATAAGTTATGCATTGGCTTAAGAGACATTTCCAATATGCATGTTACTGATACTTCGTTTCACATTTGGCAGTTACTAAAGTTAACGATTTTTCTTTTTTGTTTTAAAATATAAAATATCAATATATATATAAAAATAGAGTCAATTCAAAGAAACGAATGTCATTTTTGGTCTCAGCAGCCCCAAAATACCCAGAAACCATTAAAATATATTTTTGCCACTTAAAAAAACAACACAATTTTGTCGGCCATTGTAATAACAATAATAACTTCTATTTAAACAGTAGCGGCTCGTGACAATATCCGGTGGTGGGGCAAGGGGTGTACCCGATTTTAATTGTCTATAAGACGTCACAATATTGTATTCCGACATGAAAATGTGACTTCGTGGTGGTCACACACAGTTTGTATGGGGTATAGACACGAGGCATGGTTAAAAAGGCTTACGTATTTCAAATTATTCGAAATAAAATATGAAGAACAGCAGTTCATACACTCTAAATTCGAATGCGTGCAGCGGAACGCAAATTTACATGCCAAATCCGTTTTTTTTTTAACTACCACACAACGTCCTGGAGCCGATGTGTGCCTGGCTATCCTGTGTTTCGTGGTGGCGTGTTCATGCTGACTCGTGCAGAGCTCGAAATTAATACCAGCCATCCATGAACTTAGGCTCAAAAAATATTATATTGCAACGAAAGATGAATACAGAACATTCATTTGCAAACGAAAATGTGTGAATTTCTAGCTTGCACAATTGAAAAATTTAAGATTTTTCAAACACAAATAAGAATTACAGCTTCAAAGTTATCATAAATCAGATTCTAATTAGAGCAAAGAAACATTTCACAAATTGGGGTAGGATTACAATCATAGCTACACAGTTGTTTTCACAAATTAGATTCTAATTAGAGCAAAAAAACATTTCACAAATTGGGGTGGAATTGGAATAATAGCAACACAGTTGTTATCACAAATTCGATTCTTATTAGCGCAAAAAACATTTCCCAAATTGGAGTAGAATTATAATCATAGCGACACAGTTGTTATCACAAATTAGATTCCAATTAGAGCAAAACACATTTCAAAAATTGGAGCAGAATTAGAATTATGGTAACGCAGTTGTTTGCACAAATGAGATTCTGATTAGAGCAAAAAAAACATTTCCCAAATTGGAGTAGAATTATAATCATAGCGACACAGTTGTTATCACAAATTAGATTCCAATTAGAGCAAAACACATTTCAAAAATTGAAGCAGAATTAGAATTATGGTAACACAGTTGTTTTCACAAATTAGATTCTGATTAGAGCGAAAAAACATTTCCCAAATTGGAGTAGAATTAGAATTATAGCGACACAGTTGTTATCACAAATTATATTCTAATTAGAGCAAAAAAAATTTCAAAAATTGGAGCAGAATTAGAATTATGGTAACAAAGTTGTTTTCACAAATTAGATTCTGATTAGAGCAAAAAAACATTTCCCAAATTGGAATAGAATTAGAATTATAGCAATACAGTTGTTATCACAAATTACATTCTAATTAGAGCAAAAAACATTTCAAAAATTGGAGCAGAATTAGAATTATGGTAACACAGTTGTTTTCACAAATTAGATTCTGATTAGAGCAAAAAAACATTTCCCAAATTGGAGTAGAATTAGAATTATAGCGACACAGTTGTTATCACAAATTACATTCTAATTAGAGCAAAAAACATTTCAAAAATTGGAGCAGAATTAGAATTATGGTAACACAGTTGTTTTCACAAATTAGATTCTGATTAGAGCAAAAAAACATTTCCCAAATTGGAGTAGAATTATAATCATAGCGACACAGTTGTTATCACAAATTAGATTCCAATTAGAGCAAAACACATTTCAAAAATTGAAGCAGAATTAGAATTATGGTAACACAGTTGTTTTCACAAATTAGATTCTGATTAGAGCGAAAAAACATTTCCCAAATTGGAGTAGAATTAGAATTATAGCGACACAGTTGTTATCACAAATTATATTCTAATTAGAGCAAAAAAAATTTCAAAAATTGGAGCAGAATTAGAATTATGGTAACACAGTTGTTTTCACAAATTAGATTCTGATTAGAGCAAAAAAACATTTCCCAAATTGGAATAGAATTAGAATTATAGCAATACAGTTGTTATCACAAATTACATTCTAATTAGAGCAAAAAAAATTTCAAAAATTGGAGCAGAATTAGAATTATGGTAACACAGTTGTTTTCACAAATTAGATTCTGATTAGAGCAAAAAAACATTTCCCAAATTGGAGTAGAATTAGAATTATAGCGACACAGTTGTTAACACAAATTTTAGATTCGAATCAGAGCTAAGAACACATTTCAAAAATTGGAACAGAAGTAGAATAATTACCTCAGTATATTTTCTGAATTAGACTAGAATCCGAATTATAGGTAGTTTTTATTTCAAATTTGAGTAGAATTAGAAATATAGCTATAGTTGTTTTCTAAATTAAATTCGATTGAGAGCAAAGAAACACTTCACAAATTAGAGTAGCATCAGAATTTATTGCTACACAGCTTTTTTCAAATTAAAGTAGAATTAGAATTTTAGCTCGTTTTTTTCGAAATTAGAGTGGTATCAGAATTATAGTAACGTTCAGTTTTTTGTTTCAAATTATAGAGTCGAATTAGAACTATAGCTACACTGTTTTTCCAGATTAGAGTACGGTTAGAACTATAGGTTCAGTTGTTTTCACAAATTAGATTCGAATGAGCGAGACGAAGCACTTCACAAGTTAAAGTAGATTTTTATAATTATAACTAGTTTATTTGTTTCAAAATTAGAGGATAATCAGAATTTTAGCGACACATTTTTTTCACTCTAATTAGACAACTAGACTAGTACTAGAATTGTATGGTTGTCCAAGTCAGCAAACGAAATCAAAATCATTCCTGGGATTTCTGAAATCTGCTCATAAAACAGAGAAGCTTGTTTGATTGAAACCCAAATTTTTGTCTCCAATCAGGACATACTGTAAATTGACAGTATTTGGAAAACTTTTGGATATGCGAGGTTCCAAACATAACAACACGCGAGAAGATCCAGCACCATCTCAAATGGTTCCGCTTTATTGTGAGACGATCCCTTTATGCGGATGCCATTCACCACGATCCATGACTGCAAGTCACCATTTTCATGGTGCACTAGTACGAGTTGCCGGGACTCAGCTTTGTGGCCGTTAATTCGACTGAATGGGCCTGGAATTGAAAAAAACATATTAAGTAAAATTATATTGACAATGATCCATGTGTGAATTGACAGCACAAGATTTAGATTAGGTAGAAATGCTTTTATGGGACTTCTGCACAATGAATATGTAATAAAGATAGAGCTGAATGGGTCAATATACTTCTGTGTCAATATGGTTTAACAAGCTTAACTCATGGGAACAAGTGATAGCAAATTCTGTCGTCACGATATGCTGTCTAAACGTTGACACGTATGGATTTTTCCACATAATCAGATATCTTCTGCAAATCAGTACTTGATCATATGAAGTTCTGACTAATGTCGAGGATAAACCATAAACTAGTAAGTTTACTAACCTTTATTGATCCAATCAGATTTGATCAGTATACCATCATACAGGTTCCTTTTGGAACGACACAAGAATTATGTAGGGGAGAGTGGGTAGGTATGAGCCACCAAATCTTACAAAGCTATAACTTGGCCAAACTTGGTCTAATATTCCTAAATTTCGGTATGTACGATTATTAGTTATATGGCTAACTATCACTGGCAGAATTAAGCTAAAATACCCATGTATTTGGGAGTGACATCAAATTTTGTAACAATACATCATTTTTGTAAATAAAAAATAGGCTACGAGGTATGGGCCAGGGGGTGGTGAGGTATGGGCCGCTTTCTGTATTGAATTAATAAATGCCATTCATATCCTACAAACCTCAACTCTTGTCACAGTTACCAAAAGTTTGCATATACTGATATAAAGCTGGGCTAGAAGTGGACAATTCATATATTTCAATTCCCGTATAGATCGTAAGCCATAACGCATAACGAAACAAGATAACTGAAAATATGTAACATGAAAATCACTGTCAAATCATGCTTCTTTCGCCTCAACTACCCCATCAAATCCAAATGTCACAGCTCTATCTCTTATTTAAGTGGGAGTGACAAACCGTGATACATATTTGAGCATATGATGACATACTGTGCTAACAAACTTTTCTCTTCTTCATTAAAGACATTAACAGAAAACGATTTTGAAATCTTTTTCATGTGAGACTCATCCCCTGTTTTTCCATATACCTGTTTAATGTAGCTCTACCAATTTTGTACTGACGGCATGCTTCTCTTTTTGATACCTCCCATGCTTTAACGTTTCATATTGCCAAGCTCAGATCTGATTCTGAAAACTGGCCTTTTTATGGGTTTCATGATTTACTTTCAAGTGATTGTATATGGGAGGGATAAGACCAACACCTTCTGTCTTCTGGAGATAAATATATTTAATAGGATCAATCAAATATTGATTTCAGGTATATGTTATGCTGTCCCATACCCCAGCCTATTGAGGTATGGGCCGGCCCATACCCCAATCGGCTAAAAGGCCCATACCTCAAACACTCCATTTTGGGGATTCTTACCATAATTTCAAGATCCGAGAGATTGACAAAGCATTGAAACTATACTCTATAGATAGCACATTTCAGTGGCGGCTCGTGACAATATCGGGTGGTGGGGCAAGGGCTGCAAGCGACTTTTTATCAAGATGACGTCACAATGGCGTTTTCCAACGTAAACAAGTAACTTAATGATGGTACGGTAACATGAATTTCCCGGCAACAGTGATTTTAACGTATGTGCCACGAGAGGTCCGCTGGTGAGCTGTGACTTGAAGTGTGGTAACTGCGTAAACGGCGTACGGAACAAAGATTCAACACGGTTCATGTTCGCATTAGATCTGACTAATTATCTGCAGAAATGGAAATGACTGTAACTCGAGAGATAGCGTAAGCCTAATTGGAAAGGTCAACGAATTCGGACAGATACGCAATTGTTATCTCATAGATTGGGCCTGTCCTATTGAATCCAAAACATCATTGTAAAGGACTAAGAATAGCAGCCTCGGAAATTTGGTCTCGGTACAGCATAAGAGATTTTGGCCTTGAAACTGGAGACTGTAACACGACACATACGTTTTTATTACTGTCTTATAGGTCTGCTGCGAAATAGCCTTTGAAAAATATATTACCGAATAAATACGTGGATGAAAGCCCTAAACTTGGTACACTGTTACATGACATTATCGAGAAGTGGCCTCATGGCCCTTTTCGGTATGGTACACTGTCAAAATTAATGCGAACAGACCAACACCGAATTTTGCGTAAAATTTACTGAGGAATAGGCTGATCAAGTGACGGGGGGGTTGTACGCCAATGGCTTGAAGGCCACAATTTCACGGTGAAATTGACATTGGAGAATATACGATCAAAGTAAATATTTGAATGCAAACTGAGAATGATATCATCATCTCACTTAACGTTACCGCAGATACACCGGCTTTTGCGTGAAATCCGCAATGTGTTGTAGGCTAAAGTGTCAGATCGGAGCACATCTTTACCATACTCGACCTTGATAACGAAATTATTGCCCTAATCATTGAGTGTCAACCTTGAGACTTGGCACAGCGTTCGATACTAAAATCAAGACATACCGTGCAAAAGCTTATGACGGATCTAGGTAAGGAGCATCGTTAAAATCAATAGAGACCAATACCGGCTTTGCGTATAATCTGTTAGCGATAAATGACGAGTCAGCTCTCACTCGAATTACGAAACGAAATTACCACTAACACAGTTCAGTGACAAACTTAAAACTTGGTACAGCGTTCGATACTAACATTAAGACTTACCGTGCCAAATGTCATAACCGATCTCAGTATTGAACACCGTCAAAACCAATGGATACCAATACCGGCTTTTGAGTAAAATCTGTTCGCGATACATGACGGATCAGCACACACTCAACTTCGGAAATGGAAATACTACCCTAAACTTTAAGTAGAAACCCTGAAACTTGGGGCAGTGTTAAATACCACCATCACGACATGACATAACAAGTTTCAAGAGTTTTCATGGTGTGAAACCCCATTAAAATCGACCTATACCAGCAAAGGTCGACTAAACGCATATGACGGTAACAGAGTTCAGCTATAGATACGATTGTTACATCACACCTTAAGGGCACAGAGCTATCGTGCCCCGGTTGCTCGGTAATTTTATGAATAGGAGAGAGTAAATCACCGTTTCTTTATTGTGCGCGGTTTTGAGAGAATAGACAGTGAAAGCTTGTTATGAGCGCTACCGGGGCAAGCCCCGGCTAGGCATTCGCAAAGCGAAAACACAGAAGAGAATTCGATTTTCGCATAGACTTCGCTATATATGGGCATTTACAAGCGGAAGGACAAGAAGTATACGATTTTCGCTGTGATTTCGGTTTATATAGATAGGTGTGCGTCAATAAATGGTAAAGAATTGTTATTGAACAGAATTTTAGGTGGGGCAATGCCCCAGTTGCCCTATAGGACGAGCCTCCACTGGCACATTTCTATAGCTTTCACACCATAAATAAGTCTAATCCAAACATGCACATATGTGGACTCAAACCCAAATTCCCTATTTTAAAATAAATTTACTTTAGACCGCAAAAATTATATATCTCCAGCTGAGTCAAAAACTCCGCTGGCCTCATGGCTGTAAGTAACATGGGTGAGTCTGGTGCCTTTTTCTAACAATCACGCAGCTTGACAAGCTTATGTGATGTCACAGTCACCAGATATGGCAGTGGCCCACACCTCAACAGTGGCCCATACCTACCCACTCTCCCCTAATCATCATGGACTCAAAAGTCAGGTCAACCAAAAATTACATTAGCAGCAGAAAACATTTTCCAGGGTATGGGACGAATGGGAAAACGAATTTACACCAGATCATTCTAATTCAGACTTAGCCTTATGAAAAAGATGATGTAATTCAAAAATATTTAATAATCAGTTTTTGTTTCGAGGCCTTTTTTCAGTTCGAGTGTGTTTATTGAACCGTCATAACGTAAACAATCAAAACATAGGCCTCGCATACCATATTTTCAGCACATAAAAACAATTGTGTCGCATTTTTGCAGCACACGTCAGAACTCAACAGACCCCGAACTAGAACACATGTTTATGGCGCAACTCGGAAATTAACTCAACATGCGCCGATGTTAGGTCACGAAATTTTCAGACAACTAGCGGTACTTTTGTGATGGTCTGTTAAGTGCGAACTTGTGCCAGATCCTGGCATGCAAAACAATCCAGATGTTACGGATAACGCCGAACAATGTTTGCCGAAAATCAGGTCAAGAGTAAAAATCGGTACAAATCTGACAAATCAGGACATTATGGTACACCTACGTTCGTTGTTCACAAAGTACCAGGTTAAGGAAGCAGTAAATCTTACAACTCACCTCATAAAGCCTAATCGCCCTCAAATCATGTTGTGCCCCTATTCTCTTTTCAGTTACTGCATTTTGTAACTCCGTCAGGAGTATAAACTCATCGGCTTCTTCTCCCTACAAATAAATATAATCATAATAGCCATGCACAAGATTTGGTTTCGGGAAATTCCAGTTATTGCATTCCGGTTGATATGAAGGCAAGAGTTGTGCCACAACAATCTTTAAGATATAGGCTACAATATAAGATTGCAACAAAAATAAACATGACTATCACAACCAATATTCAGTCTAGAATAGTTAACCATTACTAACCTCTGCATCTGTCTCTACTCTAAATATTTTGTCATGAGTACCGGTAGTAAGCATTTCGCAATACTTATTATGCATCGCTTCGACACTCCTCGGAATGAGCATTTGAAACTCCGGTCTGATCTATTGCAAAGGCAAAGTGTTACCATGGAAGCGGTCAGTAGTGAGCTGAGCATGCATACACACTTCTATAGGTTATATAGAGGGAACTTGATATGAATACAATAAGATTAATTTCACTGGATAATAATAATATTGTCATGAAAAAAATGTCATGTAATTGGATAAACATGTGAGTGAACTGCAAAACAAGATGTACCGTACACAACTTAGTCAAGAATTGTAGTTGTATCACTAGGTATAAACCCACATTGCGTCAACTTAGAGGATTAACTGACATTCTGAAACTCAGTATTGATGCTACTGCAATTTGATCTAAAAGGTAATCTACTCATGTTTCTCATACTGCTGCTTGCTGTAAAAACCCTCTTGACAACATAATCATAACATATCACATGCTGATATCCTTAAACGAATTACCTTCATTTAAATCAATGTGTTCTCTCTTAATGCCGTTCGCAATCAAGAACTTCACCATTCCTTCCGCTGTGATGAGATTCGCGACACGTTCATCAACATCCGTAAAGTCACTGTACTGCGACTTATTGCTCTATTTACTTATGCGGCGCATTGACTTTTCAAACTGACTGAGTTCCCGCCGTTACCGCGAGAAGTGAAGCGTAAATGAAAGAGAGAGAGGGAGAAAAGATAGAGGTGTTTTTTGTTTATTCATTCAACAGTCAAATGCATAATGCACTGACAATAGCCATGCAGGTTACACTAAAGATTAATAACCAACGTGTTTCAGAATTACATGGTATTGACAATGATTGATTGATTGATTGATTTCTTGATTGCTATACTGCTGATTTTCTACGGCAATGAATCAATAATAGGGAAACGCGGAATGGAAGTCATAGTCAAGTCAGGCAATCATGTGGTTGTAAGGATCAATTTCTTCTGTCATTTTGGTGGGAAAGTAAAATGACAAGAGAAACGCACACAAAACCTAGTAAATGTAAGAAAGTCATACACTGACATAAAGTAGCGACAGTGATGAAACAACAGTCCACGTCATGGCTCCTGTGCAATGTTCCCTCAAAGCTGCACACGTGCGCAATTGCGCAGTGCTGACTGCTGAGACGGTCTCTGCACACATAAAATCTGAGTTGCGCACAACAAATCCGAAGAGATGACCTTTTTTAGTGGTTACGCACTGTTGTTCAAGGGACCGCGCAGTGGTCGCAGATTCATCAAAAATTAGAGGGAACATTACTCCTACAAGATTGCGTAATGGTGAAGCGTCCGGATTCTTGATCGGTAGATCGTGGGTTCGATCTCCAGCCGGGGTATCTGCGACTTCCCTGCTTGGCGCTCATAAATTACTGGGATAGCATGGAGGGGTGTTGCGTGACTTAGAAAGCCGTACAACGCTATATCTGTATACCGTCCTTGTCCAGCGGCATATTCACACCATGCACTCATGGTATGCATAAGCACAGATCGTGTGTAGGCCTATGTCTATCATGAGTCGGCGTAAATGCCGCAAAACCATCAAGGACAAAAATAAACTACGTCTTTCCTTTTCTGAGCGATAAGTAGACGGTGCTCAAAACGCGCATTACTCACACTAATAGTCGGTAATACCGTTCAACATCTATTACAGAAATGCTGCATCATTGGAGCGGCTATATCTTGCAGCTTACATACTCCCCTACAAATAACCCAGCGGGAGCAAACTGGCCCAAGGGTCATTGGTTAGTCATCAATGACGTCATGATCGGCAAACGAGTGTTGGTTGTATATACCCTGCGTTAAATGATCTGGTAATTCACCAGTGACATTATGATAAGTTCCCGATAGCAGCATTTCCAGCGTTAACCTCACAATCCCTCTCAATCTTACTGATCTCACAACTCGTGCGGCGAGTTACCGGGCTATTAAAATGTATACATAAACTCTTTCATATTGACCAAAGCCGGTGACAGAGGATAATATGTGAGCAGAAGCACATATTTCGTAACTTTCGCTGATGAAGTGTGGACTTGCACACATTATGACACCACTGCGGTGAAAGATTACGGTCGACTTTATGTGTTTGTCGCATATTGCATCTGTGAATGCACAAATTTGTGTCTAAATCGACGCTTTCAATTTAGAGTGTACCTGCATATTTTAACGTTTGTATCAGTAGGCCTATTGCACGCGGCGTGATTTCATAGTTGCAAAATGTTCAATGAGCAGTTCATTGAAATCTGGAATACCCAGAATGAGAGCGTTGAGAATAGTGAGCCCACCTAACGCATTGAGCCTATAATTACCGCAACAAAGTTGATAGAGAGCGATTTTTCAACTACATGAATTTTAAAAGTTCACTAGTGGTTATTAATTGGGACAAGGATGTACTGGAATATAAACAAGTCAACTCGAGCCGAGCAACGTCGACCACCGGGTAATATCGAGACACCGTTTGCGCTTTCCTCCCGTGTACGATTAGATCAATGGACATGGACAATTTTCAGGGTGATAATTTCAGGGTGATAAGAGCCGAGTCTTGCGAAAAATATATTATTGAATAGCATATGCATATTGAAATGAACCCAAATATTTTCGGCTGACACTCGTCATGGGTAATCGTCAGCAACTATTAGAGAATTGGAAAGAACATTGTATATCAACAATCGTATCACAAAATATGACGTCACCAGCATGAAAGAGAGAGCTTTCAATGTACTATTTTAAGGTGGTACACGAACTCCATTTGTTGACAGAATATGACATAAGTGTCATCTATATGACGCCGGTACAATAGTGGTTTGACGGACTCATGCTGGGAGAGAAGCTCGTCCTTATTATATCCTACGAAAATGTTGGCCAAAATAGGTTGCAATGGGTAGTCGC
The DNA here is from genome assembly GCF_051294905.1 of Botryllus schlosseri. Classification (NCBI taxonomy): domain Eukaryota; kingdom Metazoa; phylum Chordata; class Ascidiacea; order Stolidobranchia; family Styelidae; genus Botryllus; species Botryllus schlosseri. The sequence continues at coordinate 29,774,586 of NC_137236.1, forward strand.
CTGGGACCTACTTTGGCCAACATTTTCGTAGGATATTATGAGTGCGAGCTTCTCTCTCAGCGCTAGTCCGTCAAACCACTATTGTACCGCCGTTATGTAGATGACACTTTTGTCATATTCAGGAATGAGTCGGAGTGTGATCAATTTCTCATTCGCTTAAACTCGCTTCACCCGGCTATGCAATTCACAATTGAAAAAGGTCGCAATAACTCAGTGCTTTTCAACCTTTTTGAGATTCATTCGCACTTTTTGTGTAAAATAAATTTCATTCGCACAAACCAAGCGAATATTGTTATACAAAAAGAAGATGAAAATACAACATTTATTTGCTCTGATGTGCAACAATAAATTGGCTACTATCTATCTTAAGCTATTAAGTGTCTCATCAAATTGGCTGCTATTTTCGCTCGTTTTGGTTTCAACTATTTCACTAAAACCCTTCTACTAGTGCTTGGATGACCAAGTCTTGAAGTCTGTTCTGCACTCCTATCCAACATACCGCGTATTTTTCAAGAGTGAAGAATGCTTGCTTGACAAAATCGATTTTGAGAGCTGACAAAAAGATCTAGGAAGCTCCGGTATGTCGGAAGTGTGAATAACTCGCCTGTTTGTGTTGAGGCTTTTGCCTTATGTCTTGGAATGCAAGGTCCAAATGATCAAGGACGAGAGTAGGCGCATTAGAGCTCGCTACCTTATGATACGTTGCTCCAACTTTTTTTTCGATTTCCAATTTTCTGCCTCGCGAGTATGTAAGAGCAAATGAACTCACGATACTGTGTGTTCTGGTCTTTAGATCAATTTAACTTGAGAATTCATGACAGTTTAATAACGTTAAAGCAGTTATTTAGACTATCACCAAAATCTGAGTTTTTGTGGCATCTCGCGACCCGAGCCTCACCCATAGAAAGGAATTAATTTTTAATATTCCAGTAGTATGCTATGATGTGACGGACATGTCAGACATACAGAACGCGCACACAACAATTATATCCAACACAGCTCTACACAATATGTCTGACGCACGCGATTTCAAATTAGGGTGAATTAAATTCCTATTTGCGTGTCACAGTTGTACTATATTGTCTACTGACTCTATTCAGATTGCAAGAACGGGAATATTCCGTGCTGACATTGGACCATATCCATATCGAATAAATTGGCCATCAGTATCGGTCATTTTTGGCCAAGGTTTTGTCGACGCTCATGTTTTGGCACCGCATGCTATCAGCCGTTTGTTGACCAAAACTTTCCGTCTTCATGTGACCCGACGCAGAAAGAGTTGGCCTCGACATGAATGAGTCTCATATACGTGAGCTCGCTCGTTGCACATCCCTAGCAATTACAGTAGTTCATCCCAACGGTCTTTCACCATGTTTTCCAGAAAAACCAGTCGGGCAAATATTATCATAAATTCTCATGATAAAGCCTATTCGCTCCAGTACCCAACACCGTGACCTTAGATTTGTAACAACTACATCGCAGGATTTTTGCAATAAATTCCACAAATATTACATACGTATTAGCAGATAGCTCTGGCTCCGTGTCGACCCAAAATTATATCTTTTGCAGTCCATACTTTAATAATCCTTGAAGGGGTAAGATTTGCGTTACAGTAACCTGCAAATGGGAGTCTGTGAGGAAGGTATTTACTAGTATTTACTACTATCCACGTGCCTCGCACTAATCGAACAGGTATTACGGAAGTATGATGATTGTTTAGCGAAAGTAAGCAGAAAGTCAATTTAACGTCATTTTCCCAGCCTGTCGCAGGCTCAGACGGGCTGATTTACTATATGTCTGCCACTACACCAGCTTCCAAACCAAGCTTTTGGTTACGTAATACTTATAGAGTGATATATTAATTCACTGCGGTTTGTGAGAGCTACGACTAGTGGTGCGTCGTAACTTAAACAAGTTTTTATAATTTCGTCGCAACAACAAAAGCTACATTGTCGTTGAATTTCCTATAAGGTCCATATTTGAATTATTCCAGGCCAGAAAAATTGACAATTATTATTCACGATTTTCATTCGCACTCATACGGGATTTTCATTCGCACCTTTCGCACCACCTTCGTCGTTCGCACTTATCCGGGATTTTCATTGGCACCGTTCGCCCCATGCTCGACATTCGCACTGCAATTTTTTTCATTCGCACAGGTGCGAATCGTCACACATGTTGAAAAGCACTGCAACTCATTATCATTTCTGGACGTTTTAGTCGAAAAGCGCAATGCCAACAAATTTGAGAGGTCTGTCTCCAGGAAACCGACATTCACAGGCCAATACCGTCGCTGGAATTTATTTAGTCCTCGACGCAGAAAAATTAACCTCATAGGCACCCTCGTGCATAGAGCGTTGACGACGATATGTACGGGTAACAATCTGAGTTAAGAACTTGACATCCGAAAAATCTTACTTGATAACGGTTACCCAACAAAGCAATGTAGTGTACGAATATAAGTGCCACTGTGATTGTGGCTACGTGGGAATAGAACGTCAAAACGTCTGCGAGAACGCATAAACCAACATGTCCCCAGATTTACCAGAACACGTGCATCACGCTCATCATCACGCTTATGATTGATGCTGACCGATCAAAGGCCATTAATTCTGCCATCGGCAAACATCTGTTAGATAGTCCGATTTGTGCGAATAACTATAGAGACGACCGATTTCGAATCGTTGGGCGGGGCCGTTCACAATTCCATTTGTGTGCCTTGGAGTCGACTTTTATCAAAATACACCAACCAAAACTCTGTTAACAAACGAAGTTCGTGTACCAACTAAAATAGTACATTGAACGCTCTCTCTTTCATGCTGGTGACGTCATATTTTGCGATACGATTGTTGATATACAATGTTCTTTCCAATTCTCTACTAGTTGCTGACGATTACCCCTGACGAGTGTCAGCCGAAAATATTCGGGTTCATTTCAATATGAATATACTATTCAATTGTATATTGAAGTTCTGTACCTTCAAGAAGCTCGTAAAATATATTGAAGAACAGGCTGATCAAGTGATCAGCTGTTAGCCGTCATAGAAAACGAACTAGCTAGCTAACATCTCATCACCTATCTCAGTATGAAACACAGTTACAATTAGCACAGACCAACACCGGCTTTTGCGTGAAATCCGCAATGCTGTAGTTTTCGTTAAGCCTTTGTGTCAGATGAGCGTATACCTCATTACCATACTCGACCTCGATAACGAAATTACTGCCCTAATCATTGTGTGTCAACCCCAGATCTTGGCACACGTTCGATACTGAAGTCAAGATACCGTCCAAAAGCTCACGACCGATCTAGGTATGGAGCATCGTTAAAATCATTAGAGACCAATATCCGTTTTGCGCAAAATCTGTTGGTGATAAATGGCGATTCAGCTCTTACTCAACTTAGGAAACAAAATTACCACTCACATAATTCAGCGATAAACTTAAAACTTGGTATGGCGTTCGATATTAACACCAAGACTAACTATACTAAATGTCGTGACCGATCTCGGTATGGAACATCGTCAAAATCAATGGAGAACAATACCTGCTCTTGGGTAAAATCGGTTTTCGATACATGACGGATCAGCACACAGTCAACTTTGGACACGAAATTACTACCCTACACTTGAACTAGCAACCCTGAAACTTTGAGCAGTGTTAAATAAGACCTTCACGACATAACATACCAAGTTTCAAGGATTATCATGGTGCGAAACATCGTCAAAATCGACCTATACCAGCAAAGGTCGAACCAGCGCATATGAAGGTAACCGAGTTCAGATATATATAAGATTGTTCCATCACACTTTAGGGGCAACCATGCAAGGTTGCCCCACTTGCTCGGCAATTTTATGAATAGGAGAGAGTAAATCATCGTTTCATTATTGTGCGCGGCTTTGAGAGAACAGACAGTGAAAGCTTGTTATGCGCTGCCGGGGCAAACCCCGGCTCGGCATTCACAAAGCGAAAAGACAGAAGAGAATTCTATTTTCGCAGAGACTTCACTAGGTATGGGCATTTACAAGCGAAAGCACAAGAAGAATGCGGGTTTCGCTGTGATTTCGGCTTATATTTATTGCTGTGCGTCTATAAATGGTAAATAATTGTTATTGAACGGAATTTTAGGTGGGGCAATGCCCCAGGTGCCCTATAGGACGAGTCGCCACTGGATTCAAACGACATATTACAGATGGAATATGACCTAACCTCACAAGCCGGGCTGTGGAGAGTCGGTAAATTTTACCACCGACTCCAACTCCGACTATAGACATTTTCATATACCGACTCCGACTGCGAGTATTTTCTCAAAAGAACTTCAACTCCGACTCCAGCAGTATTACCAATTTACTTCGAAAATGATATGCCACAGTGGCGTTCAAATAACTATCATATAACCATTAAACATGTGCAAACATATGATTAACGATTGCATGCAAAATCGCTTCATTGTGGCACAGCTCGAATCATTCGCTATGCAATTAACATGAAAGATTGCCTTTTTAAATATTCTTCCTTTTTTCATATTTTATGAGCGTTTATAACATGGCTTAATATCATAATATGCATGAATCATTTCAACATGACATATATCCAATCCTGTATAATTAAAATGTAGATAAAACAATCGAAGTGTAGCTCTTTTGTATTAGTCAACAACCAGGGCTGTGGAGTCGGAGTCGTGGAAAAAATACTGACTGGAGTCGGAGTCGAAGTTTGTGAAAATGACCCTGACTTCGACTCCGACTCCAACTCCAACTTCTTTATCATGTAAACAATTGATTTCAAAGATACCTTTTAAATGACTAATATTAACTACAAGGATTTATATGTACTATCAATCACTTTTATTCGTAATGATACAGATCAGGAGCGGCCAGGCCGTGACCCGCAGGCCAAATGTAGCACGTGAGAAGTTTTTGTGTGGCCAGCGAGTAAATTCTCGAAATTACATATATGATCAGGTTAAATTGTAAAATTTGATTAACCTGTTCGCAAAATTTGATGATGACTAAAACATCTGTTTCGACGCATTGGCGTAACCAGTTAGCCAAATTCATCGCAGATCTTCGTATATGCCATAAAGTAGAATATTCCGTAGCAGATTTATTTGACTTGGAATTAGCAGTTCGCATGATTTATTGTCACAATTCTTTCATTTAGAATTGGAAACCCCACCAGAAATTATAAATAGGCTACGCTTAATTTACAGAATTTAGTCCAACTATACTCGCAATTACGAGATAACGTGTCGTCCAACATGGGACTTCGCATGTGCGCTCGAATCGAGATCGTCGGCGATGAAACATTTGCGCAAAATGACAGGCATGTTCACTGAAACCGTCTATATTGCTCTGTCTCAAACGCCAAATAATCCTGTCCTTGCCAAATGAGCCCATTGCTACACAGAGGCAATCCCCAATATATGCAAGTAATATATTTATTGATCGAATTCATTCATTACTTTTGAAAGAATTTCGTGCTTCGCGCGACCAGGACATGACTGCATACTGAGTTTTCATGACATAATTGTTATCAATTTTAAAGCGTAGTCATATAAGTCTTGTTTCCAATGTAACCGAATTCGGTTCGTTCCTATCGAGCGACTAAAAATAAGGTTATTAACATTCAAGTTATCCGCACAATGGTTCGTAAATCTCATGTTGCCCTTTGGCCGAAAACGTTGGCCAATTCTGACATAGATAGAATATAACATTATTTGTCAAATACAATTCAGTTTCATAGAGTAAGAAAGCAGCAATATTCATCTTCGCGATGAAGTCACACATTGTTGCAATTCTTGGAATTATACCATGATATTGTGACAGTGCAAATATATCGTCTGATCTTAAAATCGATGTAAATATAACCAAACGCTCCTTTCCACTTAACAAAATTAAAAATATTTGTAGTGTAGCTTAGCTGCTTGGGTCGAACAAATGAGTAAGAAAGACCGCAAGTCCTAGTCCTTGAATACTTGATTATTAGTGGCATGTAAACTAGAAATATGCAGTTTCACTACTTTCTAAATTTTGTTTATGACAAATGCCTATTAGTAGTGAGAGTGTGTGTGCTTGTAATCAGTACAGTGTGAAATGAGACAATTAGTAAGATGCATCTCTGTATTAGTTGCTGACTCATGCACAAGAGCAACACTTCGATTGTTTTATATACACTTTAATTATACAGTATGGCAGGGGTCGCCAACTCAAAATGGGTCGCGGGCCACTTTTCAAAATTCCTAGAGGCCGCGGGCCGCATGACATCTATATCGAGATTAATGTAGGCAACGCAGTGTAACGACCACGTCTGATAACTCTACGTTAGTACAATGCTGTGCTCTCTAGCATGGGCGATGGGCATAGTCTCCACAAAAGAAATAATATTTTATTGAACAAACACAAATCCAACAAAAAATATCAAGATCATCAATTTCGTTATATTTTGAACTATGAGCTGTGCACGATACCTGACAACACTCTGTAGCGCAAATAAAACAGGGGTTCAATTACTCAAATAGCCTGCGGCGGCCGCATTCCGGTGCATATTCGTAGTGAACTCACTGCGTGCCAAATGGAAAATACCCACGTTAGACTGTCCAGTCCATGTCCATCGCTGGTACAATCCGGACTAATATATTTACGCATATCGACTTACTGTGCGCACCGAAATCGTCACAATAAAAAGAGTTACACGGATTAGACCTGTAGTCGCGCTAAGCGCGAAAAAATTTTCAGGTTCATGAGTGAATTTCGCCATTAAATATTGGTATAATTTCATATATCACTATAAATTTTTTATCCTTTTTCGGCCAATGTGATCTAACTCACCGCTAGAGCTGATGCAGGGGTTGTCTTCGAAAACTTAGGTAAGTTGTTAATGCTGTGCTGCATCTTTGGTTGGGTCAATTCTTCTTCTTCTTATTATTATTATTAGTCCCCTTTGTTGCATGCAGTTATTTCTTGACCTCCCATCAGATTTGTCGAGAGTCAATTCGTAAATTCAAGTTGCATATTGACGGCGGCCAACACATCCTAATTGAATTAAATGTCGGCAGCTGCATAATCTTCCTTCTACTGTCACAGATTGGCCACCCCTGGATTAAAGAATCGATATTTGGGTCAGCTAGACACGGTAGTCTACTTGCTGGAAAACGATCTCCTCGTAAAGCATGGTCTTTTGGAGAGCCCGAAGTCGTTTTTCACGGGTCTAGGTCTCGGCAGGGGTGGACCATTGCACGTCAACGCAATATGCCCATTCATACCAGCTAATTCTTCCTCCATGGAATGATATTATCATGCCGAAGTCGTATACCAGCTAGTGAGGAATAGTGATATTGGGCACGGTAGAATGGCTTACTTTGAACAACAACAAAAATATCAATTTCAGCATTTCAAAATGCTTCACTAAGCGTTCTTCGAATTTTTTCCAAATCAGGCCGCGGGCCGCAAAATATGACGTCGGGGGCCGCATGCGGCCCGCGGGCCGCGTGTTGGTGACCCCTGCAGTATGGGATGTATGCCGTGTTCGAATAATTCATGCATATTAGGTTACTAGTCCATGTTATGAAAACTGATATAATATGAAAAAAGGAAGGAAATTAAGAAATGCCATCTTTCATGCATAGTGAATAATTCGAGCTGTGCCACAATGAAACCATTTTGCATGTTTGCACATGTTTAATGGTTATATGATAGTCATTAACCATCACTGTGGCATATAATTTTCAAAGTAAATTGGTGATACTGTTGGAGTCGGGAGTCGATATTTTCAAGGATTCGGGAGTCGAAGTCGGAGCCGGAGTCGGAGTCCGGTATGTTCAAAGACTCAGGAGTCGGTCCATTGAAAATGTGTGGAGTCGGAGTCGGAGTTGCAGTCGGTGGTATAATTTACCGACTCCACAGCCCTGTCAGCAACTAATACAGAAATGTAACTTCCTAATTTTCTCATTACACACTATACTGGTTACAAGCACACACACTCTCAATACTAATAAACATTAGTCAGAAACGAAAGTTGGGAAGTAGTAGAGTAGACACGTGCACTGACTCAATTATTCAAGGATTAGGACAAGCAGTCTTCCTTAATCATTTGTTCGACCGACGCAGCTAAGTTTCCCTACAAATCTTTTTATTTAGGAAAGTGAGAAGCTACGTTTGGTTATCTAGGGATGGTGTGAACCTCTGAAAGGTTCAGGTTCGTGTGAACGTTAACCTTTTTGAAAGGTTCTGTGTGAACACGAACGTGAACCTCATGACGTCACGTGACGTCATATTGGTAATTTCAACCCCATATTTCAATTAGGTGATTGCTTATATTAATCTACTGTACACGATACCGAGCGACGACTCGGGGCCACATAATAGCTCAGTACTTAAGTACATATTGACGTTTGAAACGTCGCCAAATGTATCAACTGGGGCAATCAAATGATATAATAATCCCATAAAATCAGTATCTTGCGTCGCTTTGCCAAGAATTTCGACCTGATCGGACAATGTGTTCGGCGTCTGAGTATTGCCACATGGATATTGAGCAGAGTGTAAAATGGGTTTTTATACTTGCTACCGATTAACAAGTTATACAGCAGTATAGCCAACACCCCAGTCGCACGGATTTGGTTTTTATGATACAGTATACATATGTAGTCAAGATTGACCCCGTACGCCAGCTAGATTTTTACATCAGAAGACGATATCAATCTCATTGATTGGTTGAATAAGGATCATTTGCTGACAAAATACAGTGTATTTCGCTCTTGATGTCATGTGATTGCGGGTCAAGCTCACAGCACAGAGACACTAAATATGCACAAACAGAATGCTGGATATTTCGAGCAAACTTTTGTAACAATAGCCTACAAGTAAATTTTTGAGATTGTCAGGGGCATGCTCGTTGATTGTTGAATGTTTATGCAGCCAGCTCCATGCATAGAGTGGCCCGCAGTTGAAAGTCAATAAATTTGAACCAAAGATGTTATAACGAAGTGAAAATTGCAATATATGAAAAAGGTTCACAGTGCAGAACCTACCAAGGTTCTGTTGTGAACGCGAACCTCAAATTTTCCGAGGTTCACACACAGAACGCGAACGTGAACCTCACGTTCACACCATCCCTAATATTCACATCACTTTACAAAACCAGACGATGTATCTACTCTGTCACTCACAGTATCATGGTATAATTCAAAAAATTGCATCAATGTGTGACTGCATCACGCATATCGCGGTCTTCTTCCTCTATGCAAGTAAATTATTATTTGCAAATATCGTCAAATTTAATCTGTGTCAGGGGTGGCCAACCAGAGTCCTGGCCGCGCAAAGCGCGAAATTTCCGAAGGTAATGAATGAATTCGATCAATAAATATGTTACTTTCATACATTGGGGAGTCGCCTCTGTATATACCACGGGGTTCACTTGGTAAGGACAGGATGATTCCGCGTATAGACATAGCAATAACGAAGGTTTGTGGCGCGCTGTCTAAGTCAAAGACTGCGTCGCGTTCCCTCTAGGTACCGCAACAGAGAGTTGGCGAACACGTTTGACTGCACTTTATTGTACGACAGAAAACGTCAACGGGCTAACGATAAACGAACGAAGTCTTCTTCAAATAGTCAGAATCCAAACAGCGTCGCGCATAATCACAAACAATGATTTTGATTAATGATCCGACGTCGAGAGGGTATGTGCAGCACACCCATCCGCCATGAGCCAGAACGACGTGAAGATAGCATAGCAGCATGTAATACACACATTGAGGAAACGGTAGCCTACATACCGAAGAGTGATAAACAGCGAGACACAGCAAGCGATAAAAATTCAATTCTGCATTTCAAACACTGGTGCGAGTATAAATTTTGCAAGTGACTGGGTGTTCCTATACTTCCGACAACACGACCACTATTCGTTACAGTTGTCGATTGAGATTCGGGAAGGGTGACGTTCTTAGCGGTACTATTAGATTTAACAGTTTTCAAAACACTGCAACCGAGCTGGAATCAAACGATCAGTACATGTGTCCTAATGACCTTCACTAGTCTCGAAAGTAAAACACTTCGGAGTGCGCTTCAACACTTGGTGCGGACCAGTATAGAGGGGGACAAGTGATCGTCTTGAGCTGTCGATTCTTATAAATACGTGGGTGCAAGTGATTAAACTATTGAGAGCCTGTGACTTTGGATTACAGTGAAAATTAGTGTGAAGTTTGGCCATGGCCGGAAAGAATCGTCTCAAATTGCTCACGAAAGTTGGATTATCGGGGCTATTCCTACACGGAACGGGATCAACTAATTGACCACACAAGCGTAATGAAGTACTATAAGTCAATTCGGAAGTCGGGTACCATAAATCCTCTTATTTCACAACGCAACCACAAGATGCCTAAATTATAATACTAATCGGTCGGGCTCTCCTTTGTACGCAACGCGTCTTTCAACGTACGGTTCATTCTTTCGACCACTGAAATTTGCTCAGGTTTACGGGCTAGGGTCCTAATATGATGGATTCAAAGCAATTGGTTAAGTTGTGACCATTCAATGGACGTAAATTGGCTACCTTGGTCCCTTATAAGTTTCTTGGGTGCGCCGAATCTAGATACATAGCCGAGCTTAAAAGCGTCAATTACTATTTGGGTGCGCATATCACACATAGGGATACACTCCGGCCAACGAGAAAATCCATCAATGCACATGCACATCAATAAATATGAAAAACCGCAACTAAGGCTATCAACATTTACGGTACGATAACGTTCAGAGGGCACTGGAAGGCTGGTTATTGGCGTTCGAGTATGCCGGGTTATCTTCGAGCGCTAACACGGAAGACACTGTCGAACAAACTCGGTTATGTGCCGCTTCAAATGAGGCCATACGTACCAGTCCGTTATCAGCTTCGTAGTCGCTCGAATGCTAGGGTGAAAAATGTTGTGAAGTCCGTTGAGCATTGCGTCGCACAAAGAATGCGGTGCGAACGGGTGATGTTTTCCAGGCAGCGGCTTGTCGAAAATAACGGGGCCAAGCAACCCTTCAACCGTCACCTCCACAAGACCAAATAATGCCCGTTGGAGTTCAACAGTCGATTTCGCAATTCGTCGTCGTCCTTCTGGGCGTCAAACAGCATCTGCGCAGAAATCGGAACGGTTTCTGGGAAAACCACATTGATTTCTAATCTTAAGAGAGTGTCGGCTTCAGTGTTCAGCGATCTTTAATTGTGACAGACGTCGCTTGTAAACTCCGTGATGAACCTTAAAGGCCCGGTTACACGACGAGTTGCCGCGAGGCTCAAAATTGCGAATGTACAATTGTACAAATATGGGTATCGGAATCGGAGAAGCCCTTTGGTGAACATATTGTACATTCTTAAGCGCTGTTTCGATAACTCAGTATCTCCATAACCCCGCGCCTACATAATAACCCGAGTACAAAAGGCTCAGATATGATTGGCGTATTAACAAGCTGTGCATCACTGATTAGTCTCCTACTAGCTCGTCGCGCATCGCCTCAACTCGTCGCGACCGTACATGTAACCGCACCTCGATTGGCGCGCGCGACGAGTCTTTCAGTAAGGTTCTGCAAAGCTTTAACAACACCATCGGTTATTAGTTGAAATTTTCTGCCCTTCAATTGAACGTGAAAATGTTCACTATCAGAATACGCTCCCGCGAGTTTGCGATCGAATGCTCAATGCGTTCGTTGGATACGATTAAGGATCTCCGAATAATACCCAAGAGGTTACCACACTCCTTTGTGTTGCTGTTGCAAAACTGCACCAATCCCTACTTCACTTGTATCCACAACTAAAGAGAGGTCCGATTCAGGAACAGGCTGGGCGAGTAAGGCATTACCCGAGGGATCCGATTTGATGCGATCAAATGCTGATAATGCAGGGTCCAACCATACAATACGTCTGCGTTTGTTGGATGATTGATTTGCAATATTGTAGAGCGGCTTCAATATAGTTGCGAAGTCTTTCACAAATCGACGATAGTAACACACCAGGCCAAGAAAGGATCGCAGTGGGTTTACGCTACGTGGGCGAGGGTAATTTGTAATCACATCAATCTTTTCAGGCAGGGGACGGATTCTCTCGAGACCAACTAAATGTCCAAGGACTGCTATCTCCTTTTGACCAAATTCGCACTTGCCAACGTTAATAACCAGACCAAACTCACAGAGCCTTGAAAAGAGTGTCCTGAGCGTCGTCAAGTGTTCGTGTTCAGTGCGGGGGGCGATTAAAACATCATCTTAAAACACAAAACTATGTTCGATTCCGGATGTAACCTCAGAGATAAAACGGTTAAAAGTGCTACATGCATTCGTCAATCCGGAGGGCACGGTAGTTGGTTGATACAGTCCTCCAGGGCAAATAAACGCGGCATTCTCTTTGTCCCGGGAATGAAGAGGAATCTGACGTTACGCTTTCTGTAAATCAATCTTGTTGAACATACTGCAACCGTGCAATTCGTAAGTGAAATCTCGTAGAAAGGGAACTGGCCAGCGATCCTTGATTGTTTGATTGTTCAACTTACGGTAATCGACGCCAATCCTAATGTCGTCTTCACCTTTACGAACAACGGTAATAGGTGACACACACGGCGATTTTGAACGAACAATATGTCCGGACACTAAAAGCTCGTCCAATTGTCCCCTTACCTTGCGTCTCAAATGCGGTTGTAAGGGGCGACAACGCGAACGCACAGGACCGCCAGTAGTCAATATCGAGTGTACGGTGCCATGCTTGCCACGTAGGGACGCAATCTTCGGTATGGTCAAATCTTTGAATTCCTTCAAGATATCGGCATATGGTTCTATATGGTGGGACGGGATCAAGTTAGGGCCGAAAACAGTCGCACATTTCTTCCGGCCTCTCAGGAGGGTGTTCGAACTCGGGTCCAACATTACGTTATTCCTAATATCGACTACAAAAGAGACTTCTTACAGGACATCAGCTCCTAATATCGCAAATTTTGTATCCGCTACATAGAATACAAAATCATACGTGTGCCCGTTTGAGAGTCGGATCTTGCGAGAATTCGTACCACGAGTTGGCATAGTGGTGCCGTTCGTTGCATATAGGTTGGGTCCACGCTCTTAGTTACGACGGTCTTGCCATCTGCTGCGCATGAGTGAAACGGATACTCAGGTATCTGCTAAAAAATGAGTTCATGTATGAAATGTCATCATGTACGTGTAATAGAGATACATCACGAGAGCTATGAGACACAACCAATGGACCTGCACGGCGTGAACGAAATCTTACGCGGTACCGCTGTCTAAAAAAGGACGAGCAGATTCGTGGTGTACACAACCAAGGCGACAATTCCTGCTCGATCAGTTCTTGATAATAGTAGACGTCGCATTCCCGGCTTTGCGGAGGGCCGTCGGTACAGTCATTACGACAAACTGCATTTTGATGCCTAGAGTCCGTATGCATGTCTTAAAAACGAGGGTGGTGACGAGTCGTCACCCCAGCGGCAGAAGTCGATCGTGGAGGTGCGCGGACCGAAAGTGAATTCCGCATAGGCGGTCAAGATAGAAGCTGTCTAACTTCACGGGTCAGGCTTTAAATTTCTCTTCGCATCCGATGAAAGTCGACGTTACAGGGCGCTTTGTGATCAGTATGATGATACCCATGGGCGTAGATATTGTCAGCTCGTACTGCCAATTCATCTGTGGTATCAGTTACGTGTGACGATCAAACATTGGCCAAGAAATCAGGCAAGTGGTGCAGGAAGGCCTCCTGGAGGTAGCAATCGATACCAGGCCTCCATGCGACATTCCGTGTCTTTGAATATGCATTTTAAAGCAATTATTTTTTATAATAAAGAAGTTGGAGTGAAGTTGGTCGGAGTCGGGGTCATTTTGACAAACTCCGACTCCGACTCCATTGAGCGAAAATAAGCCAAACTCCGACTCCGCAGGTCTGCTCACAAGGAACTATTTTACTCCCCCATAACTTTGTGCCTTCATGCGCACACGCACACTGTACAGATGCTTGAGAGACAGATCATAAAAGTATCAGCTATAACTGCTACACAAATTCATCATTTACTCAGTATTCAGAGATATCTTCTGTTCAGTGAAGGTTCCGGCATCAGTCAAAAGTTAGCATCCGTGTATGGGTGGTGCAACGCAATTATGACATTTGAAATCGTAATGTAATTAGGAATACGCCGTCGTTGAAACATGGAGGTGTCAGCACAATCAACAGATTAAGATCATAAAAATATTATTCCGCGTATTCGTTTCGGATATCGCCCTGTTAGACCTATCTGTAACATATTTCCCTCACCTCCCTCAGAGACGTTCTGCTTATTTTATCCGCGCCGCAATTATGGAGACAAATAGTCGCACTATATAGTAAATAGGTATTTATTCGGAGGAAACGAAGGTCCAAATTCCACATTGAATACCTGAATCGACCTCCCTACTCGGTACTGATAACCATCTGTAACTTATTGCCGAAATGTTACTCAAGACGGGGGAGGTAACGGGGGAGATAGTGTAGTAGTAACGGTAAGCGCCCAACAATCTGACGGATCCGGTCGATTCCCGTCGGAGGTTTATCTGGGCTCCGCTTCCCCGCCGTTGTCGTTCTTTCGAATGAAAAAGACCCGACTAAAGAAAGCACTCACAAGGAATGGAAGGAATTAGTAGAAAGGGCGGCAGCTTATAAAAAGATCAACATCGAAAAGAGCTGTGACATCGGGCACTCGAAGCCGAGGTGGATCTTAGAATAAAGGATCGCTACTGATGCGTGTCGTTCGATATCCTCCTATCTGTCCATGACATCGCATTGTGTCTTATCGCATTGTACATTGTGTGTGACTTGTTCAGATGAAAAATGTATCCCAGCGATGTATATATAAGACTTGCCAATTTAGAACTTAGCGGCTGTTTATATTTAACCGATATATGTTATTTCGCGGTATTCATAACAGAGACTAGCAATATCTGTATGATAGAGCTTGTCTTCATTGTGTAATGTTAAGAATTTCGAGTTCATATATTCCCATGATCTTATTTGTAGCTGGCATTCATCGTTATTTCACCATTCTTCAGTTAGAATCTGAATCTATCGTCAGCCACACGGTTATATCATAGATAACTAACCTACGGATAGATGCGCAACACGTGATTCACGGTCGAGTCGGGCAATTGAGTTGTGTCAATGCATTGAGCCGTGGATGCGACATTTTCACTACATCATATGGCGTGTCTAACATTCTTGCATTGTGACGTTTGACTATTGCCAGAGCAAAGTATGTTCATACAACTTATTTCTAGAATTGTCTTACTGCCAAAGCACATTTCCTGTCCGTCACAAAAGTATTGCTTTTCCAGTGGACATCTTGAAATGCCATAATTCGTTCGTGCGTATCCCACACAAGCACGATGTGCTGAATCCAGAGATGGCGCTGATGGGAATTCGTCGCTTCCATCACTGAAAATATTATTTTCGGGTGAATATTAACAATATTATTAAAGGGGCACTTCTCTCCAAATATGATGTCGTCTCAAATTAAAGATAAGATCAGCCATCAACCTCATTATCCTGGAAGCCCCCGTATTTTAACTGTAGCTAAAAGACGTATGGTGTCCTCATTGCACTCTCGCTGGACAGATATAATGGTATCGCCGCGGTTTTGCGTCTTTGCTTTTACACCATTTTTGAAATGTCTGGCGTCGTGAGGAAGCCCTACAGAAGGCGGCATATATTCTATTTGTTGTGGGGTTGATAATTTAATGTGATGTCACAGAATAAGATGCTTCAACTGTGACCTGACAATTTAGCTATGCAATCAATTTCAGCAGGGCAGCGGGAAGAATGGAATGATCACAGGGCAAGTTTTTGCAACTCTTGCGACTTTTTTTACAGCTTCGGGCAGCTTCCTAAATACTCAGAAGTTATATAGCATGGTGTTTTAATCTGATATATTGCAACTTTTCTTCATTTTTTCAAGCAACCTTTTGGAGCTTTTCGATATTTCATGCAACTAAATTTTTACTGGAAATATTCGGTACTATATATAAATAGATCGCTTGAATATTTCACTGTCATTTAAATTTGAGGTCATTCTGACTTGAGTTACATTCAGGCTGGACCCCCGAAAACTATATCACCACTTGGTCATGGTCAATTTTTTTGATTTTGTTGAAGTCGCCAACACTGAGTCTTGCTACAGTACCTTGGATACGGATCGATTCGAGTATCTCATACCTTAATCATTTCAAGGAACTTATCCATAAATGTACCTCTTTAGTGCAACTTCAGTGAAAAATAAATACAACTTCTATTGCAACTTTCCACGGATTTTACTGCAAGCAAGACTTGCTATAAGATCAGCTGTTGCATAAAACAATTTTATGGTTACATTTTGGAAATGGGCTACCAGTTCAATATGAAGATGACTTGACCAACAGCATATTTAGATAGGCGCAGTCGTCAATTGACGACCTTAGATTTCATTAGTTACGATGAGTTTGGTATCACTCATTTATATTCCATGTTGTAATTGGTAGCATCAGTATCTCCTAACTACTGTAGTCAAGTATCTGCTACAATGCCGCGAGTACAAGCAAAATGTAAGTCAGGATCTCATAAAAGGAAGTTGGTTCATATTCAGAAAGAAAGTGACAATGCAAATTTTGGACTGCTACTCAAATATTTCAAGCCATCTATGTCAGCTCAGCACTGCACAGATGAAGAATGATGCTGTTTTTCCATCAATGATATTGCCTTACTGACTAGAATGATGTAAAAATGCTGTCAAATACGTATATGGTATCTGATTGTAGTGTCCTTTTGTCTATACCAGTGCTTTTCAACCTGTGTGACGGTTTGCACTGGTTCGAATGAAAAAAAATGCAGTGCGAATGACGAAGATGCGAATGAAAAATCCGGATGAGTGCGAATGAAAATCGTTAATAATTGGTAATTTTTCTGACATGGAATAATTCAAATAAACCTAATGGAAAATGCAAGGGCCGTGTTACTGTTGTAGTTGAGACGCAATTGTAGAAAAATGTTTAATTTGACGCACCACTAATCGTAGCCCTCACAAGCCATAATGAATTATAGCTTTCGCAGTATAATATTACGCAATCCAAATCCTGGTTTAGAAGCTGGTGTAGTTGCAGACATACAGTTATATTTGTTGAATTTATTGTAAAGATCCTGCCATAGGTTTTACATATCCAATTGCACTGTGTTGGGCACTGCAGTATATAAGCAAGACGCGCATAAAATATGGCTTGACCATAAGAATCAGCGGACCTTTGGTTTGAATTCATGATAATATTTGTCCGATTTTTTTTCTACTGAAAAACATGGACGAAGACCGTTGGGATGCAGGGTAGGGTGTGCAACAAGCGAGTTCAGGCCTATGAGATTCATTCATTTTGAGGCCAACATCTTCTGCGTCGGATCACATAAACGCGTGAAGTTTTGGCCAACATACCACTGATAAAATACGATGCCAAAAACATCAGCGGCGACAAAACCTTGGCCAAAAATCACCGTCGCTGAAAGGCCAAACCTTTCGATATGGATATGCTCCGCTGTCGACACGGAATAGTCCCGTTCTTGCAATCTGAGTAGACAGTAGGCTAGTACAAATGCGACACGCAGAAAAATTTACTTCACCCTAATTTGAAATCGCGTGCGTTAGACATATTTTATAGAGCTGTGTTTGGTAGAATTGTGGTGTGCGCGTTCTGTATGTCATACGTGCTCGTAAAATTGAAGCATACTACTCCAATACTACAAATTACTTCCTTTTTATAGGTGAGGTTCGGGTTGTGAGCAATGTTCCCTCTAATTTTTCAAGAGTCTGCGAAAACACGCCAATTCACTGCGCAGGCCCTCGGACAACAGTGCGCAACCACCCTCCAATAAGGTGATAAAACTAACTACTGGGGGCCTGCCCCCCAGACCCCCCTACGCCTCTGGGCTTCTTCCGGTACTTATCATGTACTTTGGGTGCCCATTTAGTAGTAGCGTCCCTAAACGCGCGAAGCACGAAAAAATTTCTATAATTCATGATTGCATCGGCCAATATGATCTGGAATTGCATATATATTGCCATCAATTTTTATCCTCTCCCTGCTCACATAATCAGATTTATCGGTAGAGCTGATCCAGTGAGGTGTGTTGGAATAGATAGGCCCTCTAAATAATAATAAAACATCTTCGGGCGTACCCGTTGATATAATGACTTCGTTACATGATGCTATTTCGTGACCCCCTATCTGCTATGTCAAAAGATATTGAAATCGCCAAAACGTACTAAAAGACGTACACGATTACAAATTGGTATTTCCTAACTAGAAAATAATGTTCCCTCGATACGGCATTTGTCACTTGTTGCGGGACTCGGATCGCCAGGACAGGAACATTCGGCGCCAGCCATTTAGGCGCCCATAGAAATGGACAATTACACATATATTTGAATATATCGAAGTTTTCGGTCAGGACCGGGGCAGTCTTTTTCGCCCAAGGTTTTCTCGCTGCTGATCGTTCTGGCGCACTTCTTGGATTCGCATGTTACATAGCCTTTAACTTCATATGTCTTGGCGCGTCATGGTGCGGTAATGGCCGACGCCCAACTGCCAACCAACCAACCCAATAATCAGATATCTTACAATAATAAAACGCGCGTAGCGCGAAAAAAAATTCCTGAAAAATTTCAAAAAATACCTAATTATTTATGTTCATTCTCGAAATAATTTTGGGGCTCCTTAGAGCTCGGCCCCTCCAATTGGGGGGTTTGGGGTGCGAAAGTTACGGTCCTGAGTAAATCTTACGCAATGCTCATGCAACGCGAAGAAGACTATCATTCGTTAGTTTCTCGCAGATTAACTTCGATCAACCCATTGTTATTTATAACTTTGTTAAACCAGGTTATTTCGCCATTCCCAGAAAATAATGCGCTATTTAAATGATATCAGTATCGCTCACGTGTACGAGGCCATACTAAAAAAATATCTTACGTCAGGCGCTGGTCATTGTGAACTCTAATTTCCTCACGGAGCGCAATATTTACCTTTGCTGGGCGCACTGGTACATCGGTTTCAGACTTCAGTGATAACATTATTTGGCCTTGGCAATGTTCCATCTTAATTTTCACGAATCTGCGCGCCTGCGTAGTCCATTGGACAACAGTGCACAACAACTATAAAAAAAACAATACATCATTTCTGATTTTTTGTGCGCAACGTGGATTTTCTGTGCGCAGATGCCGTTTCAGCACTGCGCATTTGCGCACGCGCGCAGCTTAGAGGGAACATTGCCTTCCATGCCATCAACCTATTCGTTGGGATTGCTATCATTCTGGTTGCATTTTATGATATCACAAAATCAAAAAATAAACTTTTCACTGTCATAAAGGGGGCGTGTCTAGAAAGGTTTGAGGAATCACTGCTCCAGCACCATATCCTTGCAAGAAAACGGTGGCCTACTTTACATTTTGGGTTAATTTCAATTTTTGAAACTTCACCGGTCCTCCAAATATTTTTCGAAATTTTACCGGTCCGCAAGGTGAAAGAGGTTGAGAAACACTGATCTAGAACATTGGTTGTACATTGCTGTTCCCGTAACCTATGAGTCAGTCTCAGGGGTTCCCTGGAGGTCAAAACACGCTCAACTCTTAAATATGATTTTCGATCACTTTATCATTGGTTTCAAGAATTAGGCCCGACAAGTAGTCGAAATAGGACTCTTGTGGTCGTATGCAAGTTTGTTTTTCAGTCGCAGTAATATACCAGACGAACTTTCGGGGCAAGGCGCACTTATTATTTTCGTAGCAACGCGTCGAAAAGAAAAGTACATATATTTTTTTTATATTTGCATTGTTAACCGAGCAGAATGTATAGTATGAACTGATATAGTTTCAATATCAAGGGCTGTCAGATTCCATTTTCTCAGCTTTCGCATAGGAATTTGAGTGAAATACAGGATCTGGGTTTTTCTGGGTTTATTTAGCGTCCACATCTGGGTTTTTCTGGCATCTCTGTAATATACCGGCGGAGCCCATGTGTGTACGATTAAAAGCATCGATTTGCACAAAAGCATCATTATTTGTCACCGTTGAGTCCTCGCCATCTCCCGATGCAATTTTACGTTTGAAAAACTTGAATAAATACGTATATATTGGTGTGAAGTCTGTGTTGTCGAAGTACATGTACCGCCTTGGTGGTTTCAGTAGATCCGTATATTAACTTAACGCGCGATGTGTCGCTAAAGATTGGTGATAATGATGTGAAATGTCTTTAGATATTGGCATCAGTGGAAAATCATTACCGTCGTGGAAATATATAACAATTAAAGTTACTATTCCGTACAGGTAATCGAGCGAAATTGACTCTCAGTAGCTAGTCTTGAATTTTGAATTCATTACCGCACAATTCCCGGACTGTTTAGAGCGGTTTTAGCATACCACCTTTGAAACTTTCTGGACTAAAAACATGAAATACATATTCTGCTTTTAGAAGTAGTATTTATGTTTCACTAATTCCCAGTATCATATTATTTGTGTTATAATTAATATCAGTTCTTTTGTCCGAATAACATACATGTTGAAGTATAAAAGCAAGTGCAGTAATGCATTTAATTTCTGGAAATAAAGCTACACAATATGGCATTTTTACGGTTCACCATATTTTTTATTAACGTTTACTAATTGCGCAAAGTGTTTACCCAGTATCCTATACAACTTCTCCGTATTGCTCTTCGACTAAATTACGGGCCTTATAATATGGGGGATGGCGCCATACCATGCTATTTTCCAAAACGTGTTGTTCGAGAAAACAGAGGATTAGTATCGCATTTCCTCATCAATACTATCATTTTCATCCCATGGTGTGGACGAATGCTTATGCTATCGAAAATTGGATACCTGCTGGTATGCATCAATATGAATCAAGCTCGTCACCTATCACATAGCTCAATTTGCACCTTTTTGTAATCCATCCAATCAGGATCGTTTTCACAACTACTTACTTACTTGAGTACTTTTAAAGTCAGTCAATTCTACTTCAAGTAGTTTTAGGTTGCTTATGAAAGAAGTACTTCTACTTGTACTTGATTAAATTTTTCTTCGCTACTTCTACTTCTACTTGAGTAGTTTTCTTGACTACTTTGACCACCTCTGACTGTAAGACGGTGTTCCGAGCACCTACTCGGTAAAATGAAGTTTCTTTTTCAGTCACTTCACCAGTGATCAGAGTTTAGTGAATAAATTTCCTGTTTATATGCTCCGTTTTTCGGATCCGAAAATAAGAGGGGCGAATATTTGTGTTGAGCTTGATACGGGGGCGATGAGTCAGTAAGGTTGGGAATCACCGTTCTAATTCAAAAACACGCTGCTTGTCACAGAGCGACGTTCCGTCATGCCAACCTCTTACACGCATTTAAATCTGAATATCATTATTATCATTCATTAAATCTGAATATCTCGATAAAGTAGCGGACACCCTGATGTTTGCTAGTGAAACTAATGAGGAAGAACCACCGCCACGTATTGGCGGTAAAATCGTGCATTTCATCCGTCCTTGCTTCTCACTTGTACACCAAGCATGTATCAACAATACACCGATCATATAGGAGGGATTTGGGACAATGATTACATCCGTGACCAAAAAGGAGCCTGCTATAAACAGCTTCAAAATACAATTTTTAACCGCCTTCCCGACACGAATAATCGTCATTATGATCGAATGATATTTCGTCTATGGTCAGGTCATTGCCGTCTTAATTCCCATTTATTCAAGATTGGGTGTGCCGACTCCCCCTTGTGTTCAATATGCTGCGTCCCGGACACTGTTTCAAATTTGCTAATGGAATGTCGTAAATTTGAATTTCATCGCCGCTTTTTGATTGCTCATTGTGTCAATGAAAACGTTGCTTTCTCTGTACAAAATCTATTGACCCTCCATTGCCTAACTATACCAGTTATAGAATTTATTATCTCCTGCGTATTATTTCTCTGATCTCTTTGCTTTTCTCCAATTGCCTCATTGAACGTATACTGAGCGTGGTGCAAATAATCTTCATCGGTTGGAAAGCGCCACTTGTTTCCATATTAATAATAATAATAATAACTATGGTCACTACATTCATCTTGAATTATGCAAACATTTTAACATCACCACTTCGACAAAAAATTGGTACGATTACAGCCCAGCACCAGTGACAGAAAACGAACAAGTAAAAATTCTGTGGGATGTACCAGTTATAACTGACCGCGAAATCAGGAGCAACCGCCCGGATATAATCGTCAAACTAAAAAAGAAAAGAGAATGCTTATTCATTGAACTGGCTGTCCCAGCTGATCACAACCTACTGCAAAAAGAATCAGAAAAATACTCCAAATACGCAGACCTCAAAATGGAATGTGAGAAAATGTGGCGATGCAAAATAAACATTGTACCGATAGTCATTGGTGCTACAGGGGTCGTGAGCAAAAAACTCATGAGACATATCCAACAAATTCCGGGTAACGTTCGATTCGACATGATCCAAAAGATCACATTATTGGGCACTGTGCACATTCTTCGGAAGGCCTTGAATGCACCACTGGACTAAAATTACGCTTGTGAATCACAGCATAATTTCTGTAATTTCGATTCTTCATCTTCAATCATCTCTACCTCTGCTCTGTAACCCTTGCCAATTCTTCATCTGCTGCAATTCTGTAATCTGACTTCTCCGTGTATTGCATAGGAATAACAATTTGAATGTATTACTGAAATTTTAAAAATTTACTCCAATCTCGCCATTTTCCTTTGGGGGCAGGTTGCTCCCCGGATTATGTGTGTATCTACCAGTTTTACTGTGAATAAAGAATATAATAATAGTGGACCTGGACCTGGCTATCCAGCTCTGGCCTGAAACCGGCAAGCGAAGGATTCATTTTCGCAGCACAAGACCAATCGCTTCCCACAAAATACTATCGCAAAAGAATTCTGAAGCAAAACACGGACGGCAAATGCAGAATGTGCCACAACCAAAATGAAACTGTAGCACATCTCATGTCCGGCTGTGGTGCACTTGCAGCTACCGAATACACATGGAGACACAATAGGATTGGTCACTACATTCATCTTGAATTATGCAAACATTTCAACATCACCACTTCGACAAAAAATTGGTACGATTACAGCCCAGCACCAGTGACAGAAAACGAACAAGTAAAAATTCTGTGGGATGTACCAGTTATAACTGACCGCGAAATCAGGAGCAACCGCCCGGATATAATCGTCAAACTAAAAAAGAAAAGAGAATGCTTATTCATTGAACTGGCTGTCCCAGCTGATCACAACCTACTGCAAAAAGAATCAGAAAAATACTCCAAATACGCAGACCTCAAAATGGAATGTGAGAAAATGTGGCGATGCAAAATAAACATTGTACCGATAGTCATTGGTGCTACAGGGGTCGTGAGCAAAAGACTCATGAGACATATCCAACAAATTCCGGGTAACGTTCGATTCGACATGATCCAAAAGATCACATTATTGGGCACTGTGCACATTCTTCGGAAGGCCTTGAATGCACCACTGGACTAAAATTACGCTTGTGAATCACAGCATAATTTCTGTAATTTCGATTCTTCATCTTCAATCATCTCTACCTCTGCTCTGTAACCCTTGCCAATTCTTCATCTGCTGCAATTCTGTAATCTGACTTCTCCGTGTATTGCATAGGAATAACAATTTGAATGTATTACTGAAATTTTAAAAATTTACTCCAATCTCGCCATTTTCCTTTGGGGGCAGGTTGCTCCCCGGATTATGTGTGTATCTACCAGTTTTACTGTGAATAAAGAATATAATAATAATAGTCATTGGCGCTACAGGGGTCGTAAGCAAAAAACTCATGAGACATATCCGACAGATTCCGGGTAACGTTCGATTCGACATGATCCAAAAGATCACGTTATTGGGCACTGTGCATATTCTTCGGAAGGCGTTGAATGCACCACTGGACTAAAATTATACTAGTGAATCACAGCATCATTTCTGTAATTTCGATTCTTCATTTTCAATCATCTCTACCTCTGCTCTGTAACCCTTGCCAATTCTTCATCTACTGCAATTCTGTAATCTGACTTCTCCATGTATTGCATAGGAATAACAATTTGACTGCATTACTGAAATTTTAAAAATTTACTCTAATCTCGCCATTTTCCTTTGGGTGCAGGTTGCTCCCCGGATTATGTGTGTATTGACCAGTTTCTTACTGTGAATAAAGAATATAATAATAACAGAAAACGAACAAGTAAAAATTCTGTGGGATGTACCAGTTATAACTGACCGCGAAATCAGAAGCAACCGCCCGGATATAATCGTCAAACTAAAAAAGAAAAGAGAATGCTTATTCATTGAACTGGCTGTCCCAGCTGATCACAACCTACTGCAGAAAGAATCAAAAAAACACTCCAAATACGCAGACCTCAAAATGGAATGTGAGAAAATGTGGCGATGCAAAATAAACATTGTACCGATAGTCATTGGCGCTACAGGGGTCGTGAGCAAAAAACTCATGAGACATATCCAACAAATTCCGGGTAACGTTCGATTCGACATGATCCAAAAGATCACATTATTGGGCACTGTGCACATTCTTCGGAAGGCCTTGAATGCACCACTGGACTAAAATTACGCCTGTGAATCACAGCATAATTTCGGTAATTTCGATTCTTCATCTTCAATCATCTCTACCTCTGCTCTGTAACCCTTGCCAATTCTTCATCTGCTGCAATTCTGTAATCTGACTTCTCCATGTATTGCATAGGAATATCAATTTGAATGTATTACTGAAATTTTAAAAATTCACTCCAATCTCGCCATTTTCCTTTGGGGGCAGGTTGCTCCCCGGATTATGTGTGTATTTACCAGTTTTACTGTGAATAAAGAATATAAATAATAATAATAGCTGATCACAACCCACTGCAAAAAGAATCAGAAAAACACTCCAAATACGCAGACCTCAAAATGGAATGTGAGAAAATGTGGCGATGCAAAATAAACATTGTACCGATAGTCATTGGTGCTACAGGGGTCGTGAGCAAAAAACTCATGAGGCATATCCATCAAATTCCGGGTAACGTTCGATTCGACATGATCCAGAAGATCACATTATTGGGTACTGTGCACATTCTTCGGAAGGCCTTGATTGCACCACTGGACTAAAATTACACTTGTGAATCACAGCATAATTTCTGTAATTTCGATTCTTCATCTTCAATCATCTCTACCTCTGCTCTGTAACCCTTGCCAATTCTTCATCTGCTGCAATTCTGTAATCTGACTTCTCCGTGTATTGCATAGGAATAACAATTTGAATGTATTACTGAAATTTTAAAAATTTACTTCAATCTCGCCATTTTCCTTTGGGGGCAGGTTGCTCCCCGGATTATGTGTGTATCTACCAGTTTTACTGTGAATAAAGAGTATAATAATAGAAATCAGAAGAATAAGAATAAGAATAACAGAAATCATCGGCTTGTCACAGTACATCAACAACAGCGATAACATTTACTGCAAACTCATTGCACAGGAAGACAAACAGCGCAAAACAAAATCTCTGAGCTATCGTCACGACAAGTACGTCAGAGAAGTCAACATGGAAACAGCTAACCTGTTCACTGCAGAAAACACTGTTGCTATGCCCACAACAATAGCAAAAGCAGCACGAGTCCAATACAAAAATGCAACGCTCAAAATGAGAGAAACAATATGGGAGTCGATGCCTCTTCATGGACAGCACAAGAAGTTAACTTCACAGCCCCATGTAGACGAGCTTTCATGGACCTGGCTATCCAGCTCTGGCCTGAAACCGGCAAGCGAAGGATTCATTTTCGCAGCACAAGACCAATCGCTTCCTACAAAATACTATCGCAAAAGAATTCTGAAGCAAAACACGGACGGCAAATGCAGAATGTGCCACAACCAAAATGAAACTGTAACACATCTGATGTCCGGCTGTGGTGCACTTGCAGCTACCGAATACACATGGAGACACAATAGGATTGGTCACTACATTCATCTTGAATATGCAAACATTTTAACATCACCACTTCGACAAAAAATTGGTACGACTACAGCCCAGCACCAGTGACAGAAAACGAGCAAGTAAAAATTCTGTGGGATGTACCAGTTATAACTGACCGCGAAATCAGGAGCAACCGCCCGGATATAATCGTCAAACTAAAAAAGAAAAGAGAATGCTTATTCATTGAACTGGCTGTCCCAGCTGATCACAACCTACTGCAAAAAGAATCAGAAAAACACTCCAAATACGCAGACCTCAAAATGGAATGTGAAGAAATGTGGCGATGCAAAATAAACATTGTACCGATAGTCATTGGCGCTACAGGGGTCGTGAGCAAAAAACTCATGAGACATATCCAACAAATTCCGGGTAACGCTCGATTCGACATGATCCAAAAGATCACATTATTGGGCACTGTGCACATTCTTCGGAAGGCCTTGAATGCACCACTGGACTAAAATTACACTTGTGAATCACAGCATGATTTCTGTAATTTCGATTCTTCATCTTCAATCATCTCTACCTCTGCTCTGTAACCCTTGCCAATTCTTCATCTGCTGCAATTCTGTAAACTTCTCCATGTATTGCATAGGAATACCGATTTGAATGTATTACTGAAATTTTAAAAATTTACTCCATTCTCGCCATTTTCCTTTGGGGGCAGGTTGCTCCCCGGATTATGTGTGTATTTACCAGTTTTACTGTGAATAAAGAATATAATAATAATATAGGAGGGTTTCTATTCCAACAAGTCGCAACATCTTTATTCGCGAACAATTGTGTTGACAGAAATACGGTGATTGTCCGTTTAAATATAGTTAAGAGCCGATAAAACAATAGCGTTAACGACAATGCAAGTTGGCATATTTCAATGCTCTGTTTGCTGTAGTCGTAGTCTGCCATTAGCCCGCGTGTGTGGTGTGGGGAATACATGATATTTAACTTTAAACTTGGTCGTAGGAGTTCGGGTTGTTATTATTAATCGCCAGTCGCGGTTGTTTTCCCAAGTCGAGGAATATATATTCGATGGGAAGTGACACAGCAGTGCGACGATAGGTATTTGAATTATATATCTGTGTAACATGCAAATTACAGATATCGATTCCGCATTGGCGTTCTCACTTCTGTGAATAGCTACTACTTGGTCCATTTTTCCATAAAACTCTGAATTCAGTGTCCACTTTGTGCCTTCTCGAAGTAGAGAGAGTGAAAGCACAACACCATAGTCGGTTGGTTCTAATGTGGCCTTTGAACATTGAACATGCTCGGCATTTTCTGTCTTACGAACATTTCACAAATTAGATTCGATTTATAATTAGAGCATATAAGCATTTCGCAAATTATAGATTAGAATTAGAATTAGAGATTAATTTCACAAATTATATTACAGTGAGATTACTTGCATTTCGTTCTAATTTAGTGAAATCAGACAACTAGAATTATCTAAATGTCCAAGTCCGAGTTCAACACTCCGCGCATAAGAATCCATAACACATCATCGCCACAACCTATACCTGAGCTGAAAGGGTACCAAAACACAATTTGTATAAGGGTCACTTCATCAGATATCCCTATACCTGAAAGGGTACCTTCACCAGAGATTCCATAAGAAACCGTGTTAGTTCACCAGCGATGGGGGGTTTAAAAAGGTGGGGTCCCCTACACGAGTTTTCATGTTAGCTAACCAGAGACCCCTTAAGACACAACGCCAACTTGCCACCGATCTACTATACTACTAACGCTTACACGTCTGAAGGCACTCCACACGTACAGCCGCATCTGCTGATGATCGAGAACTGCTCAAGTGACCACATTCTCAGTTTTAGAAGACGCCGTAGATCGTAGCATCGGCAATCAATGTTTATCTCACGTCGGACTTGTTTGACGGGATGAAGCCACGCCACCGAGCACAGGGAATATTTGACTAAAGTATTTCCTGCAGAAAATCTCAACATTTGTGACAAACTTGCTGGATAATATAAGATTTTCTGAATCTACTCAGGATTGCTTCGCGGGCTGGATGAAATCGTCTGACGGGCCGGATGCGGCCATCTGCCGTATGTTTGACACCCCTGTCCTAATCGAATGTGGCAATAGCTTTGTTATATGTAATTTTGTAGGTAGATGATTAATCCATATGACTTCCAACAGTGCCTTGCCACCCTAGTTTTACATGCCATGGGCTTTCGTGCTGATTCCCAAATATTCCCGCATATATTTCAAGTTTCGTCTGTGATGATTAGGCAACTTACATCGCTGACATATGCTGACACAAAGACATTTGGAGGTAGAATTGATGCATCAGGGTTGTTGGAGTGTATACTTGCATTCAAAATAATTAGAATAGAAACGTCGGATATTTTCCACAAATGAAAAATAGAATATCGTCTGAGAGGCTGGGTAACTGCGAAAGTTTGGAAAGGTAACAAATATGTCATGAAAGAATGTTGCTATGGCATGTAAAATTGTAACAATGGTATGGAACGATTGAGGCTGGTATGGAAAATGGAAATTTGCCACTTCATACGATACCATGCCATTATGACTGACAAGTGGCCTCGTGGGATATAATATGTGAATGTGAATAATGAATATGGTCTGATTGCGTGTAATTACTAAAGTAAATGCTTACCGGCAATTTGCATATCCATTGCAAAACCA
Organism: Botryllus schlosseri; assembly: GCF_051294905.1. Classification (NCBI taxonomy): domain Eukaryota; kingdom Metazoa; phylum Chordata; class Ascidiacea; order Stolidobranchia; family Styelidae; genus Botryllus; species Botryllus schlosseri. The sequence continues at coordinate 29,803,295 of NC_137236.1, forward strand.
AGACGACGGAATGCAGTGTGTACCATCCGAACACTCGAACTCGTCGCTTCCGCATGACGAACCTGCATCGAAATTGACATATGCTAATGATATATGGATAACTCAAATTAAAAACAGTATCATCTCAAAACATTTCTCTTAGGCTTAAAGCAAACGTTCTCGTTCGACATGAAATGTCCTACCGTCACAAAGATCATCCTTAAACGACGCCAGATGCGATGGTAGCTCGCATATCCACCGATGTTCTGTGTCGCGATGTTTGTGTCGACAAAGTGTGGCGTTTGGCGGGTAAGCTTTGCTTCTATTTCTCAGTGGTGGCTCGTCGGAGTGATCGCTAAATTATAAAGTACAGAATTTTATCCCTTATTTGTATGTTGGTATGTCTTTGGTATTCTGTATAATGATATCACTCCATAGAATATAGGCTATACCATCTTTGCACTGTGGCGCAGCGTGCGCATCCAGCATACTGGACATAGTGCTCGTACTCTTTGTACATTATGTTACGGAACTCATGAGGATAAGTTAATCAGCTCTTGCAAATGTCACAATACAAGCAATATTCAGCGGAACAAACATTTTCGAATTCCTTTATAGAATACTGAATCGTCGATTTCATGATAAATATTCATTTATTTCATTATTAATGCCGATTATTTGCGACATGTAATACGAAATTTTCTGCCGTGGTGCACCAGACCGATTATCACAATTAGTGATAATATTTATAATAATTTCATTATTAATGCCGAATCCACTGATACACCTTCTCAGCGGCGGATCAACATACAAACTAAATCCAGGATATAGCGAATAGTTAGGGGTATCCGGTTAGGACAGAGTCGGGCAAATTCTCCAGTCGGCGGACCGATATCGGAAAAATGAAATGCTTGGCGGGCCGGATTCCTGAATCGATACATTAAACGCGTATTTATCCGACTATACAAGGATTAATCGCATATAATGTAAACTTTAACTTTGAATCATAGAGAGGCAGGTATGGTGTGTACCTCACGACGTCACGTGACGTAATATAGCTAATTCCTACCATATATTTCAGTGAATCGAAATATTAATATACACGATACTTGCACCAATGCTGAAGTACATACTGACTTTTTAACCGTCGCTTAATGTATCAACTGGTGCAATCAAATGATATAATAATCCCATAAAATCAATATCTTCCGTCGCTTTGCCAACAATTTCGACGAGGACTTGCAAGGGAATATGAGCTTTACGCCTTAACAGTAGAGGCCAGACCAGATAATATATTCGTCGTCTGAGTATTGTTGCATTGATATTGAGCAGAGTGTAAAACGTGTTTCTATACTTGCTACCGCCGATATTATCCCATTAACAAGTTTTACAGGAGTATCCAACACCCCAGCAATCACAAGGATTTGGTTTGTATGATACAATAAGCATATCAAATCAATATGGACCCTATACGCCTGTTAGATTCCTGACATTAGACAACGATGTATTATTTATATGAATTTCAATGATTGGTTGAACAAGCATCATTCTCTGACTACCTATAAGTGGCGTATTTCGCTCTTGGTGTTATGTGATTGCGGGTCAAGCTCATAGCATAGGGTCCCTAAACATTCGCAAATGGAAAATTGGATATTTCGAGCGAACTTTTGTAACAAAGTGAAGAAAATTTTTGAGATTGTCAAGGTGCATGCTCGTTTAGTGTTGATTTCTTATGGAAAGGAAAAGAAAGGACGTAGTTTATTTTTGTCCTTGATTTTTTTTGCGGCATATACACCGACTCATGATACACATAGCCTACACACGATCTGTGCTTATGCATACCATGGAGTGCATGATGCGCATATGCTGCTGGACAAGGAAGTGAAGATATAGCCTTTACGGTTTTCTAAGTCATCCACCACCCCTCCGTGTTATCCCAGTAATGCATGAGCGCCAAACAGGGAAGTCACGGATACCAGTGTTACTAATCAGGTCATTGGTCTGACCCGGCCGGGGATCGAACCCACGACCTACCGATCAAGGAGCCGGACGCTTTACCATTACGCTATCTTGTCGGTAATGGTATGGTGTTAGCGCCATGCATAGAGTGACCCGCAGTTGACATACTAAGAAATTCAACCAAAGATATCATATTGACGTGGAAAATTATAATATATGAAAAAGGTTCACAGTGCAGAACCTACCAAAGTTCGTTTGTGAACGCGAACCTCTTAATTTCTGAGGTTCACACACAGAACCCGAACGTGAACCTCACGTTCACACCATCTATAATAGAGACCTAAGCCAGGGGTCGGCAACCTTCTGCTAGTCACGGGCCAAATTTAGAGTGCACGACTTTTTGACGGGCCGGAATCTTTCTTAACACTATATTTAACGCTCACTTCGGTATATTACCCTACATTGCTTCAATCTCAATCATAAAAATCACAAAATGAGCAAAACACATGTAATTACACTTCAACAACGCAGGATAAATGTGACACTTGGCGCAGCTTGCTTTGTGAAAGGTTTTCAACTTCTGGTAACAAGCCATATGAAGCAAGAATCATACCATATTCTAAATGGACGTTGGAATACGTGATCTTAGCTTGTTCTCCGTGAATTTCATTGTTGCAAACTATTGTTGACATGCGTACGTGCTACCAAAAGTGGATGCCATTTCTTTTGCATTGTTGGTCAAGCTGTGATAAAGACCCGATTCAAGAACGAAGTCTTTGTCAAAGTCATGTAGCGATATGCTCTTTGTATGAAATTTGCCATTCAATTCAACTGCATCGCATTTCAAGAGGGCCCATTTGAAATTTCAAACGATGGTATTGGCGTCCGCATTAAACGGAGTACTGAGTAGTCAGAATTTATTTTGTAGGCCTACAGAACGAATGTCGGAAAAGCGGGTGGAAATCAGTAATTAAATTTCGTGTCACAGTTACAAATGTATAGTGCTGGTGCTATTACTCTCCTCCAGTATAGGAAAGTGAGCATAATTTTATTTGTACATTCCCAGAGTCGTAGTTTTGTTTCAAATGCGTCTCAACATCTCATGTAGCCTATTCAGTTGCTTTCCCCCAGTTGCAAATTCAACTTGTTTATATGTGACGTTAAATGTACTATACGAAAGCAATATTAGATACCCATTTTCTATTACAAGATTATGAATCGGCGATGTTTGTATTTTCAAGGAAAGTTGCTATTTCATTTCTCAGTTCATACACTCGTGCAAGCATGGCTGCTCGACTTAATGCGCAAACATGTCAGATACACAGAACATCGTCATATTTATTCTCTGCTTCTAGTAATATCTGGGGTAACTGTCGGTGATTCAGTTTGTGAGACAAAATCAGCTTTCACCACAGTGTCTAAAACACTAATCAGGTTTATTGTCTTGGCGGACGATGTCTTCTGGTGAATTAAACTATACAAACGATAACCTACAAAGGCTAGTTATCAATGGTGAAACAGGGAGATTTGAGATTTTGTCATTGCGTCTGAGATGTTTGAAGCGTTTTTGAAGCATAGGAACGGCAACTTTATTGTCACACCCCACCAAAGTGGCAAACTCTTTAAAAACTATGGCATGGCCTACTTTCGGTTGCGCGATACACCCGCTTGATAAACACTGGTCTAGTTTACTTCACAGACAATCTCCATCTCCTACTTTTAGCACGAGATACTAGTCAACCGCACCAGTGTTATGGCGTAACAATAATAGACTAATACGACGTGTGCTACTTATATCGTAGCAATGCCGCATTCTTTCCAAGCATTGCTGCGCTGCAGATCGGAACTCATTACGAAACGGCGTGCCGTATTCTTGTGGTAACTAATTATTTTGTCGCGGGCCGGATCCGGCCCGCGGGCCGTAGGTTGCCGACCCTTGACCTAAGATAACGTAATGTACTTCAATAACTGTTGAAGTCGATGAGACATCTGTGATCGATCAAATTTGTGTACACCTTCTAAGAACTCTTGTGGCATGTCGGACACAAAAAAGCAAACAAACATTATTTGTGTCCGAAAAAAAGAAAGAAAGAATAACTTACAGTCACTATAATAATAGCCTATATCAGGAGTGGACATTCTGTCCAACCATTTTACTAATCATGGCGGTATTTCGTTAATTTACGTAGACTACGTCCGCATTCTAGTGCCTAGTCGTAACGAACTAACTGAACGAAAATACCCATAGTAAACTGCCCGAGTCCATTTCATGCGAACTCCAGACCTACATATTTCATACTATCGGCTTACTATATGCACTGAAATCGCGAGTAGTCCTGTCATGAAGAATTACTGGAATTCGTCTTGCATTCGCGCCAGTCGCGAAGAATTTTCAAATTCGTTGCTGAATTTCATCAATAATATTAGTAGTTTCATATATCACTATCAAATACTTAGCCTATGTCGGCACATGTGATCAAGTTCTCCGGTAGAATTGATGGATGGAGTGTTTTCGAATTTTTGGGCAAGTTATAAATGATGCTGGGCCGATAGGTATTTGTCCTTTTTTCCATGACAAATACATTGAAGACGGGGCGGTAGAGGGCGAAGCCCAGTTGGGCTTTTAGGATTCGCACGTTGCCGTTCAACATATTTCGAGCTTGAATCGCATCGAATGACCACTCGACTATACTTATCGATCACAAAATTCTATGGACTATTTCTAGACTCAATTCAAGACTTGAAGCTATCAGGTTTGTGCCAGTGTTGGGATCAAGTCACCACCTTCGAGTCACAAGTCATCTCGAGTCATTGCAGATTTTGACTCGAGTCAAGTCAAGTCAATCGATTTTCAAAGGTGACTCGAGTCAAGTCAAGTCACTCGTTTTTTTAAGGTGACTCGAGTCAAGTCGAGTCAAGTCACGAGTCAAGTCACAATTCAAGTCAAATTGAATTTGCGAAATATGAGTGATGATTCAAAGTCATTTCATTTTGCTAGCTGTGTGAAAGACAGATTAATTAATCATTTATCCTGATCAAATAACGAATATCTAGTTAAATATACATGCAAAAAGACGGTGTATCCGTCATGCACACGTAGAACTGCTAATAAAGTATGTGAGTAACTGTACAGCTACATACTACAGTCAGTTCTTATCAGCCAAAATATAGGACCTAATACGAAGCTTCGAGAAGTTGAAACAAATTGATATGGTACAATAGCCTACACTACCCATCTATACATCCGTGAGAATATAAACGCACACAATACATTCGTTCGATTTAAATCATACAAGAGGATTGGTAAATCTGAGCAATGGGCAACGTAAGCATTGAGCAGTCTAAGAAACAAAGACACATTGCTATTTAGAATAATTTTCCAATTTGCGGTCAATTTATTTGTGATCTAACAATGGAGGAACCTTGTAATGTACAATCAGTGAATGACTGGTTGCTGTCATAAGTGACACCGGCGTATCTCGAACAATCCGAACATACACAAGATACAGTGATTTATTCGACACCGCTAACTTAATGACTTGAAATTGATTCGTAAATTTTGCTCCGAGTCACGAGTCAATGCACATTTTTGAAGCTCCGAGTCAATTCAAGTCAAGTCATTTTGCCAAAGTTACTCGAGTCAAGTCAAGTCATACGAAAAAGTTGACTCGAGTCTGACTCGAGTCAAGTCATGACTCGAGTCATCCCAACACTGGTTTGTGCCCAATACATCCACCTGGATCAGTTCTCAAACTTTTTTAGACACGCCCTACTTTATGATAGTGAAAAATTTTGCGCCCGCCTTATCGTCATATTACAAAATGCAACCAGAATGCTAGCAATCCCAACGTATAGTTTGATGACATGTAAGGTTGTCACTGCTGATGAGTGAATACTTAAATATGAAATTCGGACAATATACAGAACAACGAATATAAACTGGAGGCAAATCGCTCGGAGCGGGAAAAATATTTTCAGTTGACCGCAACTTCACGCACATCCCCCCTCTTCAGATGCTTTCTCAAGCTAATGTAATAATAAACCCAGTCGTACAAAGACCATACCAAATTCGGAGTGAGTTCCGCTACAACTTTAAACTTATAATTCTCGGAAAAAATAAACCTAAAACGGCACCAAAACATCTACAAATCATGAAGAGGTATAGATTAATAATGAGACATATAGTGATTAGGCTACCAGTGTTGAGTTGACTCGTTTTTTATTTGATATGTTTGAGCATGAGGCAACAAAACATTTTACCAAATATCAACGAAGTCGGAAAATGAATGTATGGGAATCTGCCACTGGCAGACGATCATTTGAAAACGATTGATTCACATTCCTTGGCGAATTTGAGGGGGTACTGATGTCTGACATTGGTAATATTCGGATTTTTGGAATCAGTGCGACAATAGCCTTTGATTGATATTAGTTATAATAAATTCTGAGCTATTTATGATGGATTGCATTATCAGAAGTAAGGCGCGACTCGTGACATTTGGTTTTAAAGATAACTCTGTTCTATGTCCTTTATCGTGCCAGTTGCTCGTGATAAGAGGCACGCGCAGTTCTCCGCGTCAATAGACGTTACTATGAATGTATTGTTGAAGACTACGTTCAATAAAATACATTTACGTATTTTATTGAACATAGTCTTCACGTAAATGTGTCTATATCGCATGGGTTGCGGCAAAACTGTGTAATGGGACCAGTGTTGTAACTATCTGACAAATCTCAGAGTCTCAAGTCAATCTCACTTTCATAGTTTTGACTCGAGTAAAGTCGAGTCATTTTTAATTCACCACCTAGTCAAGTCCGAATACGAGTCATCGAACAGGGTACATGTAAGGTAGGTTTAGTAATGCTATATAGGATGTTAAGACGCTTCGTATGAACGGAAACAAAATAATTTCTAATATGAATGTGATGTCGCTTTTTTCTATCACGTCAAAGATTTTCATAATCTGTGATTAAAAATCTGCTAAAAACAACTTGTTCTAAGACGTTTCTTGCTGTTTGGTCATAGCTATAAATATTGTGAAGTCATCAGAGGTCGTTAAAGTACTTAACATATGTACTTAAGTAGAAGCAGACGTAACGGCGTCAATTTCTACTAAAGTAGAAGTAAAAGTAACTTTTTATAAGTATCTGAAAAGGTAAGTATTCTAGGACTGATTTTCGATATCAATATCAATTTATTATAATTTTCTTACCCCCAAAACATCCAAAGACTACTATAAAATTAAAAGATAGGAAGGCGTCAAAACGCTTTGGAGTAGTCTTTGAAATCAGACACCCACCTATGCCTAGGCGATGGAAAGAAGAGATATACACAGCACACTGAATGAGACATGAAGCGACATTGAGATTGTGAAGAATTTGAAAACAAAAATCTTTAGCATTTGGTGTGTCAATGGTTCAGAGAGAGAGCCACATGGACATGGAAAAGATTGTTAATTTTGCTCATGTTTTTATATATTCAATTTCAAAAATCAGCTGTACGATTCAATGTCAAAAATTAATTTTCTGCTGTGATATACATAATCGCTATTCCAGAATAACTTCAAGATGAGCTGCTATATAGATATGGCTGGGAATGGACATTATATGTTCATTAAAAATATATTTCTCAACTCGTGCCTCATATATGTTACGATAATGCCCAAATGTGTCGTCAGGAGCGTTACGCGTTAATATTATAGATTTGCCACCATCTATCTTTGTGGAAATGGATATTCGTCCCTCGCTCATGTCAAATAGACGGCACGAATATTCAAGACACGACCGCGTATTTCAAGAAATGATGCTACATACTTCGCTTCAAAATACTATAAGTATTCCTAATTAAAACAAAAATCGTATGATGACGGGTCATTTTGTTACTGTTTATTACTAACCTGCAGTTAATATATACACACGACAGATGACGGTTTTGCACGATAATTAAGCTGCGTTTGAACTGAAAGTGAGGGCTCCGCGGGGGTCTGGGGTGGTCCAAAACGGGTCCGCGGGGGTCCGGGGTGGTCCAAAACGGGTCCACGGATACAAAAAGGTTCAGAACCACTGCTCTAGATGTTTTCGTGCATTTCAAGTATCTCAGCCACTGTTTTCAATAAGAGATTTCAGGTACATTCATAACGCAAACTCGACTGTACTTCAGTGCTTTTCAACATATGGGTTGGCATGCACTTGAGCGGCTCACAAACGTGGTATGATTGAGTGCGGATAAAAATCATAAATAATTGCTACTTATTATGACGTGGAATAATTAAATAAACCTAATAGAAAATTCAAGTGCAGTGGCTCCCTAACTTTTGTCGTTGCGGGGCAATTATAAAACTAATTTGACTTACCACGCATTGCTAATCGTAGCTCGTACAACATCTTTGACTCGCACAAGCCGCAGTGGAATAATATTTGCGCACTATTGTTGTTATTATTACTTCGTCAAAAGTCCAGTTCGAAAACGGGTGTAATAGCAGACATACAGAGCATCAGGACGTATGAGCCTTCGACATGCTTGCATATGCATAAATTAGGTACTAAAGTATCGTTTAGCACTACGCACGAAGATGGTAGTAAACCCCATCATTATAGACTCACATTGGCAAGTTACTGTAACAAAAATTGACCCCCTTCAGGTGTTTTGAAGTATCGGTCGCGAAGGAATAATTTTGGGTCGCAAAAATAGTTCCATGTGATAGTTTTTGCATGTCAAAAGTCACTGTGTTGAGTACTGTATCCAATAAGCGGGACACCCAGGAAATATAGCTTGATCATGATAACGTTCCAACCTTTGTATTACACAAATTGATTTGAATTCATGATAAGATTTAGGAATAGGAAGGAAAAACTTTTGTTCTTGGTGTTTTGCAGACATATGCACCGATTCAAGATATATTCATGCACTCGATCTGTGCATTAGCATACCATGAGTGCATGATGTGCATATGCCGCTGAAAAAGGGAGCAGACATAGCCTTCTAAGGCTTTCTAAGTCTTTCACCTCCCATGCAAGCTATCCGCCAAGCGGCGACGCCGTGGAAACCAGCAGTAATACTAATCAGGTTTTTGGTATGACCCATCCTGGGATTTAACCCACGTCCTCCTAGAAATCCGGACTCTCCACCATTACGCTATCTTGCCGTTAATTTGTCCGACTGGTCCGACGCAGACCGCTGGGATGCTTTATTGTAGGTGTGTGCAACGACTGGTGCGAGCCTAGGAGACGCATTCATTTTGAGGTCAAACCCTTCTGCGTCGGAATGCAACAAAAAAAGATAAAACTTATAAGGGCGACATGGGTTTTAGTTCACTATAGTTGATATCAAAACTAGGGAAAACAGTTGTCTTTTTAATGCGATACTCCATGGCCTAAACAGGTAGACGATTGGTTGAACATCTGACTAAAATATTGTTAAGTATCTTCCTTTTCGTATAACAATTTTTGGTTTGTTTGTAGAATGAATTTTTTTTGTTTTTTGCAAAAAAAGTGCGGATGGTGCTCACAGAGGATGAAAAGCACTGGTCTAGAACATTGGTATATAACAGTCAGACTTGTACAAACTACCCATTTAGTTAGTTGACAGTCAACTAACTAACAGCTTTATGAGTAGTTCTAGTTCTAGTTCGAGTCGCGGATTTTGAAAATTGAGTAGTTGTGGTTATAGTTATAGTTGCATATTTTGAAAATTCGGTAGTTCTAGTTCTAGTTTCAGTTGCATATTTGAAAAAATATTAGTTGTCGAACAACTAGAAACACGTGTCGTGGTTTTGAGCAAATTGACATGCCGGTATTCTGTTGAATGATGTTTGTGCAGCCATCGCTCGCTCAGAGCCATCACTGCTAGTTGCGTAGCCAGCTGGTGGATTTTTTGGGTAGGAAGTTCTCGCATTTCGAGTTAGAAACCCCGTTCTTTTGAAGTGTCGATTCTATGTCTGATATTTCCGATAGAATAAAAATCAAGATGTTGCCTAGAAGAATGAAATTCAGTTCAGTACGGTTCTGAACATTTAATGACTTGGGAACACCTACGTCACAGATAGGCAACCTTTTTTCTGAGAATGACAGGCAGGAAATGCGTTGGCGAGTTACGCTAAAAGTTTGCACTATATTCGGCGATGTAATAATTTCTAATAATTTATAAATTGAAAGCATTGATTTACTTGGTTAACGCAAGCTTCTTGGTGGATATGTTACTATAAGGCAATTAGGATTTTAGAGTTAAAACTAAAAAATAATATTTATCTCTCGTGATTATTCAAAACAATGGCAAACAAGAAGCATTGTTACCTCTTTTTAAACGCACCAACCCTCTAGACATGCACGTCCTTCTATTAAGGCAACAAAATATATGGGATGTTACAGATGGTCACTATCCCGAATTCGTCTTCTCGCAGCCTCAGCCGAATGACTGTGTGCTTATGTCATATTCCCGACGCAAATTAATCCGTGTTATATCGACTTTATTTTGAATTGAGATTACGACAGGGATCGGCTACCCTGGTACGAGTGCCAGAAATGGCCCACAAGATGATTTTTCATGGTACGCTAAATGATTTGATGTGCATCATTATAAACATGTTTCTTGCCATAAGTGAAACAACATTTTTCAAATTAGTAAAACCTCGGAAGGGAATCCAAATTATTTCGTAAATCAACAGAAAGTAGGGTCGTTTGGGACATATTTAATTTTCTTCACAAAATTTTCTGAGCACTTCCCGGGTATAGTCTGTATTTGGCCCGCCCGTAAATTGCCCAGGTCTGCCCTACGATATTCTACATGCCTTCGGGGAACCCCTAATATTCAATTAGTCACAAAACAAAAGTCTATTATATGTATGTATGCATACCGTATGTGTTCTAATCTGTAGGACTACCAGTAAAGCTACCTAGGCTGACTTGTACCAACTACCCATTTAGTTAGTTGATAGCCAACTAACTAACCGATTTTGTGTAGTTTTAGTTATAGTTCTGGCTGCTGATTTTGAAAATTGATTAGTTGTAGTTGTAGTTGTAGTTCTAGTTGCGGGTTTTGAACATAGACTTTTTCTAGTTCTAGTTCCAATTGCGGATTTTGAAAATCGGCTAGTTCTAGTTCTAGTTGCTAGTTTTAAAAATTGAGTAGTTCTAGTTGCACTTTTTGAAAATCTAGTAATTTGTACAAGTCTGATAACAGTTGTTGCCGAGAACTATATGAACCATAGTCTCAGGGTTCCCTGGAGATCAGAACACACTCAACTCATATTGATGATTTGCTCTTGGCTATCACTATATCATTGGTTTCAGGAAGTAGGCACGATTAGTAGTCGAAATATGACTGTTGTGGTCGTGTGCAGTGGTGTACGAGTGGTGAACGAGATGAAGCTGCGGTTCGAAATCGAACCACCGTCGTACTGAAATGCCGATTCCGTCTCCAATATACATAAGTGCAGGTGCAATATCACATACATAGCCTACCCGAGAACTATACCATACTTGATAGCCAACAATGCCTTCGTGGTTGTCCGGGTAACATCTGGTCGACACGTCAACACTCAACCAGTGTTGGGATCAAGTCACTACCTTCGAGTCACGAGTCATCTCGAGTCATTGCAGATTTTGACTCGAGTCAAGTCAAGTCAATCGATTTTCAAAGGTGACTCGAGTCAAGTCAAGTCACTCGATTTTTGGAAGTGACTCGAGTCAAGTCGAGTCAAGTCAAGTCAAGTCACGAGTCAAGTCACAATTCAAGTCAAATTGAATTTCCGAAGTATGAGTGATGATTCAAAGTCATTACATTTTGCTAGCTGTGTGAAAGACAGCATTTATCTTAATCATATATAGTTAAATATACATGCTAAAAGACGGTGTATCCCTAACGCACGCGTAGAACTACTAACTGTACAGCTACATACTACAGTCAGTTCTTAACAGCCAAAATATAGGACCTAATACGAAGCTTCGAGAAGTTGAAACAAATTGATATGGTGCAATAGCCTACACTGCTACCCATCTACACATCCGTGAGAATATAAACGCACACAATATATTCGTTCGATTTAAACCATACAAGAGAATCGGTAAATGTGAGCACTGCGCAACGTAAGCATTGAGCCGTCTAAGAAACAGAGACACATTGCTATTTAGTTTAATTTTCTACTTTGCGGTCAATTCATTTGTGATCTAACATTGGAGGAACCTTGTAACGTACGATCAGTGAATGACTGGTTGCTCTCACAAGTGACACCGGCGTATCTCGAACAATCCGAACATACACAAGACACAGTGATTTATTCGACACCGCTTACTTAATGACTTGAAATTGACTCGTAAATTTTGCTCCGAGTCACGAGTCAATGCACATTTTTGAAGGTCCGAGTCAAGTCAAGTCAAGTCATTTTTCCAAAGTGACTCGAGTCAAGTCAAGTCATACGAAAAAGTTGACTCGAGTCTGACTCGAGTCAAGTCATCCCAACACTGCACTCAACAGTTAAGATATCCTGGTATAGTATTAGTAACCGAACGAGAAAGTAATTATTAGGGCTGGGCACAATCATTCGAGTACTCGAATCTAAATCGAGTAAATATTTTAAGGATTCAAGTCGGGTAGCGAAAGTTGATTTTTTTGAGTACTGAAATCATGCCCTCCTCGCTACTGAAAGTTATTTTATCAACGAGACTTTGGTTTCGATACTATTTTCCACTGTGGAAGCATTGGAACCTTGATTGGCCGCATCACAGCATACGAAACATATAGTACAAAGCTACGACCGTTACTGGAAAGCCATTACCGAACTCATGATCCACTCACAACATTGTCACAAAGTGCAATGAAATGATGGATAGCAGGTATTATGTTACTTGTGTTGACACAAAAGGTACATATTTGAACTTTGACATATTGCATTTTGTTGTGACGTCATAATGAGTGATACTCGAACACTCGACTCGAAGCATAATACATAATTCAGAATCAAATCACTCATGTACTCGATTTTGCTCAACCCCAGTAATGATATGTCTAATTGTCTACATTGGCCGAATTTTAGAAAAACGTAATCAGATTTACCGGTAGAGCGGAGTGAGGTGTGTTTGAAAAGGTAGAAGCACTCAATAATAATTAAACCTCTTCGGGCGTATACCTGTTGGCGGGAACGAAACAGCACTTCGTCGGGTCCCCAAAGAAACTTGGGTCTTGGGCTCTCATAGGGTCATAAACTGACCCCGCAATTTTTGATAATTCATAATAAAATCGGTCAACAAGATCGGGAATTGCATATATATAGCTATTAATTTATTGTCCTCTCTGCTCGCGTGATCAGATTTAGCGGCGGAAGTGAATGAGGTGTCTTGGAAACCGTCGGGCCCGTAAATAATAATTAAACATCTTCGGATGGGTGGACCTGTTAGTATGACTTCGTTACATGATGTTATTTTGTGACCTCCGCTTTATCAAAAAATATAGAATCGCACAAACGTACTAAACTAAAAGACGCACACGATTTCAAATTAGTATTTCTTCATTGGCATATAATTTTTCCAAGCGGGATGGTATTTGTCTTGTGAGGTTCAGATTGCCAAGAAGGAATATTCGGTGCCAGTTATTTAGGAGCTTATGGACATTGGACAATTAAACCGATATGTATCAGCATAAGTGCAGTCCTTCTCGGCCAAGATTTTCTCTCTGCCGATCGTTCTGGCACACTTCTTGGAATCGCATGTTACATGGCTCAAAATTTTATATCCTTGTGCGTCGTGGCGCGGTAACGCCGATATGCCCTATTCTATAAAGGTTGCGTATTTTTTTATTGGGTGAAGAGTTCCCAATAATTAAGATATTTGGCAACTTGAAATCGTGCGGAGCTCGAAAAACTTTTTAAAGATCTGCATAAATTTTCAAAATATACTCTACAATTTATGCTAATTCACGAAATAAATTTGGGCCCCCTTCGAGCTCGGGCGCCCCCCCCCCCCCAATTGGGGAGTTTGGGGTGCGTCAGTTATGATCCTGTCCATATGTGGCTATATCGCTCCAAATGTGAGTGGTGCCAAAGTCCGATTTAAGCGAGGTCGACCGTATTTGCAACTGTTCTTCGAAATTACAATGAAATGCCGGTCTTGGCCGTCTTATCTTCTCGATTCATATGGCTTGGTTCGAGTCATGCACAATGACTCGAGTTCAAGTAGAGTCAATACACAGATTGTCTCGAGTCGAGTTGAGTCGTTTCCGAATTTTGAGAAAATGACGAGTCAAGTCGAGTCAGCATAAAATGGTGACTCGAGTCGGACTCGAGTCTGGTCAACCATGCTATATATGTAAGTACCAATATTATTGGTCAAATGCATACGCAAACTTGAGAAACAAATCGCAAGACCAGTAAATTTATGCATACTGATTTTTCACAGCAGTTATATTAGCGATCGGTGCATGGTAAGCCGAAAACACAAATGGAAGTGTGGGGGTCTGTTCAGTCAAACCTTCCAGAATTTGTTTGATTGGGACCAAGACCATTGTTTGTGGAGATCTACAAAGTGTTGTTGCAGCCCTGCTACAAATAAACACTCGGTACCACCCGTCTTATTCTTGAGTCAACAGGTGTTTGCGCGGTAAAAATGACCTTTTTAATCATCCGGTCGATTTCTCCTAACGGGAGAATCTTGGCTCAAATTTCGGCCAAGGAGGGCACGAGATGAAAAAGGTTGGAAACCACTGGTTTAATACATTTATGCGTCCGAATATGTTCAATTATTCATTACGTGGCCTTCATTTTCCCATAAAACAGCTCACTCAGCGCTATTGGTAAATCTGATTACGTGGGCTGAGAGGCTAAAAAGTTTATAGTGACATATATATGCAATTAAAACCTATTTCATTCGTGCATTATAGACAAATTTTCCCCTAGGGCGACCAGGCCACAAAAACTTTGCTAACCATCGAAATCCCGCGACGGGGTTCTTGGGGGCCAAGCCCTCATGAGTTTGGTTTATCACGCTATGGCTTCCAAATACAATCGTTTTATAGGGGGGTGACGAAGAGCGGTTACGGCCCTCCCTCTCATCAATTGTCTTTATTACAGTCCTTACAATATGAGGTGGGAGGCGCTGGAGCACGATAATTTTTGAAAGTGGGCGCTGGAGGAAAAAAGGTTAAGAACCACTAGTGTACATAAATCAAGTAAAAATGACGTTACGGCCCTTACGGCAGGGGTTAGTACTGTATCTGAAGAAATACGGTACTCTTTTTCCACAACATATGTGTGTTACATAGCAATCCAGTATATACAGTAATGTACTAATGGCTTGGTATAGATTTTACGGCTTTTATATAGCAACCGAAAGGAATGATCAGTTGTTTGAGCTGGAAGTGTTAGGGTTTATTTCAAGATCAATATATTGTGCAATTATATAATGAATGTAAAGGTATTTCCCATACGCTCTCCACAGGCGGACGAACATTTGCAAGCGATCTTAGAATAACCGAAAACAAATTCGAACAAATGTGGACTCCTTGCTCGCTGCTAATCGTAATCTAACATCGGTTGCTATAATTAAAAATGAAAATAGAGCACTCATCATAATCATCACTTTTCTTCAATACATAGTAAGGAAATATGTCTTTTGTATATATTTGCTGGGTTGGAGAATAACGGTATATTGCATGTCACAGTATCGTAAAACCCTTGGTAATCAAGTTGTTTCTGTTTCGATATTGGAGTAATAACTGTTCGATTAGCACGAGGCATGTGGATATTAGTAAATTCCATTATTACAGACTCACATTTGCATGTTTCCGGTAACGCAAATTTTTACCCCTTCAAGGGTTATTAGAGTATGGGTCGCAAAGGGTATAATTTTGGGTCGACACGGTGCCAGAGCTATCTGCTAATATGTATGTGATATTCATTGAATTTATTGCAAAAAATCCTGCGATCGTTTTTACATGTCCAAGGTCACTGTGTTGGGTACTGTAGCCAACAAGCGAGACACGCAGTAAATATGGCTTTATCATGAGAAATCATGATAAGATTTGTCCGACTGTTTTTTTTTTCTGGAAAACATGATCGAAGACCGTTGGGATGAACTAGTGTAGTGAACGAGTGAGTTCAGACCTATGAGACTCATTCATTTTGAGGCCAACACATTCTCCGTCGGGGCACATGACGACACAAGGTTTTGGCCAACAAACCGCTGATAAAATGCGGTGCCAAAAACACAAACGGTGACAAAACATCGGTCTAAAATGACCGATGCTGGATGGCCAGATGGATTGGATATGCTCCGTTGTCGGCACGGAATAGTCCCGTTCTTGCAATCTGAGTAGACATTAGTACAACTGCGATACGCAGAGGAATTTAATTGGGTGTTGTGTAGGATTGTGATGTGCGCGTTCTGTAAAATCGTAGCATACGACTGTAATATTAAAAATGAATTCCGTTTCATGGGTGAGGCTCGGGTCGCGAGATGCCACAAAAACGCAGGTTTTGGTGGAAGTCTAAAAGCCGATTTACCGTTATTAAACTGTTATGAATTCTCGCGTTAGATTGAGCAAAAGAGAAGCAGTACCGTGAGTTATTTTCTCTTCTCATGAACTTGCGAGACAGAAGTTGGAGCAACGTATCACCTTTTTTCCTGAATCTTGCTGGCTACGTGATTAAATCGTTAGGTTGCCTTAAAAACGACGCACACCAAATTTGATTTCATTCCAACCAATATTCGCGGTTTTCGTAGAGTTTGAAAATTTTGAATTTGCCCAAAAATAAAATAAAAATCAAATTTTTCTGCCAACATCATGAAATTGTTGGGCTGTCTTCAAAAACTATGCAAAACAAGTTTGACTCAATTCCAAGCCGTAGAAGCGGAGTTATTCCAGTTATTCGATGAAAATTCTTGGATTATCCACCGATCAAGGATAATCCCAGAATTATCAAAGAAAAATTGAAATAACTCCGCTTCTACGTTGATAAATCGCGGATTATCCACCAATCAAGGATGATCCGAGGATTACCATCGAAAAACTCACATAACTCTGCTTCTACTGGTCGAAATTGACTCAAATTTGTTTTGCAACGTCTTTGAAGACAGCTCAACATTTTCATGGGGTTGGCGGAAAAATTTGAAAATTGTTTTTTTAAATTTTCCATGATAAATTAAAATTTTTAATTGGATCTGCAGAGTCATATACTTGTTAGAATTGAATCAAATTTGGTGTGTAGCGTTTTTTAGGGTAACCTGACAATTTAATAAGTGAATGGCTGGAATCCGGGAAAAAAGTTATTTTTGAACAGCCCTACTGTACAATTGTATATTGATGTTCTGTACCTACAATAAGCTCTTAGCTCGGGACCTAACAACATATAAACCAGTGTATTTTAAACTTTTATTGCTTCCACTGCCTCGTTTTAAAAATCGATATGGTCTGGTACATTATATTCTAAGGCTTACTGAAGACGAGCCGGTAGAGACGAAGTTTAGTTGGGCTTTTTGGATTTGACTTTGATGTCGAACATATTTCGGGCTTGACTCGCATCGCAGGACCACTCGACTATACTTATCGATCACAAATTTCTATGCACTATTTTTCGGAATCAATTCACGGCTCGAAGCTATCAGGTTCGCACCCATTGCACCCATCAAGATTGGGGGATTCTATCTCAGCAATTCACAATATGATGACGTTGTATTGGATTGTTTCGTTACGATGTGCGACTACTAAAGTCAGTGTCATCCTCAGAAAAATAGGTATACTCACAGTAATGTTTTTCGGAAAATTAGAGGGAATATAACGCCCAACGCGAAAAGTGCTATCCGAGACTGACCTAGACAATTCGAATCAGGTACTGTGTTCGGTAATGTTTCTTAAGCGTATGTGATAATAAACTCATTTGTAAAAAAAACATAATAAATTAGGAGTGAGTTCCACAACAACTTTAGACTTTTTATCATCCGATCAAACAAAACTGCAGTGATTCTTGTAAAATCTTGAGGAGGTATGAATTAATAATGAGATATATAGTGGTTACTAGTGTTGAGTTGACTTGTTTTGTGTCTGAAGTGTTCGAGCATGAGGCAACGCAACGTTTTTCCGAATATCAACGAAGTCAGAAAACGAATGTACAGGAATATGCCACTGGCAGACGAACATTTGAAAACGATCTTAGAATAATCCACAACAAGGTTAACCCAACATGTAGTCCTTGGTAGCTGTTAAGCATAGCCAAACATCAGGTGTGGCTCATAATACAAAATGAAAATCGAGACCTCATCATTTTCATCACGTTTCATCATCATATTTAGTAAATATATATGTCGCCGGTGTTGGAGCCAGTCGTTGTGTTCAGCAGTGACGTAGCATCATAGAACCTGTTGCAACTTATTTATATTTAAATATTGTAATCCTGCGCCCCGTAGCGCCTGCCAAGTTCGAAAAGTGACCCTTCACTCATTTTGAGTGGATGTCCCCTTAGGTAGGTGTAGCCAGTCGTGCCTTTAGCAAACTATATTTAAAAATTCGTTATTGTCCTCACACCATTATTTCGAAGAAAATCATCTCTAGCTCAAGAGAAAACCATGCTCAGATCCGTAACTGCCGCACCCCAAACCCCGCAATTGGGGGGGGGTGAGCTCGACGGAGGCCCAAAATTATTTCGTGAATTATCATATACCATAGAGTATTTTTTTGTAAATTTATGCAACTTTTTCAATGTTTCAAATATATTGATTATTGGATACCCTTCCCCCAACAAAATCTACGCATGATTTATATAAATGGGCACTTCAGCGTCGGCCAATACCACACCACGACGCACCAATACATATAAAATTATAGGCCATCTAACATGCGACTCCGAGAAGTGTGCCAGAACGATCAGCAGCGAGAAGACCTTGACCAAATAGGACTGAATATACTGTATGTTTAATTGTCCACAGGCGCCTGAATGGCTGGCGCCGAATGTTCCTGTCCTGGCGATCTGAGCCCCACAAGACAAATGCCGTCCCGCAGGGAACATTATTTGCCAGTAAAGAAATACTAATTTGAAATCGTGTACGCTTTTAGTTCAGTAAGTTTGGACGATTTCAATATCTTTTGGCATAGCACATAGTATAGGGTTACCATACGTCCGGCGGGTATGAACTTTTTTTTCAGTCAACCAACGGAAAATCTCATAGAAAGTCGGTATTTCGGGATTTGAGCCGGAAAGTTGACCTTTTTTTAGTCAAACAACCACAAACTTGGGAAAAATTTGCAATTTTTCCGGATTTTACTCCGGTGTTGTAAGTCTGAAAATTTTGAAAAAGTGTCCTCTTTGGAGATTCCCAAAGTATGGTAACCCTAGAAGATGGGACGGAATAGCAACATGTAACGAAGTTATTATACCAACGGGTACGCCCAAAGATGTCTAATTATTACTAAGGGGTCCTACCTTTTCCAACACACCTCACTCAGCTCTACCGGTAAATCTGATTTCGGGTGCAGAGAGAGATAAAAATTGATAGCAATATACATGTACATATTGAACGATTCAATCATGAACTACATGAATTTTTCCCGCTTCGCGCGTTTAGGCGGTACACGCTCGCTCGCCGAAACGGGCACCGAATGTAGATGATAAGCAGCTGCAAAAAGCGTATAATATGAGGGGGTCTGGTGGGCTAAGTTCGAAGTATCACCCTATGGGGGCCCAAGACCTACGTTTTGGGGGGGCTGACGAAGTGCTGTTACGGTCCTGACCATACTTTACATAAGGTCTCCACAATTAAATATGGTAAAATGAAGCTGCTACGAACGCAAACGATTACTACAATACTTGCTTACGCGCAATTCTCGTATCCGTTACAAAACCAAGACGAAGGAATACATGCTGTACCATCCGAACACGCGAACTCGTCGCGTTTGCATGACGAACCTGTAACGAATTTACCAAATGCTAATGGGATCTGCTGGCTTAGAGCAAACGCATTCGTTCAACTTGAAAAAGTCCTACCGCCACAAATATCATCTTTAAACGACACCAGATAAAGCGGTAGCTCGCATATTGAATGGATTCCGTTGCCAGAAACTTTCTGTCGACAAAACGTGGCGTTTGGTGCGTAATCCTTGCTGCTGAAGTTGCTCTGAATCTCATCGGACCGATCGCTATAATATATATAAGTATGGAACTGTATTCGCTATATTTGAAAGTAGGTGGTTGTTGTTGATAGTTTTGAAGCCTATTTTCCAAGCGATCAGGCGGAAGTATTAAAACAAAGATGTGAGCTTTGCATCCCTTCGAAGAGTTGTCATGGTTAGTGGTTACTGTCACTGTTCACTGTCATAAAAGGGCGTGTCTAGAAAAGTTTGAGGACCACTGCTCTAGCGCCATATACTTGCAAGAAAACGGTGGCCTACTTTACATTTTGGGTTAATTTCAATGTTTAAATCGCTTGCGAATATTAAATATTCCAATCTGAATACAATAAAATCGAATGAAATTCGACCGCACTCGCGTTACAGCGTTGTTGCTTACATTTCGCTTGCCGTAACTGCCATTCCATGAGCTACCAGAAGTAGTTTTAAAATGTTAGACTGTGTGACTGTAACAGTTATACGAATATTAGTTTCAATCTGTTAAACGTGGAAGTCATTCCCGCGCTTATCGGATGATCATCACACAACATCTATTTCTCATAAGCATCATTTTCATTCAGTAGTTCCGAACGTGGGCGATATCGCCACCGGCGGGCGATTTTGAGAAACAAAGGGGCGACAATATCAAATGGGGCGATTGGGGGGCAACAGGGGGTGAAAATGTTAGGGGCGTTAGACCTATAATGTAGCCAATAAGCCACAAATGTCAAATGATAAGTTCACTGACAGTGCAAAATCTACGGTACAAACGAAATGCAGGTTGCAAAAGTTTTTTGAATTTGTAAACAATATCGACATTTTTGACCTAACGCTACAATTTTGACAGAATTTTAACTTTTTTGGCGCGACCAAAAAAAAGTCGCCCTACTCACAAGCATCATTCTAATTCAGTAGCTCCCAACGTGGGCGATATCACCCATCAAAGGGCGATTTTGAGAAACAATGGGGCGAAAATACCAAAGGGAGCGATTAGGGAACGACGGGGTGGGGTGAAAATGTTGAAACATCCAGTGAGATATATTTAATCAACGCGGCCATATAATGCACGTGAAGACGGTTCATTCTGCATATGAGGCGGAAGTTGACTGTAAGACGGTTTTCCGAGCACCTACTCGGTAAAATGAAGTTTCATTTTCAGTCACTTCACCAGTGATCAGAATTTAGTGAATAAATTTCCTGTTTATATGCCCCGTTTTTCGGATCCGAAAATAAGAGGGGCGAATATTTGTGTCGAGCTTGATATACGGGGGCGATGAGTCGGAAAAGGTTGGGAATCACCGTTCTAATTCAAAAACACGCAGCTTGTCACAGAGCGACGTTCCGTCATGCCAACCTCCTACACGCATTGTAGCTTCATTAAATCTGAATATCTCGATAAAGTAGCGGACACCCTGATGTTTGCTCGTGAAACTAATGAGGAAGAACCACAGCCACGTATTGGCGGTAGAATCGTACATTTCATCCGTTGCCGCACAATCCCTAATGATTATAGCGATACAAAATTCTATTCTAAGATATATCCTAATCCAGGGGTGTCAAACTCAAATTGCGCCGCGGGCCAGATTCTACCCTTCAAATCGCCCGCGGCCGGACGGATCAGTCAACTGATTCCAAACCGTTACCTCGTGTCCTTGCTTCTCACTTGAACACTAAGCATATATCAACAATACACCGATCATATAGGAGGGGTTCTATTCCAACAAGTCGCAACATCTTTATTTGCAAACAATTGTGTTGGCAGAAATACGGTGATTGTCCGTTTGAATATAGTTAAGAGCCGATAAAACAATAGCGTTAACGACAATGTAAGTTGGCATATTTCAATGCTCTCTTTGCTGTAGTCGTAGTCTGCCATTAGCCCGCGTATGTGCTGTGAGGAATACATGATATTGAACTTTAAACTTGGTCGTAGGAGTTCGGGTTGTTATCATTAAATCGCCAGTCGCGGTTCTTTTCCGAAGTCGAGGAATATATAATCGATGGGAAGTGACACAGCAGTGCGACAATAGGTATTTGAATTATATATCTGTGTAACATGCAAATTGCAGATATCGATTCCGCATTGGCGTTCTCACTTCAGTGCATAGCTACTACTTGGTCCATTTTTCCATAAAACTCTGAATTCAGTGTCCACTTTTTGCCTTCTCGAAGTAGAGAGAGCACAACACCATAGTCGGTTGGTTCTAATGTGGCCTATGAACATTGAACATGCTCGGCATTTTCTGTCTTACGAACATTTCACAAATTAGATTCGATTTATAATTAGAGCATATAAACATTTCACAAATTATAGATTAGAATTAGAATTAGAGATTCATTTCACAAATTATATTACAGTGAGATTACTTGCCTTTCGCTCTAATTTAGTGAAATCAGACAACTAGAATTATCTAAATGTCCAAGTCTGAGCTCAACACTCCGCGCATAAGAATCCATAACACATCATCACCACAGCCTATACCTGAGCTGAAAGGGTTCCAAAACACAATTTGTATAAGGGTCACTTCATCAGATATCCCTATACATGAAAGGGTACCATCACCAGAGATTCCATAAGAAGCCGTGTTAGTTCACCAGCGATGGGGGGTCTAAAAAGGTGGGGTCCCCTACACGGGTTTTCGTGTGAGCTAACCAGAGACCACTTAAGACACAACGCCAACTTGCCACCGATCTACTATTCTACTAACGCTTCCACGTCTGAAGGCACTCCACACGTACCGCCGCATCTGCTGATGATCGAGAACTGCTCACGGACCACATTCTTAGTTTTAGAAGACGCCGTAGATCGTAGCATCAATAACGGCAATCAATGTTTATCCCACGTCGGACTTGTTTGACGGGATGAAGCCACGCCACCAAGCACAGGGAATATTTGACTAAAGTATTTCCTGCAGAAAATCTCAACATTTGTGACAAACTTGCTGGATAATATAAGATTTTCTGAATCTACTCAGGATTGCTTCGCGGCTGGATGAAATCGTCTGACGGGCCATATGCGGCCATCTGCCGTATGTTTGACACCCCTGTCCTAATCGAATGTGGCAATAGCTTTGTTTTATGTAATTTTGTAGGTATATGATTACTCCATATGACTTCCAACAGTGCCTTGCCACCCTAGTTTTACATGCCATGGGCTTTCGTGCTGATTCCCAAATATTCCCGCATATATTTCGAGTTTCGTCTGTGATGATTAGGCAACTTACATCGCTGACATATGCTGACACAAAGACATTTGGAGGTAGAATTGATGCATCAAGGTTGTTGGAGTGTATACTTGCATCCAAAATAATTAGAATATAAATGTCGGATATTTTCCTCACATGAAAAATAGAATATCGTCTGAGAGGCTGGGCAACTGCGAAAGTTTGGAAAAGTACCACGTATGTCATGAAAGAATGTTGCTATGGTATGGAAAATTGTAACAATGGTATGGGACAATTGAGGCTGGTATGGAAAATGGAAATTTGCCACTTCATACGATACCATGCCATTATGACTGACAAGTGGCCTCGTGGGATATAATATGTGAATGTGAATAATGAATATGGTCTGATTGCGTGTAATTACTAAAGTAAATGCTTACCGGCAATTTGCATATCCATTGCAAAACCAAGACGACGGAATGCAGTGTGTACCATCCGAACACTCGAACTCGTCGCTTCCGCATGACGAACCTGCATCGAAATTGACATATGCTAATGATATATGGATAACTCAAATTAAAAACAGTATCATCTCAAAACATTTCTCTTAGGCTTAAAGCAAACGTTCTCGTTCGACATGAAATGTCCTACCGTCACAAAGATCATCCTTAAACGACGCCAGATGCGATGGTAGCTCGCATATCCACCGATGTTCTGTGTCACGATGTTTGTGTCGACAAAGTGTGGCGTTTGGCGGGTAAGCTTTGCTTCTATTTCTCAGTGGTGGCTCGTCGGAGTGATCGCTAAATTATAAAGTACAGAATTTTATCCCTTATTTGTATGTTGGTATGTCTTTGGTATTCTGTATAATGATATCACTCCATAGAATATAGGCTATACCATCTTTGCACTGTGGCGCAGCGTGCGCATCCAGCATACTGGACATAGTGCTCGTACTCTTTGTACATTATGTTACGGAACTCATGAGGATAAGTTAATCAGCTCTTGCAAATGTCACAATACAAGCAATATTCAGCGGAACAAACATTTTCGAATTCCTTTATAGAATACTGAATCGTCGATTTCATGATAAATATTCATTTATTTCATTATTAATGCCGATTATTTGCGACATGTAATACGAAATTTTCTGCCGTGGTGCACCAGACCGATTATCACAATTAGTGATAATATTTATAATAATTTCATTATTAATGCCGAATCCACTGATACACCTTATCAGCGGCGGATCAACATACAAACTAAATCCAGGATATAGCGAATAGTTAGGGGTATCCGGTTAGGACAGAGTCGGGCAAATTCTCCAGTCGGCGGACCGATATCGGAAAAATGAAATGCTTGGCGGGCCGGATTCCTGAATCGATACATTAAACGCGTATTTATCCGACTATACAAGGATTAATCGCATATAATGTAAACTTTAACTTTGAATCATAGAGAGGCAGGTATGGTGTGTACCTCACGACGTCACGTGACGTAATATAGCTAATTCCTACCATATATTTCAGTGAATCGAAATATTAATATACACGATACTTGCACCAATGCTGAAGTACATACTGACTTTTTAACCGTCGCTTAATGTATCAACTGGTGCAATCAAATGATATAATAATCCCATAAAATCAATATCTTCCGTCGCTTTGCCAACAATTTCGACGAGGACTTGCAAGGGAATATGAGCTTTACGCCTTAACAGTAGAGGCCAGACCAGATAATATATTCGTCGTCTAAGTATTGTTGCATTGATATTGAGCAGAGTGTAAAACGTGTTTCTATACTTGCTACCGCCGATATTATCCCATTAACAAGTTTTACAGGAGTATCCAACACCCCAGCAATCACAAGGATTTGGTTTGTATGATACAATAAGCATATCAAATCAATATGGACCCTATACGCCTGTTAGATTCCTGACATTAGACAACGATGTATTATTTATATGAATTTCAATGATTGGTTGAACAAGCATCATTCTCTGACTACCTATAAGTGGCGTATTTCGCTCTTGGTGTTATGTGATTGCGGGTCAAGCTCATAGCATAGGGTCCCTAAACATTCGCAAATGGAAAATTGGATATTTCGAGCGAACTTTTGTAACAAAGTGAAGAAAATTTTTGAGATTGTCGAGGTGCATGCTCGTTTAGTGTTGATTTCTTATGGAAAGGAAAAGAAAGGACGTAGTTTATTTTTGTCCTTGATTTTTTTTGCGGCATATACACCGACTCATGATACACATAGCCTACACACGATCTGTGCTTATGCATACCATGGAGTGCATGATGCGCATATGCTGCTGGACAAGGAAGTGAAGATATAGCCTTTACGGTTTTCTAAGTCATCCACCACCCCTCCGTGTTATCCCAGTAATGCATGAGCGCCAAACAGGGAAGTCACGGATACCAGTGTTACTAATCAGGTCATTGGTCTGACCCGGCCGGGGATCGAACCCACGACCTACCGATCAAGGAGCCGGACGCTTCACCATTACGCTATCTTGTCGGTAATGGTATGGTGTTAGCGCCATGCATAGAGTGACCCGCAGTTGACATACTAAGAAATTCAACCAAAGATATCATATTGACGTGGAAAATTATAATATATGAAAAAGGTTCACAGTGCAGAACCTACCAAAGTTCGTTTGTGAACGCGAACCTCTTAATTTCTGAGGTTCACACACAGAACCCGAACGTGAACCTCACGTTCACACCATCTATAATAGAGACCTAAGCCAGGGGTCGGCAACCTTCTGCTAGTCACGGGCCAAATTTAGAGTGCACGACTTTTTGACGGGCCGGAATCTTTCTTAACACTATATTTAACGCTCACTTCGGTATATTACCCTACATTGCTTCAATCTCAATCATAAAAATCACAAAATGAGCAAAACACATGTAATTACACTTCAACAACGCAGGATAAATGTGACACTTGGCGCAGCTTGCTTTGTGAAAGGTTTTCAACTTCTGGTAACAAGCCATATGAAGCAAGAATCATACCATATTCTAAATGGACGTTGGAATACGTGATCTTAGCTTGTTCTCCGTGAATTTCATTGTTGCAAACTATTGTTGACATGCGTACGTGCTACCAAAAGTGGATGCCATTTCTTTTGCATTGTTGGTCAAGCTGTGATAAAGACCCGATTCAAGAACGAAGTCTTTGTCAAAGTCATGTAGCGATATGCTCTTTGTATGAAATTTGCCATTCAATTCAACTGCATCGCATTTCAAGAGGGCCCATTTGAAATTTCAAACGATGGTATTGGCGTCCGCATTAAACGGAGTACTGAGTAGTCAGAATTTATTTTGTAGGCCTACAGAACGAATGTCGGAAAAGCGGGTGGAAATCAGTAATTAAATTTCGTGTCACAGTTACAAATGTATAGTGCTGGTGCTATTACTCTCCTCCAGTACAGGAAAGTGAGCATAATTTTATTTGTACATTCCCAGAGTCGTAGTTTTGTTTCAAATGCGTCTCAACATCTCATGTAGCCTATTCAGTTGCTTTCCCCCAGTTGCAAATTCAACTTGTTTATATGTGACGTTAAATGTACTATACGAAAGCAATATTAGATACCCATTTTCTATTACAAGATTATGAATCGGCGATGTTTGTATTTTCAAGGAAAGTTGCTATTTCATTTCTCAGTTCATACACTCGTGCAAGCATGGCTGCTCGACTTAATGCGCAAACATGTCAGATACACAGAACATCGTCATATTGATTCTCTGCTTCTAGTAATATCTGGGGTAACTGTCGGTGATTCAGTTTGTGAGACAAAATCAGCTTTCACCACAGTGTCTAAAACACTAATCAGGTTTATTGTCTTGGCGGACGATGTCTTCTGGTGAATTAAACTATACAAACGATAACCTACAAAGGCTAGTTATCAATGGTGAAACAGGGAGATTTGAGATTTTGTCATTGCGTCTGAGATGTTTGAAGCGTTTTTGAAGCATAGGAACGGCAACTTTATTGTCACACCCCACCAAAGTGGCAAACTCTTTAAAAACTATGGCATGGCCTACTTTCGGTTGCGCGATACACCCGCTTGATAAACACTGGTCTAGTTTACTTCACAGACAATCTCCATCTCCTACTTTTAGTACGAGATACTAGTCAACCGCACCAGTGTTATGGCGTAACAATAATAGACTAATACGACGTGTGCTACTTATATCGTAGCAATGCCGCATTCTTTCCAAGCATTGCTGCGCTGCAGATCGGAACTCATTACGAAACGGCGTGCCGTATTCTTGTGGTAACTAATTATTTTGTCGCGGGCCGGATCCGGCCCGCGGGCCGTAGGTTGCCGACCCTTGACCTAAGATAACGTAATGTACTTCAATAACTGTTGAAGTCGATGAGACATCTGTGATCGATCAAATTTGTGTACACCTTCTAAGAACTCTTGTGGCATGTCGGACACAAAAAAGCAAACAAACATTATTTGTGTCCGAAAAAAAGAAAGAAAGAATAACTTACAGTCACTATAATAATAGCCTATATCAGGAGTGGACATTCTGTCCAACCATTTTACTAATCATGGCGGTATTTCGTTAATTTACGTAGACTACGTCCGCATTCTAGTGCCTAGTCGTAACGAACTAACTGAACGAAAATACCCATAGTAAACTGCCCGAGTCCATTTCATGCGAACTCCAGACCTACATATTTCATACTATCGGCTTACTATATGCACTGAAATCGCGAGTAGTCCTGTCATGAAGAATTACTGGAATTCGTCTTGCATTCGCGCCAGTCGCGAAGAATTTTCAAATTCGTTGCTGAATTTCATCAATAATATTAGTAGTTTCATATATCACTATCAAATACTTAGCCTATGTCGGCACATCTGATCAAATTCTCCGGTAGAATTGATGGATGGAGTGTTTTGGAATTTTTGCACAACTTATAAATGATGCTGGGCCGATAGGTATTTGTCCCTTTTTCCATGACAAATACATTGAAGACGGGGCGGTAGAGGGCGAAACCCAGTTGGGCTTTTAGGATTCGCACGTTGCCGTTCAACATATTTCGAGCTTGAATCGCATCGAATGACCACTCGACTATACTTATCGATCACAAAATTCTATGGACTATTTCTGGACTCAAAGCTATCAGGTTTGCGCCCAATACATCCACCTGGATCAGTTCTCAAATTTTTTTAGACACGCCCTACTTTATGATAGTGAAATATTTTGCGCCCACCTTATCGTCATATTACAAAATGCAACCAGAATGCTAGCAATCCCAACGTATAGTTTGATGACATGTAAGGTTATCACTGCTGATGAGTGAATACTTAAATATAAAATTCGGACAATATACAGAACAACAAATATAAACTGGAGGCAAATCGCGCGGAGCGGGAAAAATATTTTCAGTTGACCGCAACTTCACGCACATCCCCCCTCTTCAGATGCTTTCTCAAGCTAATGTAATAATAAACCCAGTCGTAAGTAGTATAGTAGATCGGTCTGGGGGTGGCAGGGGCTCTTATGGGTGCACCCGACCGGTGCCGCGAAAACTCGTCCTGAACCGGTGACCCTTTTGACCCCCTCTCTCGCTCGTGACTCGTACTTTCAGACCCCCTTCCACCCGACCGGTGCCTTATGAGTGTAGGGATCTCTCGACCGGTGCCTCGAAACTCGTCTTGAACCGGTGACCCTTTTCGGTATAGGGATCACTCGACCGGTGCCGCGAAAACTCGTCTTGAACCGGTGACCCTTTTCGGTATATGCATCTCTCGACCGGTGTTGAATATGTATCAAGTAAATAGTCATGTGAATGAATCTTTGTTAATGTGTATATCGTGAAAACTCGTGGTCGTGACTCGCCTTTTTTTACTATAGGTGGTGACGGTGATTCACCTGCCGTGTATTCTTACGGGATCTCTGGTGATTCGCCATGTGTTCTTTTGAGTGCGTCGGCATATCGCACTTTCGGGTAAAGACATCTCTCGCACGTCGTACTTTCGCATGTCGTACTTTCGCGTATAGGCTGTGTTGGTGATTCGCCATGTGTTCTTATGGTTGCGTCGGCATATCGTACTTTCGGGTATAGGCATCTCTCGCATGTCATATTGGAAACTCGTGTTGGCACATCGTACTTTTAGGTATAGGCATCTCTCGCATGTCGTACTTTCGCGTATATGCTGTGGTGGTGATTCGCCATGTGTTCTTATGGCTGCGGTCGTGATTCGCCCTTTCAGTATAGCCATCTCTCGCATATCGTACTTTCGGGTATAGGCATCACTAAACAGGAAATTCACTAATCTGCAGTGCATTGTGCGATTTTGAAAACCAGACGTCGGTGGTTGTATTTTGACCTGTGTGACCCACTAAATACGGTCCGTTTTGGAAATTCGGAGCGCGCACTATCGCATCGATTATTCCACTAATCCAGTCGATGCTATTACATTCAGCAGTATTCAGTATTCAGCAGCGACACGAAAAGCGACCAACAAATAACCGCGCTCGTAAATTAACACTTCAAAAAGTGTAAAATTGATTGCAAATCCCGCGATCGCTGACAAGATAATGTCTCGGGCATAACCATTTTTAGTGACTTGGTGTTACAAACATACCGATCGCTCACGCGGTGAAATTTTAGTAATCAGTTTGTCACAGAACTTGATTTCGCTGGTAAGATTTAATAAATACCGACTAACAGAACCATCAGTGTGGGTAACTTGAATAGCAACAAATTATCACTTATTTCCGCCCTAACCCTAATCCTTTGTGAGATTACCACATACTCAAAAAGGTGTGAAATAATTGTAAAATCCTACGACCACTCACAGGGTAATGCTTCAGACATAGCGATCGCTCATGATTTGGTGTTACAGACATACCGATCGCTCACAAGGTAATATTTCCGCAATAAGTTTGTCACAGAGCCGTCGCAGACGGTGATTCGTAAACCAACAATTTGACACTTTCTGGTGGTTGCTATATGTTTTGACACTTCGGAACGTGGTTGACTTTAGTTGTATGATAAGAATCATGCGAATATTCAAGCAATGTGTCAATTTGTCAACTTGAAATGAAACTTACTACACAGCTCAAGTTGATTCGTATCTGCATGTTTTAAATCGGAAGGAAAATGTATTTTTACTCGGTTAAGTGCTGTGGTTTCAGTGTTTCCAGTGTCGTTGGTATTGTTAAACATTGTCGCCGGTAGCCGTTGGTATACTATTACGAGTGTGAAAACGATTTGCACTCCCTGTGCAGAGTATCGCGATAGTGAACATATTTTTCGCGTGACAAAACAAGATCGTTGTTCAAATGTTAATGCATGCATTTCGATTACCGAGTTGCTGTACAATAGAGATGGCTCTACATTAGACCGTGCTGTGTACTTCGATTAAAACCACATGACCCCATGTAAATCTATTTGCACAACTCGATGATGTTGATATAGTGTTACTAAAATTAATTATTACCTATTTACACAACATAAAAATAACAGTTTATGTCGTAGTAAGTAAGTTTCTTGAACTCGTGCTTGATGGAAACGAATGGTGACAAGTATGCTTTTGTGTGAAAAATAATTATTTAGAGTAGTGACAGTTTGTGACCAGCGAATGCAAATCGATCATGACATTACAATATACGCTTTCGTCAACATAACGACTTGGCGTAGAAACTCTTTCACGTTTTTTCAATAACTGGATTCTCGGGACTTGTTACTTGTACGATGTATCGTTGGTGTGCAAACTATAACGACCATTTTGTATGATAGTATGTTTTAGTTGAGTTGTATTGTTGTGAGGACAATCATGTGATGACTCAGCACTTTTCGTTAGCAAAGTAGATTGATTTGTGTGTAAGATGTACGCACCGTAACTAGAAAACGTATGTACTCTGTTGTTGGAGTAGCTGATTTATTGCTATGACATGGACATATCCTGCAGGCTTGGTTGGATGGTTTTTCTTACGAAAGATGACGCGACCTCGGTGTCGTAAATTGTGTTAACTAAACTCGGATGGATACCACAATTGTGCTGGACTTACACATGGTATTCGCATACTGTACACATACAAACTTTTGTGTAAACAACTCTGGTGTTTCTGTTAATACTAGTTCTGTGTTGAACTACTTGATTATTAAGATACATGAACAACCATTCAGACAATAAAGTTCTTGAGGTATCGAAACAGTTTGAAAGCAACACCAATCATTGTACAGGTTTGTAGCATGGGAATATCGATTATTTTCGTTTACCATGAATATATTTCATATACCTTTGGTAAGAAATGAGTTGCGTGGGGTAATCATACACAACCTACTAAAGTTAAACTTGTAGCGTTTGATTGCCTACTTTTTTTTATCATTGTTTGTTGTTAAAAGACGACTGAGTTTACGTCTAAATGTAGTAAGCGGAGAAACTCAAGTAATAAATTTTACTCGTTTGAAAATATCGATCAATGAAGTAACAGTATCAATATGAGTGGTATATTATTTTTCGCGATATGCAACAAACCTTCTAAGTAAACTTGTCAAAAATGTATCATGTCATAGTCGGTTGTTATGAAATCGAAACAAAAGTACTTTGATTATCACGACAAAGGGAGTTGAGATGAATGCAGTATTTCAGAAGTGAATGTGTATCGTTTGGTATGTTCAGCAATTACTAAATGACCAAAATATCAAACTGTGCATACAACTCGGTTAGTTAAACGATAGAGTTACAAGTCGGATGTAATCTCGATTTACAGATGACATCTTGATGATGTAAAGCTCAACCACTCAAATGTGTTCATTGCAAAGTATTTGACACAAACAAAATATCGAACGAAGACCCACCACTTGGTTTCATTACCGGGTGAGTGAAAATTGTTTTCTGTTTGCTAGGTATGATTTGCATTTAGAAAATAAAAACGAACTACACCGATTAAGCGACGCTGTTTAATATCCGATGAGTGAGTGAAATTTCTTAGGGTTTGATTTAGCGAGTTAATTACCGGCGATTCAATCACATACGAGTAACGTCTTTTAGTGGCAGAGTATTGTGACGACATTTACTTTGATGAATGACAATCTCCGATTTCTTTGGTCGTGAGCGTTCTACAAATATTTCCGGCATACATTTAGCAAGCAACCTACAATATTCCTTTGTTATGGTAATGACTTTCACAAGTTTGGTTTTACGATTACAATTACTTTAGAAGATTCAAATGAATATTCATGATCACTACTTTGAGCAAGAATACAAACACATTTTGCAAATTTCAGTGTAGCGCCTATTGCGATTTTGTTAATGCAATGAGTTTTGTGTATACTCAAGTCTAGTAGAATAGGATGCGTCCAGTAAAGATATTCCAAATTGCTTCTGTGTTGATCAAAGTCTTGAAGTGTAAATCCGTAGATTTCACAATGTCTTGGAGAGTGCGACCGGAATTATGTATTGATAGCGCGCTTCAAAGGGTACTCGATACCCAAAGTGATATTTTCACACTCTGTAAGTTGTGTGTGTTTCAATGCGCTGTCACAAATCCCGACAATAAATCGTATCAATTACTGGATTCAATAGTAACGATATTGTGATATATTGACTCTACACTTAGTCGTTTCAATTACCCGTTGCGAATCGGGATAATAAAACATTTTGTATTGGGTGTTCAATGTATGAATAATGGAATTATTGCATCTTTAGCGTTGTTTATCGCAAACGATAGATTTTAATAATTGTACTGGTTGTTGAATGTAATAATACCGATATTGCTCTTTCATCTTTAGTCTTGGTTACTGGAAATAATTACATTTGCAAAATATATTTCCTGATATCGCGATACGCAGAGTGATTTTTATCGAGGTGGAGTAATTCTCCAATCAAGAACATTTCAGACACGTATAGTTTTACAACTTAATATGTTAAGAACAATGGCACTGAAAAGTTTGTTGCTGTCATAACATTTACCACAACGCCGTGTCTAATTAACGCGAATAATTTAATAATCAAGTCATGATCAACTATAACATATGTCAAATCAATGTGTCAATCCTTATGTTTACAGCATGATAACTTTGAATATAACACCAGCGTTCGATTGTAAGAAATGAAGTCGCAACTACGTTGATCAGACTTTCAAATCTCGTATACTCAAACATAGTATGTTAATCTCAAGTCACCTGCACCGAGTAGAAATTACTTTTGTCTTACAAAATATATCGAGTAGTAATTACTTTGTCTTGCGAAATAGTAACGACTTTTACAGTTGAAAAAAAAAAGACGCGTCGTAGGGGTATGAATACAGCCGAGCTTGTTACGGACTTTAGGTTTTAGTGATTGTATGGACTCGTGTATGCTTGGCTGTTTTCATACTGATAATGTTTGAGTTGATTGGGTGAGTTACAAACGGATTTACTTGGCAAGGTTTTTCCTTGTTGACTCTTTGGAGTATGGTAAGATGGTAAGATGTCGATGCGTAATACTATTTCCGTTAACTCAATTGCAACAAAAAATAATCAGACAGCTCGTTCAAGGTTTCGACAAATAGATTGAAATATTCCGATTTAACTCATCGCGTCGCAACTCGATCGCGGTATGCACAAGTGGTTGTCAAGTAAGAAATATTTACAACAGGTGCTATTTCATTGATTGACTTGATTGTGTGTAGAAACACATTAAAGCAGGGGTGGGCAAACTACGGCCCGCGGGCCGCATGCGGCCCGCCACACCGTTCTGTGCGGCCCGCGAGAGTCTAAAGAAACTTTTTTTAAATATTGATGAAATGCATACTAAAAATCGAATTAATGCAGGGACTTGATTAAACTTTTTAGTATATTTCACCATGATATTTTTAAGGAAGTGGTTCTCAAACTGGTGGGCGCGCCCAACTTGAGGGGGGAAAGCATCTTAAGAAGGGCGCGAAGCTGAGATCAACTGAAAAATCTTTTCGCGCTCCGCGCGATTTACATCCAATTCACAGTTGTTGTTCTGTATTTAGTCTCAATTTCATATTTAATAATCTCTCATCCACAGTCGTAACCTTCCATGCCATCAAACTACCCGTTAGGTTTGCTAGCATCCTGGTTGCGTTTTGTGATATGACGAGAAAGGGGACACGTAATCTTTCACCATCGTAAGGGGGCAAAGTTTGGTCTCTTGCAAAGTTTGAAAACCACTGTTCTAAGGTAAATAATTCCTAGATTATTTTTCATGTTTAATATCTGGCGCGACAGCCCGATAATAGAGCTCACGCAGTTTGAAAGGTTCAAACTGCTAAAAATCGCAGAAATCCTGAACGAGATTGACGTAATTCGGGTCACGAGTGTGATTTCAGATTGGCCACTCCAGTTTCAATTTTTTCAGTGAGGTTCTTATAAAAAACGATTCGCGCTTGTCTTAGGTAGATTCGTTCTCTGTATGCGTAGAATTAGGGTATTTATATTTTATCCACACACTGTACAAACGTGTTTGAAGCTAACATGGTTATGATGCTGTCAGCATTGTGTATCCAGGAACTGAACCAAAAGTGGAATTAACAAATCTATGAACCGATCGCTGCTGACACCGACTTTCATCTCTATAGTTTTGACAAATCGGTTGTTGAGGTCGACCAGCCTATGAAATCTCGCCACTGTTTCTGGCGCATGTACGATATCATCAACGAAATGCTTGGTTTGTCTTTTAATAAGCATCTACATGTCATCAATATATAATCAAATACCAATATTGCGTTTTGGTTTATAATCCCAATTTTATATAGTGCGGCCCGCGAATGGATTCAGATGTTGAATGCGGCCCGCGAGCTCAAAAGTTTGCCCACCCCTGCATTAAAGTATCGCGATAGCATAGTGAAATTATTTACTGAAACTCTATTTGACAAACGGAAAACTCAGTCGTGAATAGAGTTGTAAGGTTTCATTACTTGTTTCAAATCAATATGCGTATAATCTTTAAATATGACTGGGTTGAAAGTTGGTAGTCATGTTTGTCAATCTATTTCAATTCAGACTATGTCAAAGCCCAAATATTTCATTTTGTATTATCTGGATTTACCTTTAGTAGCCTATACATCTCGCGAGTGGATTCCGACGCCGTACTATAACATTTTTTGATTATTAGGTTTCAAGGATTTTCATGATAGAGTTGACAAGTGATAGGAGTTTGATTTCAAGTTGATAAAGACAATAACTGTATAATGCACATACTTGTGATTCTTGATTCTTGTAGAGTTATAGTTGGTATTGATTCGATAGGTGTGAAAACGGCGGCGCGCAATGTGCGAATAATTCGATGTGGCTAAAAGTCGGCGTCAGTAATATTCAGGTTACGGTCGAATCAAAAGATCCCGTTAAAAAGATTTCTCAAATTAATTAGAATTGTACCGAATTAACACATTCAGATACGAATCAACTTGAGCTGTGTAGTAAGTTTCATTTCAAGTTGACAAATTGACACATTGCTTGAATATTCGCATGATTCTTATCATACAACTAAAGTCAACCACGTTCCGAAGTGTCAAAACATATAGCAACCACCAGAAAGTGTCAAATTGTTGGTTTACGAATCACCGTCTGCGACGGCTCTGTGACAAACTTATTGCGGAAATATTACCTTGTGAGCGATCGGTATGTCTGTAACACCAAATCATGAGCGATCGCTATGTCTGAAGCATTACCCTGTGAGTGGTCGTAGGATTTTACAATTATTTCACACCTTTTTGAGTATGTGGTAATCTCACAAAGGATTAGGGTTAGGGCGGAAATAAGTGATAATTTGTTGCTATTCAAGTTACCCACACTGATGGTTCTGTTAGTCGGTATTTATTAAATCTTACCAGCGAAATCAAGTTCTGTGACAAACTGATTACTAAAATTTCACCGCGTGAGCGATCGGTATGTTTGTAACACCAAGTCACTAAAAATGGTTATGCCCGAGACATTATCTTGTCAGCGATCGCGGGATTTGCAATCAATTTTACACTTTTTGAAGTGTTAATTTACGAGCGCGGTTATTTGTTGGTCGCTTTTCGTGTCGCTGCTGAATACTGAATACTGCTGAATGTAATAGCATCGACTGGATTAGTGGAATAATCGATGCGATAGTGCGCGCTCCGAATTTCCAAAACGGACCGTATTTAGTGGGTCACACAGGTCAAAATACAACCACCGACGTCTGGTTTTCAAAATCGCACAATGCACTGCAGATTAGTGAATTTCCTGTTTAGTGATGCCTATACCCGAAAGTACGATATGCGAGAGATGGCTATACTGAAAGGGCGAATCACGACCGCAGCCATAAGAACACATGGCGAATCACCACCACAGCATATACGCGAAAGTACGACATGCGAGAGATGCCTATACCTAAAAGTACGATGTGCCAACACGAGTTTCCAATATGACATGCGAGAGATGCCTATACCCGAAAGTACGATATGCCGACGCAACCATAAGAACACATGGCGAATCACCAACACAGCCTATACGCGAAAGTACGACATGCGAAAGTACGACGTGCGAGAGATGTCTTTACCCGAAAGTGCGATATGCCGACGCACTCAAAAGAACACATGGCGAATCACCAGAGATCCCGTAAGAATACACGGCAGGTGAATCACCGTCACCACCTATAGTAAAAAAAGGCGAGTCACGACCACGAGTTTTCACGATATACACATTAACAAAGATTCATTCACATGACTATTTACTTGATACATATTCAACACCGGTCGAGAGATGCATATACCGAAAAGGGTCACCGGTTCAAGACGAGTTTTCGCGGCACCGGTCGAGTGATCCCTATACCGAAAAGGGTCACCGGTTCAAGACGAGTTTCGAGGCACCGGTCGAGAGATCCCTACACTCATAAGGCACCGGTCGGGTGGAAGGGGGTCTGAAAGTACGAGTCACGAGCGAGAGAGGGGGTCAAAAGGGTCACCGGTTCAGGACGAGTTTTCGCGGCACCGGTCGGGTGCACCCATAAGAGCCCCTGCCACCCCCAGACCGATCTACTATACTACTGTCGTACAAAGACCATACAAAATTCGGAGTGAGTTCAGCTACAACTTTTAACTTTCAACTCTCGGAAAAAATAAAACTAAAACGGCACCAAACCATCTACAAATCATGAAGCGATATGGATTAATATTGAGATATATAGTGATTACCGGTGTTGAGTTGACTCGTTTTTATATTTGATATGTTTGAGCATGAGGCAACAAAACATTTCACCAAATATCAACGAAGTCGGAAAATGAGTGTATAGGAATCTGCCACTGGCAGACGATCAGTTGAAAACGATTGATTCACATTCCTTGGCGAATTTGAGGGGGTACTGGTGCCTGCCATTGTTAATATTCGGATTTTCGGAATCAGTGCAACAATAGCCTTTGATTGATATTAGTTATTATAAATTCTGAGCTATTTATGCTGAATTGCATTATCACAAGTGCGGCACGACTCGTGACATTTGGCTTTAAAAATAACTCTGTTCTATGTCCTTTATCGTGCCAGTTGCTCGTGATAAGAGGCACGCGCAAAGTTCTCCGCGTCAATAGACGTTACTATGAATGTATTGTTGAAAACTATATTCAGTAAAATACGTAAATGTGTCTATATCACATGGGTTGGGGCAAAACTGTGTCATGGGACCAGTGTTGTAACTATCTGACAATGCTCAGAGTCTCAAGTCAATCTCAATTTTATAGTTTTGACTCGAGTCAAGTCGAGTCATTTTCAATTCACCACCTAGTTAAGTCCGAATACGAGTCATCGAGCAGGGTACATGTAAGGTAGGTTTAGTAATGCTATATAGGATGTTAAGACGCTTCATATGAACGGAAACAAAACCATTTCGAATACGAATGTGATGTCGCTTTTTTCTATCACATCAAAGATTTTCATAATCTGTGAATAAAAATCTGCTAAAAACAGCTTGTTCTATGACGTTTCTTGCTGTTTGGTCATAGCTACAAATATTGTGAAGTCATCAGAGGTCGTCAAAGTACTTAACATATGTACTCAAGTAGAAGTAGAAGTAACGGCGTCCATTTCTACTAAAGTAGAAGTAAAAGTAACTTTTTATAAGTATCTGAAAAGGTAATTATTCTAGGCCTGATTTTTGCTATCAGGATCAATTTATTATTATTTTCTTCCCTTCAGAACATCACAAGACTACGATACAATTAAAAAATAGGAAGGCGTCGAAACGCCTTGGAGTAGTCTTTGAAATCAGACACGGAGCTGGGCCTAGGCGATGTAAAGAAGAGGTATGCACAGCACACTCAATGAGACATAAAGCGACATTGAGATTGTGAAGCATTTGAAAATAAAAAGCTTTAGCATTTGGTGTTTCAATGGTTCGGAGAGAGAGCCACATGGACATGGAAAAGATTGTTAATTTTGCTCATGTTTTTATTTATTCAATTTCAAAAATCAGCTGTGTGATTCAATGCAAAAATTAATTTTCTCCTATGATATACATAATCGCTATTCCAGAATAACTGTTATATAGATATGACTGGCCTGGACATTATATGTTCATTAAAAATAAATTTCTCAATTCATGCCTCATATATGTTACGATGATGCCCAAATGTGTCGTCAGGAGCGTTACGCTTTAATATTATAGATTCGCCACCATCTATCTTTGTGGAAATGGATATTCGTCCCTCGCTCATATCAAATAAACGGCACGAATATTCAAGACACGACCGCGTATTTCAAGAAATGATGCTACATACTTCGCTTCAAAATAATATAAGTATTCCTAATTTAAACAAAAATCGTATGATGAAGGGTCATTTTGTTACTGTTTATTACTAGCCTGCAGTTAATATATACACACGACAGATGACGGTTTTGCACGATAATTGAGCTACATTAGAACTGAAACTGAGGGGTCGGCGGGGGTCCGGGGTGGTCAAAAACGGGTTCACGGAGACAAAAAGGTTCGGAACCACTGCTCTAGATGTTTTTGTGCATTTCAAGTATCTCAGCCACTGTTTTCAATTCGAGATTTCAGGTACATTCATAACGCAAACTCGACTGCACATCAGTGCTTTTCAACATGTGGGTTAGCACGCACTTGTGCGGCTGACAAACGTGGTATGGATGTGTGCGGATAAAAATCATAAATTATTGCTACTTATTATGACATGGAATAATTCAAACAAACCTAATAGAAAATTCAGGTGCAGTGGCTCCCTAACTTTTGTCGTTGCGGGGCAATTATAACACTAATTTGACTTGCCACGCATCGCTAATCGTAGCTCGTACAACAACTTTATCTTGCACAAGCCCCAGTGGAATAATATTTGCGCACTATTGTTATTATTATTACGTCATCAAAAGTCCAGTTCGAAAACGGGTGTAGTAGCAGACATACAGTGCATCAGGACGTATGAGCCTTCGACATGCTTGCATAAATTACGTACTAAAGTATCGTTTAGCACTAGACACGAAGATGGTGGTAAACGCTATCATTATAGACTCACATTGGCAAGTTACTGTAACAAAAACTGATCCCCTGCAGGTGTTTTAAAGTATCGGCCGCGAAGGAATAATTTTGGGTCGCAAAAATAGTTCCATGCGATAGTTTTTGCATGTCAAAAGTCACTGTGTTGAGTACTGTATCCAATAAGCGGGACACCCAGGAAATATAGCTTGATCATGATAACGTTCCAACCTTTGTATTACACACATTGGTTTGAATTCATGATAAGATTTAGGAATAGGACGTAGGAATAATTT
Organism: Botryllus schlosseri; assembly: GCF_051294905.1. Taxonomy (NCBI): domain Eukaryota; kingdom Metazoa; phylum Chordata; class Ascidiacea; order Stolidobranchia; family Styelidae; genus Botryllus; species Botryllus schlosseri. Next base: position 29,843,213 of record NC_137236.1, read on the forward strand.
TGTTCTTGATGTTTTGCAGACATATGCACCGATTCAAGATATATTCATGCACACGATCTGTGCATTAGCATACCGTGAGTGCATGATGTGAATATGCCGCTGAAAAAGGGAGCACACATAGCCTTCTAAGGCTTTCTGAGTCTTTCATCTCCCGTGCAAGCTATCCGCCAAGCGGCGACGCCGTGGAAACAAGCAGTACTACTAATCAGGTTTTTGGTATGACCCATGGTGGGATTTAACCCACGTCCTCCTAGAAATTCGGTCTCTCCGCCATTACGCTATCTTGTCGGTAATTTGTCCGACGGGTTTCTCTGGAAAACACCGTCGCAGACAGCTGGGATGCTTTATGGTAGGTGTGTGCAACGACAGGGTGCGAGCCTATGAGACGCATTCATTTTGAGGTCAAACCCTTCTGCGCCGGAATACAACAAAAATAACTAAAACTTATTAGGGCGAAATGGGTTTTAGTTCACTATAGTTGATATGAAAACCAGGGGAAATAGTTGTCTTTTTAATGCGATACTCCATGGCCTAAACCGGTAGACGATTGGTTGAACATCTGACTAAAATATTGTTAAGTATCTTCATTTCCTTTTCGTATATCAATTTTCGGTTTGTTTGTAAGATGATTTTCTTTTGCAAAAAAAGTGCGGATGGTGCTCACAGAGGATGGAAAGTACTGGTCTAGAACATTGGTATATAACAGTCAGACTTGTACAAACTACCCATTTAGTTAGTTGACGGGCAACTAACTAACGGGTTTTTGAGTAGTTCTAGTTCTAGTTCGAGTCGCGGATTTTGAAAATTGAGTAGTTGTGGTTATAGTTTTAGTTGCATATTTTGAAAATTCGGTAGTTCTAGTTCTAGTTTTAGTTGCAGATTTGAAAAAATATTAGTTGTCGAACAACTAGAAAACATGTGTCGTGGTTTTGAGCGAATTGACATGCCGGTGTTCTGTTGAATGATGTTTGTACAGCCATTGCTCGCTCAGAACCATCACTGCTAGTTGCGTAGCCAGCGGGTGGCTTTTCTGGGTAGGACGTTCTCCCATTTCAAGTTAGAAACCCCGTTCTTTTGAGGTGTCGGTCCTATGTCTGATATTTCCGATGAAATGAAAATCAATATGTTGCCTAGGAGAATGAAATTCAGTTCAGTACGGTACTGAACATTTAATGACTTGGGAACCCCTATGTTTGCGATTGCGCATGTTTTTTCTATCCTTTATTTGATAACGTTTTTAAAGGAATCAGTTCGACTTTCGACTGTCCTATTAACGTTTTTAGAGGAATCAGTTCGACTTTCGACCAGTGTTGGGATCAAGTCACTACCTTCGAGTCACGAGTCATCTCGAGTCATTGCAGATTTTGACTCGAGTCAAGTCAAGTCAATCGATTTTCAAAGGTGACTCGAGTCAAGTCAAGTCACTCGTTTTTTGGTGGTGACTCGAGTCAAGTCGAGTCAAGTCAAGTCAAGTCACGAGTCAAGTCACAATTCAAGTCAAATTGAGTTTTTGACGTACGAGTGATGATTCAAAGTCATTACAATTTGCTAGCTGTGTGAAAGACAGATTAATTGATCATTTATCTTGAATCAAATAACGAATATCTAGCTAAATATACATGCAAAAAGACGCTGTATCCCTCACGCACACGTAGAACTGCTAATAAAATACGGGAGTTGTACAGCTACATGATACAGTCAGTTATTATCATCCAAAATATAGGACCTAATCCGAAGCTTCGAGAAGTTGAAACAAATTGATATGGTACAATAGCCTACACTACCCGTCACACATCCGTGAGAATATAAACGCACCAACTATATTTGTTCGATTTAAATCATATAAGATGGTTGGTAAATATGAGCACTGCGCAAGGTGAGCATTGAGCCGTCTAAGACACAGAGGCACATTTCTATTTAGATTAATCCACTACTACTACTTCGACAACGTAAGCTGTGATCGTTTAGTTTTCGGTCAATTTATTTGTGATGTAACAATGAAGGATCAGTGTAACATAGAATCAGTGAATGACTGGTTACCCTCACAAGTGACACCGGCGTATCTCGAACAATCCGAACATACACAAGATACAGTGATTTATTCGACAGTGTTTACTTGATGACTTGAAATTGACTCGTAAATATTACTCCGAGTCACGAGTCAATGCCCATTTTTGAAGCTCCGAGTCAAGTCAAGTCAAGTCATTTTCCCAAAGTGACTCGAGTCAAGTCAAGTCATACGAAAAAGTTGACTCGAGTCTGACTCAAGTCAAGTCATGACTCGAGTCATCCCAACACTGCTTTCGACTGTCCTTATTTGTATTTTGTGTCTGTACTAATTGTATTTGTACGATTTTAGTGATTTGATTGTTTGATTACTGTTTTAAATTGTCTTTTTTTGCTAGTATAAATTCCCCCCGCTACCGTTGTCTCGGCCTCCATACCATCGAGCAACTGACGAGCGAGCACTATTGCGAATCTCACTCTCTTGTATTAGCATCTTTGTATTCTCCAAGCAATTCTGAAGATACCACTGTGTATTATTCGATTTGGGTTGCTTGATTCGTTTTGAATACAAGATTGATACGCAAGGTTAGCGAGTCCAAGAGCAGATTCAGCTGAGCGGACAGGGTTCGACGCCTGGTAAATCGGCACTCATTTACATCGGAGTGTCGCGTCGAAACAATTCGCAATAGTGCTCGCTCGTCCGTTGCTCGATGGAATGGAGACTCTGGCATTAGTCGGGTAGGGAATCGTCTGTGTACGGCTTCTGAACAAATGTAGTTGATCACTGACCCAAGTCGCTTAACTTGATGGATTCAACCGGCTGATCCATCGAACTATTCTGTTTCGGCGTTGACTGCACGTGAGATAAATATTACTTACCCTTCTTTGTTTTGCGCTCTTAAACCCCCATTGGTTGTCAGAAGTTGTTACGTGACCACAAGGGAACGTGCCATTTCGAATCAACACAGCAGAAGTCGCAATGATTCGCAATAATAATCATAAAAATGGTTTTGCTCTTTTGACATTCTGTTGATGCACAGTTCAATTTCTCGAAATTAATCGTTATACTCAATTATTAGTTGTGGATAGTTAGATGTGTATTCTAGTAAATTTTTCTTGTTCTTATGATTCAGCGAATATTTGGATCATTTAGTCAGTGATTTTTAACCTTTTATTGCTTCGATCGCCACTTTTTAAAAATCGATCCGATATGGCGCGCGCCCCCTATTTTAAGGCCTATATACTGCAGAGGAGGGGGCAGAGGGCGAAGTGCAGTCGGGATTAGGGATTGGGCCATTGCCGTTGAACATAGTATTTTTCATACTCACTTCAGGGCTCGAAGCTATCAGACTGTTGACCAGGGCCCACTAGTAGGTCACAGGAGCACTTTGAGGTGGGCCACAGAGCTATTTGGACAATTAGTGAATTAGTGAAAGTTAAGTTCTATTTTTATGTTATTCGCCGAAATATTTCTTCATATTATCGAATTATACCTAGGCCACATAAAGATTTTCATCCCACTCTGATGAGACGCAGTGACATGTATGGAGTCATAATGTTCATGTCGAAAATGGTTGGGAAACCGGCCGCTTTTGTCCAATCACAATCATCACGTTTCATCATTATAGTCAGTAAATGCATCTATGTTTCCCTTGTTGGAGCAAGACGTTGCATCGTAGAATCGTTTGTAACTTATATATTTCGACATTGCAATCGTGCGGCCCGCGGTTCCTGTCAACTTGAAAAAGTGGCCCGTCATATATTTTGAGTTGGTGACCCATCAGTTAGGTATAGCCATAGTAATTCCCTTATCGTTTATAAATTTCGGTACATTTTCAATATCTTAGACTATGCTTTGAATGATATATTCCAGTTATATTCATACCCGAGAGCTATAGCATACTTGATAACTAACAATGCATTCCTGGTCTGGGAAACATCTGGTCGATACGTCAACACTCAAAAGTTAAGATAGCCTGGTAGTATAAGCAACCGATAGAGTAAGTAATTATTTGGGTTGGGCACAATGATTCGAGTACTCGAATCTGAATCGAGTAAATATTTTAATGTTTCGACTCGAGTAGCAAAAGTCGATTTTTTCGAGTACTGAAATTATACGCTCCTCGCTACTGAAAGTTATATTATCAACGAGAATCATAGTTTAAGAACTACTTTCCACTGTGGAAGCCTTGGAACCTTGATTGGCCGTATCCCAGCATACGAAACATATAGTACAAAGCTACGGCCGTTACTGGAAAGCCATTCCGAAGTCATGATCCTCTCACAACATTGTCACAAAGTGCAATGAAATCGGTAGGGTCGAAGAAATACCAAAATATCTTTAATGTGATGGATAACGGGTTTTATATTCTTTGTGGTGACACAAAAGGTACATATTTGAACTTCACCATATCACATATTGTTGTGACGTCATAAACTCGAACACTCGACTCGAAGCATATTACGTGATTCAGAATCAAATCACTCAGGTACTCGATTTTTCCCAGCCCTAGTAATTATATGTCTAATTGTCTATATTGGTCGAATTTTAGAAAAATGGTGAACTGAGCGACGAATCATCGTTATTGATGTTTTGATGTTGCCTGAGGCCTTGTCAAATTGAAAAAGTGTCCCTTCGCCCATTTTGAATTGATTGGCTTTATTTAGGTGTAGTAAGTAGACGCTTTAGTATCTGTACTTATAATACAGTCGAATCATTTGGATCCGTACACCGGATAATTTGTACAGCCGCTTTATTCGGCCACAGTGCTCGCGGAACTGGAAGAAGCGGAAAGTAGAAGTCAAAAACTATCGGTAATTCGGACGATACTCCTCTTTATTCGGACACAGGTTCGCAATTCCTGTCGTTAGGTTATGACATAATAAACTATACTTTGTTCGTTTTATAACATCAGATGAGTGACTATTGTGAAGCAATGGCGACCTATGCAGTAACATGGACAATGAACTCAAAAAAGGTCGTGGCAGCTTCATGTAGTCGCTTTTCTTTCGATACTATTACTCAACACACTTGACGCCTTCTTTCGGTCACGGTTGTGTTGTTTGCTTTTAATTCCTATTGTGCACTTTTATCAAGTGAAAATGACGTTTCAGCCCTTACTGCATAGAATAGTACTGTATATGAAGAATTGCTGTACTATTTTACCACGACATAGAACGGAAGCGGTGTGAAAAATCATGAAGAGGTGTGTCATAATAATGAAATATATTGTTGATACCAACGTCGAGTTGTGGCGTTTTTTGTCTGTCGCGTTTGATCAAGCAGCGCAACTCTTTACGAATCCCAAGTTTGAAATTGAATGCAAATGAATCTGCCACTGGCATACGAACATTGGAAAGCCATCATAAAAGTGCCCACGATGACATTAACCCGATATTGACGACTTCGTCGTTGCTAAGCCTAGCCAAACATACGGGGTGTTATAATATAAAATAATATCGATCATTTATCATAATATCAACTTTTCGTCAAGATAGTAAGTCTATGTGTCTATATCGCTTCTCATGTAAGTGGAGCCAAAGTCCGATTTACGCGAGGTCGACTGTATTTGCAATTGTGATCGTGCTTTTTTTTCGAAGAAAATATCGGGTCTATATTTTCAACGTAAACCATGCTACAGAAGTAAACATATGTTCTCATGAATATACCATCGGAAAATCAAGCTGCTCTGAACGCAAGCGATTACTACTATACTTACGGTAAGTACAACTACAATACTGCAATATCAGTATACCTGCAATCCCAACGCCCATCACAAAACCTCGACGACGGAAAGCATAATGAACCATCGGAACACGCGAACTCGTCGATTCTGCATGACGAACCTGCAACGAATTTAAAAAATGCTAATGAGACATTAATAAATCAAATCGAGAACGATATGATTTCAAATCTGCTGGCTTAGAGCCAACGCATTCATTCAACTTGAATAAAGTCCTACCATCACAAAGATCACCATCAAGCGCCGCCAAATAAGTTGGTAGCTCGCAGATTGAATGAAATTCTCTGCGAAAATCTTTTCGTCGACAAAATGTGGCGTTTAGTGCATAATTATTGCTGCTGAAGTTTATTCGGATCTCGTCGGAGAAGTCGCTGAAATATAGAAACTATGAAACTGTATCCGCTATAATTTTGAATGGATGTTGTTGACAGTTTTGTCCAAGCCAAGAGCATTAAAACAACGAGGTGGGCTTTGCACACCTTCCATTTTTCACTCGCGAAGGATACGCTGTGTTTTGGATTGGGATGCTGGATATAGTTCTTATAAAGACCTGGTCATTGAAGCACTAGAAGTTCTTGTACAAAACCAGACAACTTATTTGGTTGAAAAGTGATTTAGAGCACTATAGTTGCAAACAAAACGACGGAAAAGACCTGTCTTTTCAATGAGTCACTGGATGACGTAAGCCGGTATCCTACTAATTGCACATCTGAACAAAAAGATTTTAAATCACTTCATTTCTATTTGTATAACAACTTTAGGTTGGCTTGTGCGGATGAAGTTTGTTTGTAAAATACATGCGGTTATGGCTCAAAAAGATTGAAAAGCACTGGTCTAGAACATTGGTTCTTAAGTGTTGTTATCGGGGACTATTTGAGCCAGTCTCAGGGTTCCCTGGAGATCAGAACACGCTCAACTAATGTATATGAGATGAGTTCCTTTTAGCTATCGCTCTCGTTGGTTTCAGGAATTAAGCTCGATTAGTAGTCGTAATATGACTGTTGTGGTCGTATGCAGTGGTATACGAGCAGGACCGTAACTGCCGCACACCAAACCCCCCAATAGTGGGGGGGCGAGCTCGAAGGGGCCAAAAATTATTTCGTGAATTAACATAAATTATAGAGTAATTTTTTGAAAATTTGTGCAACTTTTGCAAATCATTTTCGCGGTGTGCGCGATTTGCTGCTGCAACATATCTTGATTATTATTCACAGTAAAACTGGTAAATGGTACACACGTAATCCGGGGAGCAACCTGCCCCCGAAGGAAAATGGCGAGATTGGAGTATTTTTTTAATTTCTGTAATACAGTCCAATTGTTATTCCTATGCAATATTTGAACAGCTCAGATTACATATTTGTGGTAGATGAAGTATTAGCAATGATTGCAGAGCAGAGGTAAAGATGATTGAAAATGAAGAAACAAAATCACAGAAATTATTCTGTGATTCACAAGTGTAATTTTAGTCCAGTGGTGCATTCAAGGCCTTCCGAAGAATATGCGCGTTGCCCAATAACATGATATTTTGTCGAATCGAATGTTTCCCTTGTTGCTCAATCTAACTCGAAGTTCATAGCAATACAATAACTTGACATCAGTTGTTCTGAAACTTAAAGACCGCGACTAAAATGTGGTGTGGTGCCATCCTAAAAAATATAGGCCTACTCACATTTATTTAGAGGGAATGTAACACCCAACATCAAGAGTGCTGGCCTAGACTAACAAGCTATAGACAATTCGAATCAGGTATTGTGTTCGGTGTAGAGCCCTAACTCTCATATATGTATATCACGCCATATATGCCACAATGCTGAAGTAGCCTACATATTGACGTTTTAAGCGTCGCCAAATGTATCAACTGGGGCACTCAAATGATATATTAATCCCATAAAATCAATATCTTCCGTCGCTTTGCAAACAATTCCGGTCCTGCCATTGTCGCCTAAAAGGGCATTTATTTAAAATAGGCTGCATCGACACGCCTTTGTGTGACTTATGCCTCGTACCCGAGAATGTGGACCACTTCCTCCTCGCATGCCCAAAATACGATTGGCACCGAGCATATTTGATTGATTTCTGCTTGAACTTGAAAGTTGAGTTCACCGCATATAACCTTCTCGTACGACCAGAACTTCTCTCGCCTCTCGTCGAGTTCGTCCTGGCCAGCAATGTTTTGATTTGAACAAATTTTCTTTAAGGTACACGATTTGCGATAGGTAATACGACATTTCTGTCGTGGCGCACCAGACCGATAAGGTGGCAAGCGCCACAATGTCCCATTGTCAAAATTAATAGTAATAATAATAATAACAAGGTTACGACGTAACGGTCAAGGCCAGACCGGATAATGTATTCGGCGCCTGAGTATTGCTACGTTGATATTGAGCAGAGTGTAAAACGGGTTTCTATACTTGCAACCGATATTACCCCATTACCAAGTTAAACAGCAGTAGCCAACACCCCAATCGCACGGATTATGTTTTTATGATACAGTAAACATGTGAAATCAAGATTGACCCCGTACGCCTGCTAGATATTTTACATCAGACAACGATATCAATTTCATTGATTAGTTGAATAAGCATCATTCGCTCACTACATGTAATGTATTTCACTCTTGATGTTGCGTGATTGCGGGCCAAGCTCCAAGCAGAGAGTCACTAAATATTCACAAACGGAAAGCGGGATATTTCGAGCAAACTTTTGTAACAAAGCAAGTAAAATTTTTAAGGTTGTCAAGATGCATGCTCGTTTAGGGTAGATTTTTTTATGCTGCCAGCGCCATGCATAGAGTGGCCCGCAGTTGAAATGCAATAAATTTCTACCAAAGATGTTATACTGAAGTGAAAATTGTAATATATGAAAACGGTTCACAGTGCAGAACCTACTAAGGTTCGTTTTTTAACGTGAACCTCTAGATTTCTGAGGTTCACACACAGAACGCGAACGTGAACCTCACGCTCACACCGTCCCTACTATATACGCTATCGCGCCATAAGTTAACGGTTGTTTTGGTAATCCCTATAATCCTACCGCGTCGCTGAAAGCACGGCGTTATATCCAACGTATTGCACATACTGTAGCAATAATTTGTAAGTTCTGCTAAGTAATACATGAGGAGGAGCTGGCTTGCACGTACTTATGTTTTAGATCAGTGGTTCTTAACTAGGGGTCCGTGAAACCTCCAAATTTACAACATGGTTATAATTACCTAATTTATATATAGGCTATTTTTCTAAGTTAAAGGAATGACGAGCAGTTTCGCTTCATAATTGCTAAAACTTAACGACTGCGTGTCCGTCAGAAATGAAATATTCTACTGTGCAAACTCATGTTAATTGACAAATTGCCAGTAGCCTACTGATATAAACTTATTGCTATTTAGAGATGTTGTGTTGGGGTTTCGGAAGAAATTTGCTGGTAAAAATTGATTTTCTCCTGTTATATACATAATCGCTCCATAATCCAAAATAACTTCAAAATGAGCTGCTATATAGAAATGACGGGGCTGGACATTATATGTTCATTAAAATTATATTCCTCAGTGGGAGACATTTACATCTTTGGTCAACCAGTAGAGGCGCGCAATTCCAGTCCTTGATTCATAACTGAGGTATATGTCGACGGCTTTAAATAGACGGTATCTCGTTGTTGTATTGCGCCCTTGCGACGGAGATTGGATGGATGGTGACCAAATTGTTGAACATGTGTGTTGAATGTGGAGAATTGTTTTGTGCATGAGAAACGCAGTGAGGGAGCAACACGGGGGTAACTTCGTGAGATCAGTCGATACAACTTTTGCATAAACGCTTCGAAATCCCAATTGCTGACAGTAAATTCAAAAAATAACCTAACCGTTAATATCGCTGGACAGCCCGCTTCCAACACAGATAATGCCAAATATCTCGGGGTTTTAATGGACTCGAACATGTCCTGGAAGAGTCATATTCAATCCCTAGACACTAAATTATCACCGAAGTGCGGCCTGTTCTACAGCCTTAGGCGCTTCATGCCAGCATGGGTTCTTCTGATACTCTTTAAATCCTTAATCCAATGGAAGTTACATTATGGCATCCTGTGTTGGGGGGCACTCAAGCCACTGCAAAAACTATACAGCATAAAGTACTCCGAATCATAGCTAGAGCCCCAAAGGGGCCTGGTTGCGCATCCATCAAGTCGCTGCTGAAGAGATTCAGCGTCCTAAACATAGAAGATATGCGGAAACTAGAAATCGCCAAGTTTATGTATCAGTTCCACTGCGGTCGTTGCCCCGAATATTTCAATGATTTCTTTACCTCGGAATCAAAATCGCACAAGTACAACACACGCGCGTCCACGTCGTCCAAATATCATATGATCGACCGAAAAGATCATCGCTCTATAAAATATGCCGGACCTGATGTGTGGAACAGTATCCCGCCGGCCATCCGACAGTTCATTCACAGACATTCAAGTCGAAATACAAGCAATTACTATTAAATAAATACATTGCATCCTCAAGATTACCGGACCACGACTGACCTATCGATCTCTCTTCCCATGACATGCCGCCCTATTCTTGTCACTTTTTTTTTCTATACTGTATTCTTTACTTTCATTCAGTGTGCATGCCTCCTCTTTACTACGCCTAGGCCATAGGTGGATGTCTGATTCCATTGACGAATCCAAGCCGCTTCGACATCTTCCTGTCTATTCATTGTATCGCATTTTCTGTGGTGTATTGAACTGATAAAAAATCTAATAAACCAATGATGATGATGACAAGCAGACTGGTTGAAATGAAAGAATCTTCGCATCCGTCAAGATCTCAAGGTCAAGGCCCAAGGGGTTGAAGAGTATACAGTCCGAAAATCAGAATGCGATATATATCGACAGCCATTAGAAAGTGAAGCTGACATATAACTCGACCGACAACGCTCTGCTCGAAGGAAACAGTATGCCAAGCAGACATGGGGTAATCGCGATTAGTAATCGTAATCGATTACGACGATTACAGCATTTCCAAGTAATCGTAATCGCAATCGATTACATTCGAAAAAAATCCAAAGTAATCGTAATCGTAATCGACTACTTCGCATATCTAATCGATTTTTTTGTAAAAGAACGATTACTTTTATTTGTACAATGAATATGACATAACCGAACATTCGAGAACAAGGAAGAAATATAATACCAGGTTATTGATAGCGCAAGCGGTTGATTTTCGAATGCCACTGCTCATTATTACGTCAGAAATATTAGCTTTGCTCGTCCTTGCGTAAGAAGTATCCACACGTAGTAAATATATATTCGATGCAGGGTTGTAATAACTCGAGTCATGACTCGACTCGAGTCAGACTCGAGTCACGATTTTCTGATGACTCGACTCGACTCGAGTCATTTTCTCAAAATACGGAAATGACTCGACTCGACTCGAGTCAATCTGTGTATTGACTCGACTTGGACTCCAGTCATTGCGCATGACTCGAAGCAAGTCATTGACTCGAGATTCAGACGCCAAGACCGACATTTCATTGTAATTTCGAAGCCAACACACTATTGGGATTTCGTTAGTTGGTACTGGTGCTTGAAAATGCGACCAGAAACTGCTAAAAGTGAGGAAAATTGATATATTATAAATGCGAACCATTCATTATCACCAAACAGAGTTTAAAAAGTGGTTTAGGAAGACTTTAACTGGAAACTGAGCAGTCAACACAATGACTTGGACTCTGACTCGAGTCATAATATCATGACTCGGACTCGATCCTCTGTTCGCTGACTTGGACTCGGACTTGACTCGGTGGGAATTGAAAATGACTCGACTTGACTCGAGTCAAAAATATAAAAGTGAGATTGACTTGTGACTCGCAGCCTTGTGACTTGGTTACAACCCAGATTCGATGTATATTGTTGTGTGATAGTTAGAACAGTGTAAGCCATTCTGTATATCAGGTTATCAATACACTCCAGACGCCATTACCGCGCAGCAAGATAATAATCACCACTCTCCCTAGTTTCAAATAGTAACTTATGTATTGATGTTTGGTTATGCTTGTAGTTAAACGCAGTTTGACCGTTGCTGCTTGGCGAGCAGTAGGCATATATATGTAGTATACGTATGTATTGTACGTACACCGGACAAAGATTTGAAGTTTTGTACTCGTCAAATAAATCATTACGATGGTTTAAATCAACAGCTGCGCTTATATATCATAACCGAGCCGTTCTTTGCCGTTTCTCGTAACGGCATAACGGCAGCTTGCAGTATCTGTATTAAGTGGAAGGTAGAATTTAAAGTTCACTTTATCTTATCCTCATATGACTACTTCAAACGGTCGCCAATCGTTATTTCACAATTCTCCACTCGACATTTATACCTGCCGCCATAGCCCTCCGCTTATGGTCCATGTAAGCGTGGGTTGTAGGTACAATCAGAACCAAAACAGCAATTCGTCCCCCACTCCAAACGTTGGTATTGGTAAGGTTGTAACCAAGTTTCAATGTTCCGAGTCACAAGTCAATCTCACTTTTATAGTTATGAGTCGAGTCAAGTCTATTCATTTGCAATCCCCCCCCCCCCCCCGAGTCAAGTCAGAGTCCAAGTCCAAGCCAGCTAGTATAGGGTCGAGTCCGAGTGATATTTTTTGACTCGAGAACGAGTCCAAATCGTTATGTTCTCAGATCAGTTTTCTGATCAATCCGGTTCAACCCACTTTTTTCAACTCGATCTGCTCGAGTGATATAGAATGGCTCGTGTTCATAATATAGTAATTTTCATCAGTTTTCACAGTTTACGGCCCAATTTCCAAGTATCGGGACTGATAGACGAAATACAAATTATGTGGTAACATTACTATTCTTCGAAGCTACATGGAATGTCTGTATTGGCTGTTCTAGTCTCGAGTCATATGACTTGGTTCGAGTCATGCAAAATGACTCGAGTACAAGTCGAGGATATACAAAAAATAGCTCGAGTCAAGTCTAGTCACCAAAAAATCGCGACTCGAGTCGAGTCATGACTCGAGTCATTACCACCCTGGGTATTGGGGCCCCGTAGGGTGGTCAGTTTTCAAGTTGATGACTGAATTTCGTCAATAATATTGGTAATTGCATTATCTTGCTATTCATTCAGATTTACCGGTAGAGCTGGGGGCAAGTAATTCATAATTATAGCATATGGTATGTTGTTTTAATTTCATTATTGTATGTTGTTAATTCGTGACCTCCCGTCTTTTATATAATCAAAAGATACTGCAGTCGCCCAAACGTAGCAGACTAAAAGAAAAACTTTCGAGAGACGCACACACAAATTGCCATATCTTCATTCCTCTGTGAGTGCCCCGGGTGGCATTTGCATTGTTGGGGCTCAGATTGGAAGGACCGGACTATCCGCCACGCCCACAGAGCGCGGCTACTGACAATAGACACATACCCAAAGTTTTGGCCAAGGTCATTCTTTGGTAGCACACTTTGTGGAGTTGCATGTTGGCTGAAATTGCTTACGTCTTTTGGTGTGTCTTGGCGGGGTAATGACCGCCACCGAAATGCCTATTCCTATAAATTATGCATGTTTTTTTTTTCTTGAGGGGGAGAGGTATCCATTTCAAAATCAAGCTATTTAGAAACATAAAATCCCGAAGCTCGAAGAAAATTTTCAAGTTAATTAACTCTCTTGAAAATATGTTGATTTACGAAATACTTTTGAGTCCCCTTAGAGCTCGCTCCCGGTCCTATTGGGGAGTTTGGGGTGTGGCAGTTACCGACCTGGCAAGAATGCAAATCGTTGGGTGCGACGAATAGTCCTGCATAGAGGTGGGCAATGGGTGCATTATGACGTAACAAGCAAATGACGTATGATTTATAAAGAAAGTTGTTATCTCATTTTACCTTTTCATCGCAAGCCTTATTTATATTGTCTTCCAATATCTCTTCTGAAATTAGTTCTAAGAAGTAGACCAAATGTAATCGGGAGTAATCGTGATTACTTTTGAAAAGTAATGGTAATCGTAATCGACTACTTCCTGATTGGGCTGTAATCGTAATCGTAATCGTAATCGCGGGGTTCACAAGTAATCGTAATCGCAATCGATTACATTCGGGAAGTAATCACCCCATGTCTGATGCCAAGTAGTCAAGTACCGGTACTGAGTTTGCCAAGCTGTCTGAATAGTCTCGAGCCTTGATGATCTGCAGATCCTGAACTGCGTATTCGAGATACTTCAAGGCTGAATGGTCATTCCATCTTCTATCACAATATGTCCTGGCAGTGATTAATCTTTTGCTTCATTTTGGCGGGGTGTTTGCAGTCCAAGACTAGAGCCTGGAGGGAGTACCGGTATTGATTTTTCAAATGCTATAACGACTGAAATCCGATTGGGAAATTTTCGAGGACGATATTATGATGGTAAATGAAATGTATCTGCAAAATGATGCTATTTCACTGCGGTAACTTATTAACTACTGACTATTGTGGTATAGGTGATGGTAGATGACATGTATCTGCAAAATTATGCTATTTCACTGCGGTAACTACTGACTATTGTGGTGGACTATACAATCTGTCAGTCTGAGCCGTATTTGAATATTTTTTTGTTGCCTTGATTGCCAGGGATCTATACAAAGTAATATAAACTGCAATAAGTCTAGCTTATCCCTCATGGCTGATTAAACTGAAGATAGATATGATGAATAATCCAGTTTGTTGCATATGCCTAGGTTTCGGTTCATTATGCCTGCATTGCAAGTGGTTCATTTTGTATTCGATTGCTTTGCTGTTCCAGATTCGGCTAATTGGCTCACATCTAACTGCACTGTACAGTATTATGTGTGTTGAAATTTGTGATAGGTAAATCCCGAATCGCTTGTAATGATGATCATTGCATAAATTATACAGACGGTAACTGTGATCTTTTTCATAAAAATATGCAGAAATTAGGAAATTCCTATCACATAGGACACTCTGTTTTCTGCAAAGAAATGATTGTGAAATAATGTATTGTGAAATTTGTTTCCTGAATCTCAAATTTGAGAGTTTTGCAAACATTTTCCCCAAGTTCTGCAAATTTTGTTTCTAATATTTTTCAATTATATGCACCATACCAGTTCGATGTGTATACCTGCAAAGTTATACATAACATATTTTGTTGATATCATTTTTCCGTTATATGCACTATAGTTATCGAGTTCAATGCAGGCATGGGGTAATCGTGATTAGTAATCGTAATCGATTGCGACGATTACAGCATTTTCAAGTAATCGTAATCGCAATCGATTACATTCGAAAAAAATCCAAAGTAATTGTAATCGTAATCGACTACTTCACATATCTAATCGATTTCTTTGCGAAAGAACGATTACTTTTTATTTGTACAATGAATATGACATAACCGAACATTCGTGAACAAGGAAGAGATATTATACCAGGTTATGGAGATCGCAAACGGTTGATTTTCAAACGCCACTGCTCATTATGACGTCAGAACTATTAGCTTTGCTAATCCTTGCGTAAGAAGTATCCACAGCCCGCACGTAGTAAATATATATTCGATGTACATTGTTGTGTGATTGTTAGAACAGTGTAAGCCAGGGGTGTCAAACATACGGCCCGCGGGCCGCATCCGGCCCGCCAGACGATTTCATCCGGCCCGCGAATCAATTCTGAGTAGATTGAAAATTTTATTTATTATCCAGCACATTTGTTACAAATGTTGAGTTTTTTTGCAGGAAATACTTTCATTAAATATTCTCTCAAGACAGCAAATGTCGAGCATGGTCATAGGCCATATTATAACCACCGACTTCGGCGTTGTGGTCTCTACCTCTCTCTAATTCGAGAAGGCAAAACGTGCGCACTGAGTTCAGAGGTTTTTGGAAAAATGTACCATTAACTAGCTATTCACAGAGGCGAAAGCGCCAATGCGAAAACGTTATATGCAGTTTACATTGAAAATATATTAGTTACAAAAATAGATAATCCAAATATCTATGATCACACTGCTGTGTAGCTTCCCAACCAATAGGTCCCCGCAGACTTGGGAAGAGAAACCCGACTTGCGATTTGATAGGCCTAATATTAACCCAAATTCCAACGTCCGGGTTTACAGGTAAATATCTTGTATTGCTCACAACGCATGCGCTGGGCTAACTACAGATTACGACTAGGCAAAGGTCGCATAAAAATATGCCAACTTATGTCGTCGTTAGCGCCACTGTTTTATCGGTTATTAACTGCATTCAACCGGACAATTATCGTATTTTTGCCAATTTCATTGTTCGCGAATAAAGGTGTGGCGACTTGGTCGAATAAAACCTCTATGATCCGTGTATTATCTATATACGCTTGATAATAAAGTATTCGAATTAAAAACAAGGGCACAAGGTTACATATTCGAATCAGTAGACTGGTCCGGCCCTCGGGGGGTTTGAAGGCTCGAATCCGGCCCGCGAAGCAATCTGAGTTTGACACCCCTGGTGTAAGCCATGCTGCATATCAGGTTGTCAATACACTCCAGACGCCACTACCTCGCAGCAAGATAATAATCGCCACTCTGCCTAGTTTCAAATAGTAACTTATGTCTTGATGTTTGGTTATGCATAGTTAAACGCAGTCTGACCGTTGCTGCTTGGCGAGCAGTAGGCCTATCCATGTAGTAGTATACGTATGTATTGTACGTACACCGGACAAAGATTTGAAATTTTGTACTCGTCAAATAACACATTACGATGGTTAAAATCAACAGCTGCTGAAATATATCATAACCGAGCTGTTCTTTGTCGTTTCTCGTAAGGGCAATTTGCAGTATCTGTATTGAGTGGAAGGTAGAATTTTAAGTTCACTTTATCTTATTCTCATATGACTCTACTTCAAACGGGCTCCAATCGTTATTTCACAATTCTTCACTCGACATTTATACCTGTCGCCATTGCCATCCACTTATCCACAATGTTAGCGTGGGTTGTAGGTACAATCACGACCAAAACAACAATTTGTCCCCCACTCCAAACGTTGGTATTGGTAAAGTTGTAACCAAGACACAATGTTCCGAGTCACAAGTCAATCTAACTTTTATAGTTTTGACTCGAGTCAAGTCAAGTCATTTTCAATTCACCACCGAGTCAAGTCTGAGTCCAAGTCATAGCTAGTATAGGGCCGAGTCAAGTCTAGTCACCAAAAAATCGCGACTCGAGTCATTACAACCCTGGGTATTGGAGCCCCAATAGGGTGGTTAGTTTTCAAGTTGATGACTGAATATTGGTAATTGCGTTATATTGCTATTCATTCAGATTTACCAGTAGAGCTGGGGGCACGTAATTCATAATTATAGCATCTGGTAGGTTGTTATAATTACTTTATTGTATATTGTTAATTCGTGACCTCCCGTCCTCTATATAATCAATAAATACTGTAGTCCCCCAAACGTAGCAGACTAAAAGAAAAAACTTTCGTGAGACGCACACACAAATTGTCATGTCTTCATTTCTCTATGAGTGCCCCGGGTGGCATTTGCATTGTTGGGCCTTAGATTTGAAGTATCGGACTATTCGTCACGCCCAAGGAGCGTGGCTACTGACAATCGACACATACCCAAATTTTTGGCCAAGGTCATTCTTTGGTAGCACACTTTGTGGAGTTGCATGTTGACCGAAATTGCAGCCGTCTCTTGGTGTGTCGTAGCCAATGACCGCCACCGAAATGCCTATTCATATGAATTATGCATGCTTTTTTTCTTGACGGAGATAGGTATGCATTTCAAAATCAAGCTATTTAGAGACATTAAATCCCGAAGCTCGACGAAAATTTTCAAGGCTATTAACTCTCTTGAAAATACTCTATAATAATTTATGTTGATTTACGAAATACTTTTGAGTCCCCTTCGAGCTCGCTCCCGGTCCTATTGGGGAGTTTGAGGTGTGGCAGTTACGGACCTGGCAAGAATGCAAATCGTTGGGTGCGACGAATAGGCCTGTATAGGGTTGCGCAATGGGTGCATTATGACGTAACACGCAAATGACGGGTGATGTATAAGGAAAGTTGTTATCTCATTAGACCTTTTCATCGCAAGCCTTATATTGTCTTCCAATATCTCTTCTAAATTTAGTTCTAAGCAAAACAAATGTAATCGTGAGTAATCGTGATTACTTTTGAAATGTAATCGTAATCGTAATCGACTACTTCCTGATTTTGCTGTAATCGTAATCGCGGGATTCACAAATAATCGTAATCGCAATCGATTACATTCGTGAAGTAATCACCCCATGGCTGGTTCAATGTGCATCTCGTCATGCAGTAGCCTATATATTTTTTCTCATATATGACTGCAATAAACTATTTTTAGGAACATTCTGTCTCTGTGTGTTTGTAGACGGCCAGCATCAGGTAGCATTATGGCATTTTCTGACCAGTTAAGTGCACAGCTGGTGAGGGTTGGAAAATAGACTTTTGGCCTCTTAATTTTCTTGTAAAAAGGCTGAGTGTAAGGACTGCGGTGGATCACCTTAAACCATTCTACCAATGATAGGACGCATCTATACAAATTTCACAGACTGCTCCAAGGGCCGAGGTCAATTCTTCCAGTCAGTCGTTTTATTACATGCCAGTTGCCTATCTTTTCCTCGTATGGTGCATTGATTTGGTGAGATTATTAACAAACCGCGCTGATTGTGCTACTGCCGAGACTCGCACTGCAGCTTCCCAGATAAGAGACAAATTATAGACTATTCCGGTACTTCAAAATGGGGCTATCTACGGTTTGTGTTGAGCCCGTTTTGGAGTTGAAAAAGACTGCTAATCTACGAAAAAACTGTTGCCATCTTGAATAAATTCATGGTCGAGTATTTTTGCAGTGTTTTTGATGAAGTCAACGTATTTTCAGCGGCAGGGACTCCATACCTACAATGTAAGACCGTCCATTGACAGCAGTTAACATATACCTCAGTGATGAATGAAGGACTGGAATTGCGCGCCTCTAGTGGTTTGACCATAGATGTGAATGTCTCACATTGGTGCCTTATATATGTTACGATAATGCACAAAGGTGTTACGCGTTAATAATATAGATTCGCAACCATCTATCTTTGTGGAAATGTATTTTTGCCTCTCGTTCATATCAAATCGACGGCGCGGATTTTCAAGACACGGCCGCGTATTTCAAGAAATGTTGCTACATACTCTGCTTTAAAATAATACAAGTATTCCTAATTTATACATAAATCATATGATGAAAGGTCAATTTGTTATTGTTTTTCACTAGCCTGCAGTTAATACATACACACGACAGATGATGGTTTTGCGCGATAATTGAGCTAAGTTTGAACTAAAACTGGGGGGTTCGGGGCGGTCCAAAGCGGGTCCGCGGAGACAAAAAGGTGTAGAACCACTGCTCTAGATGTTTTTGTGCATTTCAAGTATCTCAGCCACTATTTTCAATCAAACATTTCAGGTACATTCATAACGCAAACTATATTGTACTTCTGTGCTTTTTAATATGTGAGTTGGTGCGCACTTGTGCGGATGACAAACGTGGCACGGATGAGTGCAGATAAAAATCATGAATAATTGCTACTTATTATGACGTGGAATCATTCAACTAAACCTAATAGGAAATTCAAGTGCAGTAACTCCCTAACTTTTGACGTTGCGGAGCAATTATAAAACTGATTTGAATTACCACGCACGGGTAATCGTAGCCTGTACAACAACTTTGTCTCGCACTGGCCGCAGTGGATTAATATTTGCGCCCTGTTGTTATTATTATTACGTAATCAAAAATCTAGTTTGAAAACGGGTGTAGTAGCAGACATACAGTGCATCAGGACTTATGAGCCTGCGAGATGCTTGCACAAATTACGTACTAAAGTGTCGAATAGCACGGGGCACGAAAATAGTAGTAAATGCCATCATTATAGACTCACCTTGGCAAGTTACTTTTACGAAAATTGTCCCCCTTCAAGTGTTTTAAAGTATCGGTCGCGAAGGAATAATTTTGAGTCGCAATAATAGTTCCATGGGATAGTTTTTGCATATCAAAGTTACTGTGTTGGGTACTATATCCAAAAAGCGGGACACCCAGAAAATATAGCTTGATCATGATAACGTGCCGACTTTTGTATTACACAAATTGGTTTGAATTCATGATAAGATTTAGGAATAGGACGTAGAATACTTTTGTTCTTGATGTTTTTGGGGCATATACACTGATTCAAGATATATTCATGCACACGATCTGTGCATTAGCATACCATGAGTGCATGATGTGCATATGCCGCTGAACGATAGAGCAGATATAGCCTTAAGGCTTTTTATTTCTTTCACCACCCGTGCATGCCAACCGACAAGCGGCGAAGCCGTGGAAACCCGCAGTACTACTAATCAGGTTTTTGGTATGAATCATCAGGGGATTTAACCCAAGTCTTCCTAAAAATACGGACTCTCCACCATTACGCTATCTTGTCGGTAAAATGTCCGGCTGCATCTCTGAAAAACACCGTTGGAGACCGTTGGGATTCTTGGTTGTGTGTGCAACGAGTGGGTGCGGACCTATGAGACGCATTCATTTTGAGGCCAAACCCTTCTGCGTCGGGATACAAAAAAAAGCTTATTTGGGCGAAATGGGTTTTATTGCACTACAGTTGATATCAAACCAGGGAACCAGGGACCAGGGACAGTTGTCTTTTTAATGAGACGCTCGATGGACTAAACGAGGGATGGGCAAACTTTTGGGCTCGCATTCAATATCTGAATCCATTCGCGGGCCGCACTATATAAAATTGGCACTATAAACCGAAACGCAATATTGGATTATATGGTGAGGGCAAGGAGATAATATATATGGTTATTCAAACAATCTAAACATTGCTTTGATGATATCCTGCACGCGTCAGAAACAGTGGCGAGATGTCATAGGCTGGATGACCACAATAACCAATTTGTCAAAACTATAGAGATGAAAGTCGGTTGTCCCGATTCTTACAACAGGATTGAAATTTAAATCTGCGAGCAGCGATCCATTCAGATTTACTAATTCCACTTTCGGATCAGTTCCAGGACGCACAATGCTGACAACATCATAACCATGTTAGCTTCAAACACACCTCCACTTCCTTCGATAAAATATAAATACCCTAATTCTGCTCACACAGAGAACGAATCTACCTGAGGGTCCGTGGACATATTAGCATGCGACACAATAGCAAGCGACACTTGAGCATGCGACACTTGAGCATAGCGACTTTTGGTCATGGCGACTCGTGGGCATGTAGACATATCAGCACAGGGACATATTAACATGAGGACATATTAGCATGGGGACACATAGGTATAGGGACACACGAGCATGGATACGCGTGAGCATAGGGACACATCAACATGGTGACAATTTAATATGTGCCACATGAGCATGGTGACACATGAGCATGCGATACATGAGCCTTGACGACACATGAGCATGGGTACACAAGAGCATTGGCACACATGCGCATATGAACACATGGGCATGGGGACATAAGAGCAAAGGTGCACATGAGCATGGGGTCATGTACGCATGCGACACTTGAGCATGCGACACGTCCACATGCAGACACTTGAGCATGCGACACGTGAATATGCAGACACTCGAACCTGCGACACTTGAGCATGCGACAGTTGAGCATGGGACAGTTGAGCATGCGAAAATTGAGCATGCGACAATTGAGCATGCGACACTTGGGCATGGGACACGTGGATATGCAGACACTTGAGCATGCGACACTTGAGCATGTGGTCATGCTACACTTGGGCATGCGACACTTGGGCATGCAACACTTGAGCATGCGACACTTGAGCATTCGACACTTGAGCATGCGACACTTGGGCATGCGACACTTGGGCATGCGACACTTGAGCATCAGACACTTGGGCATGCGACACTTGGGCATGTGGTCATGCTACACTTGGGCATGCGACACTTGGGCATGCGACACTTGGGCATGCGACACTTGAGCATGCGACATTTGTGCATGCGATATGTGTGCATGCGACACTTGAGCATGCGACATTTGTGCATGCGATATTTGGGCATGCGACACTTGCGCAATGCGACACTTGAGCATGTGACCATATATTAGCGCGTAACCTATTTGATTGCCGCGCGAGGAAAGTGGCAAATTGATTGAGTGGGTGGGTGCATGCATGGTCTGTGACTATATAGATTTGTCTGAAAAGCTCCAAAGATCTGGGTAAAGCGATAAAGGTTGTCATTGCTCCACATATATTGGAATCGTTTACACCAGACGAACTAAAAGGATATATCCTTTCGTGAGACGAAAGCAATTACAAATTCGCCATTCGACACGGGACTTATTATTTTATTTTGTGGGTCTCAATTTATACGTGAGGTTCAAGCTGCGAGCGCTGGTCTTTTCGGCGCCTGGACAGTGGTCATATCAATGTTGAACATTTTGGTCAACATGTGGCGGTTATTTTATTTCATGGTTTTATCGCCGTCAGTAATTACAAGGATTCGCGTGTTGCCCGAAACGTGGGTCTCGTGGTGTGAAAATGCCAAACGCCGAAATGCCAGTTCATACAATAGTCGCGCGTTTGTCAAATGTCACGCGTGCCGGGGGTTGCCGACCCCTGATATAGGCCCGTATTCAAGAAACCTTACTCAGTGCTCAAACTCATTTTGCGTCAACATTGCGTAAGACTCAAGGCCTTACTCATTCCCTTTTTTACGGTTTGGCCCTGAATATATTGCGGAAATTGCGCTGTGAGCATGTTTGGTGCCTGCATTCACAATTTCAACTGTAATATATAGCACCGCTATAAGAAGGAAATCATGTTCTAGCGCCGTATGGCTTCATAGTTGGCTGCGTAGGCTATTCCCAAATCAACGGACATTTTTCACCAGAAAGGTTTCCAATGGATTCGCAAAATCGGTTAATTCCTCACAACGCTCTGTTTTATCACTTAATATAAAACGTAGCATCAGGATATGTACAAACGAATGGAGGATGACTGTTACTGAAAAACCACACACAAGCTGTTGTCTACAATAGCGATCCTCTAATCCTAACAAGAACCGAATCTTCGGCGATGCGGACAAATGCAATACACGATGGTAGATGACCTGGCGCTTTATGAATGTACGCAATGTTAGATCATCGCAATACAGTTGATAAAACCGTCCGTCCCTGTGTATGGCGGAAATATCAACAACGCGGTACCAA
This sequence comes from Botryllus schlosseri, assembly GCF_051294905.1. Taxonomy (NCBI): domain Eukaryota; kingdom Metazoa; phylum Chordata; class Ascidiacea; order Stolidobranchia; family Styelidae; genus Botryllus; species Botryllus schlosseri. Next base: position 29,866,150 of record NC_137236.1, read on the forward strand.
TACCCATCATCAGTAATCCAATAAATAGCTCGTGCTTACGCCTGAAAACTTCAGGTTGATGTCTGGTGTTTCATTATTTGAAAATATTTGCTCTGGCTACTACAGTATGTCAAATAGTCATGTTATTGAGCGGTGTTATTTCGTCTATACATCCAGCGAATAATTCTAATATAATGTGTTGACGTAATTGAAGGCAATATTAGGCAACCAACATCACACCCAAACCCGCGGATTGCCAGATCGCGAGCCATTAAAAAACCGCAGACGTCTGCAAGCAGTCATCAAGCTGTCTAATCTCTCGAGTAAAGACTCGAAACCGAGCAACACTAGAAATCCTACCAGAATACCAAACGATCTCTCGAGTCGAGCTGGACTCGGCCATACTTCACATGTAAGGGCTTAGGACTACTGGAGAACAGTAGACTCTTTTAGTTCGATTCAAAACATTCAAACCTTGATCGAATTAAACCTTGTTATACTAGCTCTACTTAGCCAAGGTTAGGCGCGAAAGTCCTCTAAAACATTTACACACGACCTGCTGAACGGTATAGCCGCGAGTAGCCTAGGCTATGTATGGGAAGTTTCGTTCAGCCGAAACTTGATTACAGGTCACGCGGCGGTTTAGCAATAATAGTAGTTAGTTGATCTATACCAAATAATGTAACAGTTATTGAGGATTGGAGACTTTAAGCCATCAGGCCTACTTACTGAGGCTTTCGTAGATGTGAAATGCGTTTAGAACAGTGGTTCCCAGCAACCTATTTGGCTGTCGGATCCACGTTTCAAACTTCGGAGTACCTACAGACGTGGTCAAAGTTGTCAAGAAATCTACTCATGTAGAAGTAGCGACGAAAAAAATCTACTCTCAAGTACGAGTAGAAGTACTTATTCTTTAAGCAACCTAAAACTACTCGAAGTACAAGTAGAATTGACTGACTTTAAAAGTACTCAAGTAAGTAAGTAGTTGTGAAAACGATCCTAATTCGCTCACATGGACTGTAAAGAGGTGCAAATTGAGCTATGCGATAGGTGACGAGCTTGATTCATATTGATGCATACCAGCAGGTATCCAATTTTCAATAGCATAAGCATTCGTCCACATCATGGGATGAAGATGATAGTATTGATATGGAAATACGATGCTAATCCTCCGTTTTCTCGAACAGCACGTTTTAGAAAATAGCATGGTATGGCGCCATTCCCCATATTATAAGGCCCGTAGTTTAGTCGAAGAGCAATACGGAGAAGTTGTATAGGATACGGTGTAAACACTTTGCGCGATCAGTAAAAATTATGATGGACCATAAAAATGCCATATTGTGTAGCTTTATTTCCACTTGCTTTTATACTTCAACATGTATGTTATCCAGACAAAAGAACTGATATTAATTATAACTCAAAGTATATGATACTGGGAATTGAAAGTGAAATATAAACGCTACTTCTAAAAGCCGAACATGTATTTCATGTTTTTAGTCCAGAAAGTTTCAAAGGTGGTATGCTAAAACAGCTCTAAAACTAAAAAAAAGTCAGAGTCCACTTTTCCAGATTTGGACACGCCATGGACAATGGACATGTTAGATTACGATATGACAAGTAAATGCTAGATTGCAAAACATACGTTATGATGAGCCATATATACTGTGATGAATTATTTGATATGGGCGAAGGGCGACAATGTGGTGTGAACGGAACCACGCCAACCCTCTACCTAAATTATGTTCACCGATACTTTCGTGGAATCATACTGGTCACTCCGTATCCACTGCGCGCGAAGCGCGACGAAAATTCTGAGCTTTACTAAACTTTTATGAAAATTAAATGTTGATACTCCGTGAAAACAGCCCCGAAATTCCTCAGGCTATCTTCCTGATTGGAAAATTGAACTACTTCTACTTGACAAACTGAAAGTAGCGAAAAGTAAGTAAGTAGATCACAAAATATTACGAAGTAGAAGTAGAAGTAGCGAAAATCAGATCTACTTGAGTAAGTACCAGAAGTAGAGGATAACTACTTGAGTACTTCAAAAAAGTAGAAGTACTTCGTTACTGACCACCTCTGAGTACCTATATGGAGCCGCATGAAAACACTCGCGAAGTCTATACTTATGAAGAAAATTTAATGGTATAGCTATAGCCTTCCTCTGGATCTCACCGTCCAGCTAATTCAAAGGCATGCACGATGCACTGCACATATAGACTTCTATAGATGCTATATCGATTGTTCTAGCATTGCTAGATAAAGACTGGCGAGTGCTATACATTGAAATATACTAAAAATGCATATCATCACTACAGTATACTATATATAACGTTATGTAATAGCTCTTCATACATTCCAGCAGTTAATGCACAAGTTTGATTGGGATTATACGCTGAGTAATATTGGTAATATTGCAATTTATACTTGACTATGAGCCGATACTTTGATGCCAGTAAAATTGTGTCGAAAGTTACTCTTCACAGAGACAATCTATAAAGGTCTATGACCAGCAGCACTCAGGATATATCATTTTCTGACGGGTATAAATCCATGGTTTCAACGCTATTCTGCAAAAATTCTCTTTCTCCGTTTTCAGAAGAGGCCTTTGGCAAACATCAGCAACTGTTTATAATATTTTAGTGGCATATTCAGGGGTCTATTAGAGCCGCAAGAAGGTTAGCCGGGTTAGGAATCACTGGTTTAGAATCTACTTTCAAACGCTATATCCAGCATCGTGGCGTCCCCGCATCGACAACAAACTTCATTCTGCATGTGTATGCACATTCACACTGCACAGTGCACAGTCTTGTGATGTGCAGGATTGAAATATACAGACTGCAATTTCCACTGATGTCATGTTTCCCTAACCGCAGTCGAAGCTAGCCGTGAAATCGAGTTATTTTATTTATTAATAGTAGCATGTTGCAGTGTTGGGATCAAGTCACTACCTTCGAGTCACGAGTCATTTCGATTCATTGCACATTTTGACTCGAGTCAAGTCAAGTCAATCGATTTTCGAAGGTGACTCGAGTCAAGTCAAGTCACTCGATTTTTGGAGGTGACTCGAGTCAAGTCGAGTCAAGTCAAGTCAAGTCACGAGTCAAGTCACGAGTCAAGTCAAATTGCCTTTTCGAAGTATGAGGCATGATAACGTCATTGCATTTTGCTAGCTGTCTGATTAACAGATTGATGTGGTCATTTATTCTGAACCGATGAACGAATATAAAGTTAAATATACACGCAAGAAGGCACTGTATCGCTCACATAGGCATATACGTAGAACTGTTCAACTACGTAAGTAATTGCATAACCTCAGTTTATAGTTACCAGCCAAACTTGAAAAACGAATTGATAAGATGCAATACTTTACTCATTTACATGTTGATATGATACCATTCGAGCCTACACCAATGGTTGATGAGTATATAAACTATATTCGAATTCAATTTCAATAAAACAAGAGGTTTGGTTAAGGTATAAGAACAGAAAACAGAAATGAATATTATGCTATTAAAATACCTCACTACTAGTTTACGACAACCTATGCTGTATACTTCAATTACTACGTATGTGGTCATTTTATTTATTTGAGACATCGTGAGACACACGATCATTGAGTGATTTGTCGCTCTCACGGGTTACACCAGCGTTTCGCGAACAATCCGAACCTATATAAGATACAGTGATTTTTATCGACACCGATTACTTGATGACTTGAAATTGACTCGTGAATTTTGCTCCGAGTCACGAGTCAATCCACATTTTTGATGATCCGAGTCAAGTCAAGTCAAGTCATTTTTGCAAAGTGACTCGAGTCAAGTCAAGTCATACGAAAAAGGTGACTCGAGTCTGACTCGAGTCAAGTCATGACACGAGTCATCCCAACACTGGCATGTTGTGGTGCTTATAACCGCGTGGTTTTTTGCACCACGTGACAACAAATTCCATCACCAACACAAGCTAACTTGCTCAAGTGTCACATGCTCAAGGGACGCATGCTAAAATGTGGCACGCTCAAGTGTCGCATGCTCAATTGTGGCATGCTCAAGTGTCGCATGCCCAAGCGTCGCATGCCCAAGCGTCGCATGCCCAAGCGTCGCATGCCCAAGCGTCGCATGCCCAAGCGTCGCATGCCCAAGCGTCGCATGCCCAAGCGTCGCATGCCCAAGCGTCGCATGCGCAAGTGTCCGCGTGCTCATTTGTCACCATGCTAATATGTCACCATGCACAAGTGTTAACATGCTGAAGTGTCCCAATCGTTATGTGCCCCCATGCTCACGTGTCACCATGCCCATATGTAACCATGTTCATTAGTCCCCATGCTAATGTGTAACAATGCTCAAGTGTCGCACGCTAAACTGTCCCCATGCCCATGTGTCCCCTTGGTCATATTTCAACATGCTCATATGTCCCCATGCTCATGTGTCCCTATGCTCATGTGTTACCATGCTAATGTGTCCTCATGCTGTAGCGTCGCATGCTCAACTGTCGTTTTGCATTGTGTCGCATGCTCATATGTCGGGCAACCGCGTCATCCCGATCACGCGGCCCCGCGCAGGTTGAAAGATTTCAACTGATAAACATCACATAAATCCTAAACGAGATTGTCATAATTTGGATCACTAGTGTGATTTCAGATTGGCCAATCCAGTTTCAATTATTTTAGTGATGTGCTTATAAAAAAACGATTCGCGCATGCCTCAGTGATCCAAATTATGACAATCTCGTTTAGGATTTATGTGATGTTTATCAGTTGAAATCTTTCAACCTGCGCGGGGCCGCGTGATCGGGATGACGCGCCAGAAATTAAACATAAAAATGATATAGGAGGTATTTACCTTAGAACAGTGGTTCTCTAACTTTTTAAGACACCCCCACCCCTTATGATGGTAAAAGAGTTCACGCCCTCTTATCGTCATATCACAAAACGCAACCAGGATGCTAGCAAACTTAACGGATAGTTATATGACATGGAAGGTTACGACTGTGGATGAGAGATTTCTAAATATGAAATCCAGACTAAAATACAGAGCAACAAGTATGAATGGGATGTAGATCACGCCAAGCGCGAATTTTTTTTTAATTTGACCTCAGCTTCGCGCCCATCTTGAGATGCCATAATCAATTACCAGCACTCGGCGTATATCGCGCCGGAAACCTGTGCAATGTGCCTACGTGCAGGACCGTAACAGCACTTCGTCAGCCCCCTCAATAACAAAACGTTGTTCTTGGGTCACAGAGGGCGATAAACCTAACTTCTGGCGGGCTTTACCCCCAGACCTCCCCTTACGATACCTTGTTACCGCTACTTCTCAGCGAAGTTTTTGTACCGTTCATTTAGTCGTTTTGTTTCGAATAAACCACGCGAAGCGCGAAAATATTTCATAATTCATAATTGAATTGGTCAACATGATCGGGAATTGCATATATATATATATATATATAGCTGTAAATTTTTTATGCTATCTCTGCTCATGCATTCAGATTTATCTGTCGAGCTGAGTGAGGCGTTTTGGAATATGATAAAATGATATAATTTTTCTAAAAAGTTGCATAAATTTTCAAAAAATACTCTATAATTTATGTTAATTCACGAATAGTTTTGGCCCCCCTTCGAGCTCCCCTCCCTCAATTAAGGTGGTTTGGTGTACGGCAGTTACGGTCCTGCATACGTGTGTATAAAGAGCTGTCCCGGAGGTTTATACCTGACATATTTGGTATGTGAATTGTGAATAGTGAACACGCAGCATTAAATTCCGAGTCCATTCGTATTAAATTCAAGTCAATCCGACCAAAATTGTAGAGTTTATGACCGTGATAGAATTGCTTATGACAATTTTAGCAATAGGCTACCTCGAACATGAATGTAGGGCATTTTGAAAAATTCCAGTTGGCGATGATGGGGGTTTTATACCTGGCGTGATTGGTATCAAACCAGGGTGATGCGACAGATGTGCAAAGCATACCCGTTTTGCCTGTGATACTTGCAACCAACTGGTTTGCCCAAGACACAGAAAATCTCAGGAGAACCAATAATGCTTGGAAGGCTGATCAATTTGTAGTGGTGCTGTTTCGTTGCTCTTGCGTTTGAAATATACGTGGCCAAACATCGCTTATTGAGGTATCTCTAATATTGCTTTCAAAACTACATTCACTGCGATATAATTTATTAACTTGCAGGAATTTCGTATGCCCCTTATCAACAAGAGGTAACGGCACAATAAGAAGCATATCGGAAGAGATTCAAACGAAATCCAAATTGGCAGAATTTGACGTAACAAAGCAATAATAAAAAGGAACGGTAGCTGGCCAAAGTCAGCTGTACCGGTACTCCGGCGGTCATAATAAAGGGATAAGAGAGAATCAAATTATACAAGCAATATTCAAGTTAAGTACCGCCAGTTAGATATTCGAGGTATCTGTGCATTTTTTATGACAGCTATTAAGGTTACTAACATTTCAAAATAGGTATTTTGCGAATCCCTCAGCCTAATTCTCAAATCGGAATTTGACGAAACCGGACCGGAACAACGGGGCTCATTCACTTTCGGACCAAAAAGCTATTTTCTCCGTAAGGCTGCAATGACTTTAGTCCGAAAGTGAACGAGCCCCGTAGGTCTGTCAATTACATGTTCCGAAATCATATCGGAAGTGGAAGAAAAAGTTGAAAATTTTGACATTTTCGTGGATTTTCGATTTTTCAATCTAAAACTAAGTCCGTAGACCCCTAAATTAGGATCCATGATCGATTCTTAAGGTTTTATCGATATAAAATCACCTAAAATATTAAACTCACTATGAGACTGGCGTCTTTCCATTGAAAAACCCGAGGAAATACCAGGTTGACAATCTGTCAACGTGTGTGCCGTGTGTGCCGTGAGTCCGCGGACTCGGGGTTGAGAAATACTGAATGCTAAGTATCTTCATTTCCTTTTCGTATAACAATTTTCGTTTGGTTTGTGCGATGAAATTTTTTGCAACAGAAGTGCGCATGGTGCTCACAAAGGATGAAAAGCACTGGTATGGAACATTGGAAAATAACAGTCAGACTTGTACAAACTACCCATTTAGATAGTTGACGGTCAACTAACCCGCGGTATTTTTAGTGGTTCTAGTTCTAGTTCTGGTTGCGGATTTTGAAAATTGAGTAGTTGTAGTTCCAGTTCTAGTTACGAATTTTGAAAATTCGGTAGTTCTAGTTCAAGTTTTAGTTGCATATTTGAAAAAATATTAGTTGCACAACAACTGGAAAACACGTGTCGTCGTTTTGGGGTAGGAAGTTCTCCCATTTCAAACTCGAAACCCAGTTCTTTTGAAATGTCGATATGTCGGATATTTCCGATAAAATAAAATCAATGTGTTGCCTAGGAGAATTAAAATCAGTTCAGTACGGTTCTGGACCTTTAATGACCTGAGACCCCTACGTCACAGATAGGCAACCATTTTCCTGAGAATGAAAGGCAGGAAATACGTTGGCGAGCTAAGTCAAAAGTTTGCACTATATTCGGCGGTGTATTAATTTCCAATAATTTATGAATTGAAAGCAATGATTTACGTGGTTAATGCAAGCTTCTTGGTGGATATCTTACAATTAGGCAATTTGGAATTTAGAGTTAAAGGTAGAAACTAATATTTATCCCTCGTATTTATTCAAAACAATGGTAAACAAGAAACATTGTTACCTTTTTTAAACACACCAACCCTCTAGACATGCACGTTCTTCTCTCAAGACACAAAAATATATAGGATGTTACAGATGGTCACTATCCCGACGGGGTGTATAGCTTGGTAAAATCGTCCTGTTGTTTTGGTAATTTCGCAGGCAGATTTTCCGAATTCGTCTTCTCGCAGTCTCAGCCGAATGACTGCGTTCTTATGTCATAGTCCCGACGTAAATTAATCCGTGTTATATCGACTTTATTTTGAACATAGATTACGCCAGGGATCGGCTACCCCTGGCACGAGTGCCAGAAGTGGCATACAAGAAGATTTTTCATGCCACGCTAAATGATTTGATGTGCATTATTATAACTATGTTTCTTGTATGCCTATTAAAATCAATATATCTAGTGACAGTAAATCGCTTAGCACGAACGACCTTTTTAAGTTTATGAAATCTCTCCAAATTCCTCTATAATTTATGCAGATTTCGGCCCCCTTATAGGGTGCGGCAGTTACGGTCGTAACTAAAATGAATCGCCTCGGACTTTACGCATGATAAAATTGTAATGACTAGTAGAGGTGACAGATTTCCAAATCTATACAGTCCACGTTTTATCATATCTTTGGTGACATATGACCATCCGGTCTGCCGCACGTTATTGTCGTTTGGCGAAATATAATAACGAAATTTCGTTCTACTTTGTGCCCGCACACAAAGGAGAAAAGTTACTTGAATAACTTGCAAGGAAATTTGCTAGGAAGTGTCGAGTCGTTACCTGCAGTCATATTTCCCGTCGCAAAACCAAGAAGCGGGAATACACCAATTATTCATGGGCTCGGGCGTATGTGACGACATAACCCTTGTTCCGTTGTGGCATTCGAATTGATTCTCTCCACATTTTCTTCCTGGTAAAACATTATATAGAAGTATAATTTGAGATAATTATTGTATACTGTAGTATAGCCTACATAATATAGTTTGCGTTCGGTGAGCTTTTTCACTGCAGTTGGCGACCTCCGTGATACTTCAAAAGACCGGGGACAAATGTAACTAGGGGCAAATGTAACAATCGACCTCACCGCCAGTAGGGTGGATAAATCACCTTGATATTTTGTGTGCGCATGTGGTAGTGATCTCTCCTAACATATCTGAAGTTACGTTGAGATATGACGCGACACTCCGAAATAATTTGAAAAAACGAAATTTTGGACACTCGCGTAAATATTTTCTGATCTGGAATAATTTGTTCAGACGAATAATACCTCAAGTGGTTACAACGTAATATATGTAGCTGGAACAATGTTACTGCAGTCTACCTTGATGATAGAAAAAGTAGGACTTGCATCGCCGGAAAGGACCATACTGAGACACTAATCATGGTCGAGCGTGTCAGGGGCAAACGTAACACTCTGTTACTTTTGCCCCGTTACAACATATTTTCAATGCTGAATATCTTTGTTCATATGTTGGTATAACCATTTATTTACTGCAGATGCTTGACACAGCCAGAAGTTCAATACCAGAACAGATAATACCTTGCCATACCAATTCTAACATGATCATCTCTCGGAATGGCCATACAGCAGTGGTGACGTGAATCTTACGGTTCGGTTATTTCCGTGATTCTACCACCCTTTCTCATGTTGAACGACTTTTGGTGTGTCGACCTTCAATGGTCACTTAACAACTTGCCCATGACTGAATCCTCATCCTCTGACTTTGAGCATGGCCCAATTACATTTTGTCATTTGTTGTGAACAGATTATTTTAATTTCGTACAGAACAGGAGAATGCCATTAGCATTGAGTCCACAAAATGTTGTCTCCTCGTTTTGCTACACTATCATCGGCGCATTCAACCAAAATATTTTAGCCAGGTCGGTTTCGCACCTTCGCAGGTGACCCAATGCCCAACCCATTGTGCACGCTGAACAACAGCACCTTGGTAGAAGATGCCTAATATGTGTAAGGAGATGATGGAATGAATGTGGTTCTTCTACACTTTGAGCTCATGAAGAAGTCACGAAGGGTGATATTGTATTTAAATGCCAAAATGCTATGGGGCGTATAGCCTGGAAGCGTTCAAACTTCTGTTTCTTTAGTTTGATGCAATAATACAAGTTGTGGTCCCGTTTTCGTTGTTCATTTTGTTTGTTTTCACTTATAAATAACACTGTGATAATTGCCACGCATGGGTGGTACAATTTCACCTGGGTACAGGGCGATTGTAACATTTGAGCAGCGATTTTCGCGACCCAAAATTTCCATGATTGAGTGTTGATTGAGTTCCATTTTAGTTTCTATATAAACTATCGAGTTGCTGGCTTCCTTATATAAAACTTTGGAAATGAAATTTCCATGAGAACGACACGTAATGTTGGAAAATCCAAAAGTGTTACAATTGTCCCCGGTCTCCCTTGCTCTAAACTAGTATCAAAAAGAATGTGTATACACACCCAAAGGCCTGAAAAGGGTGATATACGAAAACAGAACCTAAATCAGAAATATATCGCGGTCATAAATCCTATACTTTCCTACGTTCCTACGTGCATGCATAATTTGGATTAAAATATTGTACTCGATTTTTACCAAGTATAAGTCCGAGGTAGGTCCCGGTTTCGTGTGCCATGGGTGTATATTCAAACCTGTATATCATGGGTGGTACAGTGGTGGAAATACACACTCTTTTTGCTACGTGCTCACTACTCCCAGGCTTTCGCGCGAAGAAGCTCGATTTTAGATGACGATATCATATAAGATGAAGAAGATGTAACTGAGGAGTGAGCCTTATACAATCCAAGTCACGTCACCAATATGTTGAGTGGAAATAAGAGATATAATCAAGTAACGAGCCATATACAAACTATCTCACCTTGTAGACTTTCCGCCGATATCACGAGAGCGAGGTACAGCAAATACAGCGACGGCATCATGGATTAGCACGAAACAAATCGACGCTGCAAATCAGTTGATGGAGAGGAACTTTCCGAAATATTTATAGAATACGATTCAATTCCGGGGAAATACAATCAATTCCGAAATGTTGTGGTCTACGGATGTTACAGCCAATCAAACGTTTGCTATAATATAACGTTGTATGTTTCGTAATGTAGGTTGTCCTGTAAGTGCACCAGAATAAGATTGTTGAAATAGGCTTTGTATTAAACGTAAGGTTCCTTTTTCAGGTTTATCATAATGTCCTCCGAGGACGCCTAAATGTCTTCCTTTATGGAATTCGCCCATCTTTACAGCTTTTACAGCTAGGATAATGGACAGGTTCAACTGAAAATCGGCATAAATGACGGGAAGTATGTAATATGGAAGTTCGAGCGGGTCATTCGACAGTCGGACGTAAGTGACGACCCTTTTTTCAGTCAACGCCGCTACATTCAAGTAAAAATAAGGTAATCTGGGAGTCGAATGAAATTGATCACTTTTTTCTTTTTATTTAACTCAACAAAATTTCCAGTACATATTGCAAAATCGGCTGTTTTCAGTTTCGATCAAGTAACTTTACCGACTTGGCAAAAGTGTCCTTTCCCGATTCCAAAATATAGTACCCCTAACACCTTAATTAAACGTCCACCTCAACACATACTATGATCCGGATAGAAGACGGGCATTGCTTATGATCCATAACAACGGTACTCACATCAGAGCTACGAAGTCCCAAACTCCGACTCCAGTTACTTCATACACAGTACATACCGATTCCTAATACTTTCTTACAAAACATGTGAATCAACCTATTTTTGTGAATTTGAAAAATAATGTGCTCGCAAAATATGATTAGGCATATGAAGGTTTGTCTGCGTCAGTGGTCCCCAGCGTGTGCGGTAGCACCCCCGGTGGCCGATTTACAGAAACAATGGGGCGAAAATACCAAAGGGGACGATTGGAGGTCGAACATGTTAGTTAGAACGTCTAGTGAGATATATTTAATTAACACGGATAAAAATTGCACGTTGAGACGGCTTATTCTACATATCTCGTGAAAGTTGACTAAAAAAGGGTCAACGCAGCGGAGAGTGCTCTCGGAAACTGATTTTACGAGAACCGTTTTGGAAAAATAACCTTTCTTTACTCAATTCACCAGCGATCAGCGACTCCAGCCCTTATGCTTCAATCCGACTCGGACTGCAAAGAGGGTTACAAAACAGAGAAAGTACTAGAGATGATTTACTGAGACATTTCACTGGATTGCTAAAATCATATTCCGCACCATTACTTAGAATTATTGAATTATAAGTTCATAGTCCCTTTATAAACTTTCGCATAGATCCCCATGACTGCGACAACCTCGTTATTCCATCCAGTGTTGGTATCAAGTCACTACCGTCGAATCACAAGTCGTCTCGAGTCAATGCACATTTTGACTCGAGTCAAGTCAAGTGAATCGATTTTTGAAAGTGACTCGAGTCAAGTCAAGTCACTCGATTTTTAGGGTGACTCGAGACAAGTCGAGTCAAGTCAAGTCAAGTCACGCGTCAAGTCACAATTCGCGTCAAGTCGTCTTTTCGAAGTAGGAGGCATGATTAAATTCATCGCAATTTACTACTTGTTTGAAAAAGAGATTTAGTCACCATTTATTTTAAATCGAGGACCAAATATGGACTTTAATATGCATGCAAAAGGGCGTTGTATATAGCTCACGCATCCGCCACAAATAGCGAATAGAATAAGAAACCTCAGATAGTTGAAACGAATATATACGATGCACTACCCACATATATATCCACGGGATACAATTTAAGCCTGAGCCAATTAAATTTAAATCATACAAGAGGTTTGGTTAAGGTGAGCACCAAGCCCAAATGACCAGTCAATAGCAAAGATAGATACTTAGTTGGTACATTTCTAGTTAACGACAAAGTGGTAACATACACCATAAGCTCTCATCACTTATTTTACGGTCAATTAATTTGTGATAAAACATCGGAGGTTCAGTGAATCGCCAAATCATTGAATGAATGAAAGAAATTGACCGCTCTCACATGTCACACCAGCGTATCAAGAAGAATCCGAACACATGCAAGATACAGCGATTTTTATCGACACCGATTACTTGATGACTTGAAATTGGTTCGTCAATTTTGCTCCGAGTCACGAGTCACGAGTCAATCCAGATTTCAGAAACGCCGACTCTAGTCAAGTCATTTTTGCAAATTGACTTGACTTGAGTCAAGTCAAGTCATTCGAAAATGGTGACTCGAGTCATTCCGACACCGATTCCGTCATACCCATGTATTATTCTATTACACCCTGGACCATAACTAATTCCCACAACGTCTGCATTACGGCTATTTTCGATTTGCCTGCAGTCAAGATATAATGACGCGGCAACAGTCAATCGTGATGATGCTGTGGTCTGCAATTGCCATATAAACTGAGGATTGCAAAAAGATGTTCATATAACAAGCCACTCTATAGATCCATGTCAGCATATCAATACCAACCGATAAGTTTGAATATTTCTGGTATATATTATTCAGAGAAAAGTACCACACAATTTGGCATTTTTAATCAATCCTGGCTATTTCTCCTTGTTGTAGCATCGCCCGAAAAAACTTAAGTTCCTTATAAAGTGTTTCATAGTATTAGACCTGACGCCACCATCCTACTGCTCCAACTAATAAGATTTGAAGCTGGTTTGGTGTTCAGTTGAATGCATCACATTAACAACAATTTGTACTTCGGCTTGCTTGCGGAAGGGAATCATCCGGTAATGCTGTCATTTAAATTTAACCGGACGCGACCGACGCGTAATACCAGCAGACTATATATAACCACTAACCAGTTCGCGACTGAACCCGTCTATCGCAGTGCCTCTTTTGCGGTCGCGGCCGACTTTCCAATTAGAAAGACTCCGCGGTTGCTTTCCCAAATTTGAACTCGAAACACAGAATGAAATCAGTCTCTTTGGCGTTCAGTGACAATAAGTAAACAAACTTTTGAATAACATATGATTTGTGATTTTCCCGGGACTTTTAATCGAAGTAGGAAGTTACAAAATGCACGCCACATATTATTTATTATGATACCAACGCAAAAACATGAGAGCACTTAACGTATCATCGTTTAGGCGTTTTCTGGTGATGCTTATCATGATATATGTTTGTATCAATAGGCCTGCCCAGTGCCCATTGGGAAAATGGCTTGCAGGAAATTACAATGAGTTAACACGGTATGATATTTTATCTAAAACGGCCATTCGCGTGATGTGGGCCATGAAGCTTTAGCAGTTATGAGGCAAAACTGCTTCATATGATCTACCATAGCTTACAATATCATAAATTCGATTTATTAATCTCTTCGCCGAAATGCTTTCCTGAAAATATTTCGCACACCCAGGTTGAAAACCACTATCTTATTGTTGTCCAGTAATGTCGAGCGCAGTTTAGTTTTTAGCATTAGCATTTCCTATAAATTGCAGCCTCACCCATCCTTATTCCGATTAGAATTACTATGTATTCGATGCATTATGTGGATTCGGATTTTTACATAAACTTTGAAACGGTCATTATTCCAAAAATATTAAAGGCACTGGCGCAGGCCTACTTCGTTGTTATGCCACAGTTGGTAATATTATCACGTTAATGCAGAGTGTTCACAACACTATCAGTTGATATTGTAATCTAAATCCCGATGCCACTGAGCTCGCTACCCGACAAAACGAGAGAATCTCGCCTGTCTACGACTCGGTCACTAGGTCATGCACACCGGAGTTGCGGCAACTCACAACATGCCGTATGCAACAAGGTTGAGCAACTCCGCGACGAAGTTCAAAATGGATCAATTTTAATGTAATAGGCTACCTATTGACATGGAAATAATCCGAGAGTTTATTTTTCAATATTGTTAAAAAAATAATAATTTAAAATGACATTGAAACGCATTTGAATGTTGTTCTCTACCTTGCGGGGAAATTGATGTACGAGTTCTTGACCGCTGATGCAATCACTGAGGCCATCGAAGTTAAAAACTTTAGCTGTAGCATATAGTAAACCTATAGAGTTCTAGAAATTTTAATTAGAAACTGGAAATGTCTTCCGCAGATTCTGCGTTTTCAGCATTAAAATATGAGATTGGTTCGTTACGAAAAAGAGTTTGTATACATGACGCCAGCTAATTCATAGGCGAAAATACTATTCCCTTCGAAATATTCATTTTGTATTTTAGGAGCTGTGTATGCAGTGTAATGTGTATCCATTTCGGCATTCCGGCTGAACGCGCAAGCAAAATAGTCACCGCTTGTGGGCACTGCAGAGTGCTCATCCGGCTGCGGCAAGCATTGCATCGCGACTTACGGCTCGCGATACCAGTGTGCATCGGGTCTAACGCTGCTTTAAGAGCAAAGTAATATATATTATGCAACTTCAGCCTGTGGTAGATGCTTTGTCGGAATCCGAGAACTTTGATTGGATTAATCCCGGGATCGAGATCACACAATATAGCTTAAAATCCCGGGGTTTCGTGACTGGGATTACCCGGGGTCTCAACGCTATTTCATTGTCATTTGGGGATAATTTGTATGGGTTGTCTAGTCGCGCGGAGGGCGATCTTGCCTTTTTTCGTACTAATAGCTAACCTGTACGTCTTTATCGCAGTCAAAATGGAAATTACGGTGATGCGTTGATGAAATGTGCCGGGGCTGTAAAGATTGGCAAAGTGATTCTATCAAACACCCACCTTGGCCTACGAAAGATAATGATGAAAGATGAAGCAAATAAGAAGATCGTACATAAGTTTACACCGAGTTAAAAGTAACAGAAGATAAGATAAAAAGGCTAAGCATTGGAAATGAAGTGGCATGAGTGCGTGCAGGGCGATTTCACCCTCAATTTTTTTCTAAGATTCAAATACACTGCAGCCATGTGGCTTCATATAGAGCGGCAATAGGGTATCTGAGATCGTTGGCCCCATTTGGCCCGACAGTTATAATCGGGGCTGCATTTATAACAAAAATCAATTTAAAAACATAACATGTTTAAAACATGCCCTTTGTTTGAAACACGTATTGCTGTGTTTTGTGCCATGACGTCCCTAATATTCAATTGTGACGTCACATAAGATTTCCATTGACGATCGAAAATATATGGTAAATATGACTTCTTTGACGGACAAGATTTTCGAACCCCGTCGAGCTGATGAACCCGATGATCGACATTGCTCGGTTGGAGAGTGAGTTAACTTATTTAAATTTCAGTACATCTTTTTCGGAAGTTGAAACCACAAAAACTTTCAACATTTCTGGTTGCAAATTCGCTTTTTATTAACTGTACAGCAGTAACTAGCTTTTTGAATATCATTTTGACCACCCCGATTTATTCCGCGGAATCAGAGCATGGCTTCGGCGCAATAAAAGGCACCATGACTTTTCTTAGGAACTGGGTATGCAAAGATTAGGGTTACCATGCGTCGTCATTTAGGATGATTTGATCCCATTTTCAGATTTTCTTAAATGTCCTGCAAGGACGCCTAAATGTCCTGCTTTCTGGCAATTCGTCCTCCTTTACAGTTTTCACAGCTAAGATATTGGACAGGTTGGGATGAAAATTGGCATAAATCACGCTAAATAGTAAAGACGGACGTTCGAGCGGGAAATTCGTGGTTCGATCGAAAGTGACGACTTTAATTTTAGTCAGCACCACTAAATTTAAGTAAAAAGTATGTAAATCGGGAATCGAACGAAAGGAATGACCTTTTTTTAGTCAACTCGCCAAATTTTACAGCAAAATAGCGAAATCGGCTGTTTTCGTTCTCGATCAACTAACTTTTCGCATTTGGTCAAAGTGTCGTCCTTGACCAATTCCAAAATATGGTAACCCTAACAAATATAGGCTCAATGCATTGGCTGTGCTCTTGATTCACAACGACGTCAACCTGTATATTCCAGATTTCAATTACCTTCTTATTGAATATTTTGCAACTATTAAATCACGACAAACGCCAAAATATTCGTGTGGACTTATTGGACTACTGTATTTTATGATTTGTCTTCAGAATAATTTCAACAATGTGGGCACTAGGCATGTCTAATGCCTATACTCGATACACTCCACCCCTGTTGAAAAGCACTGAGAAAAATCCCACATAATCTGACATTTCTACTCACGCCTGACCTTTATATTATTGTCCGACAAGAGATAGGTTTTTAAAAATATTTTATGTTATTCGACCTGACACCGCCATCCTATCGTTTTAACTAATGAGATGCGAAGTTGGCTGCGTTTCCAGATAAACGCGTCAGGTCAACAGTCATTTCTACTACCGCTTTCTTATGGGAAGGAATCACCCGCGTTGATGCTGTCGTTTAAATTTAACCTATCGCGCTATATCCTATAACAGTATACACAGTTTACAATCCCTTCAACCTATCGCTGTGGCTCTTTTACAGTCGAGGCCTACATTCCGTTATGAGAGGATGCCGTGACTATGTTCTCAAAGTTGAATTTTGTTTTCATTCTGTTTAAACTACATTGTTCATCTTACACCAGACGGATATACTTTCCTACGTTTCCTTATCTGCCGACATATAGCACCGTTTTATTTTATTCTAGGCCAATGTTCTTAACCAGCGTTCCGTGAAACATTGTGGGTTTCCTGAGCCACTGTCAGGGGTTCCGTGGAGGTCATGAGTCATGACACACACTCACGCCGTTCTTGGCCATCATTGGTTGGTTGCAGGTAATTAGGCTCTATCAGTCGTCGAATTGTGGCTAATGTGGCGGTATACGCTGGCAGTATATTGTTGAATTTATACTGCGCTTTCTACTGAAAAGCGAAAAAGCGAGTGCAGACGAAAGCAGATTATTTTAAATAAAATCGGGGTGCAGTTTGGTTTCGAGTGTATTGACCACGCCCATTGTCTCATCTGCTTTGGAAATATTGCTTTCAGAAAGAAATACCGTATTAGTCAGCAGCAAGCAGAGATTATAGATAGCCTACTCGGAAACAAAACCTGAACAGACCATTTCTATACGAAGCATCTGATTAGTCAACGCTACTTTTTGCCGAATCTCAGCGAAGTCACAAAACGAATGTTGTACTTGAACGTGGCTTACGCTCGCCAGAGGCAGACGAACATTGACAATAGATCTCAGAATACCTATTACAAGTGGCATATTTCACCCAATATGAATTCCTTGATCGCTGCTGAGCATTGGCGAATAACAAGTGTGCGTGGATAACTACAAGACGAATATCGAGCGGCCATTATAATATATCAGATTTGATATTTTTAATCACGATTATTCAATTTACTTGAAGTATGTATCTCTCTCGCCCGAATTACAGAGCAAAAATGCTCGTTGAGAGACGCGCATAGCTTACCTATGTTTTGCAGTTGTAATATTACAGCCCGAGGCACCAATCACGTAGGCTAGGCAAATTGACATTTTGCTAATTTCGAGTTGGTAAACCATAGTCAAATTGCTAAAGTATCTGATTGCAGTGTTACTCAGGAACTCTCGATCATTATAACGCGAGTTGTGTTTGGTTGTTGCGTGGCGATCAAGTATCATTTCCTCTATAGTTCCCCTGCCTAAGGCGTTATGTGATCCTATGCGACGTAGGCTACGACCGGATAAAATGAAACGAGACATAAATCGATTCCAGGGAATTTTCCGTAGATGTTTGCCAGTTCTTGTTAGATGATAACAATGGGTGTTTACAGTGAGCCCAGGCGATACATTAGCTCTGCCTTTATATCTTGGCCGACATCTGTCTCGCGTAGCATAGAGTTACCATACATCCTATTTTAAGAGGATCTGGCCTATTTTTTGAGATTTTGTCCTCTTTTTAGATAATTTTGGTCAAATTCGCGGCCAAATTCGACTGAAATACAGTAAATCAGCACCGAAGTACGCTCCGGCGGGTATTTTGGGAGCTGAGCCGGTAAGTTGACCTTTATTTAGTCAACCACCCGATAAAGTTAAAGGCAAACTGTATTTTGGGCACTGAGCGAGAAAGGTTAACCTTTTTCTTAGTCAACCCCCATGCAACGTGAAGGAAAAAACAGTATTTCGGGCGCTGGGCGAGAAAGTTGACCTTTTTTTTAGCCAACCGACCACGATACCATATTTTCCTCCGGTTTTGAAATTTTGAACACGTGTCATTTTTTCAGATTTCCAAAATATGGAAACCATAGCTTAGCAATATCGCGGTATCGACACCTATCCGACTGTGCCCTGAAATCATTACTCCGGCTTTTTTTTTACGAATGAAAGAGTCCTCGGCATTGTTGAATTGATTTATGAGAACAATATCGTAGTTCACTTCTAGGTGACGATGCTGTAAAGTTGTGTTTCCTGGAAAGTAAGACTGTTGGACTGGGAGTGGTGCAGTGCTGGTCCAGTTTTTACGGATGGTGAATATATTATTTTAGCATTTCTTTAATACCTATACAGCCCTGTCCTGTCCACGCAATACACCGATTCCTAATTTGAGTAAGGATAAGCAAGGCCACAAGGTATTGGAGATGAATAGACTCTAAATATACATGTACGTCATTTAATGACGAGAGCGTTGCAGTTGACTTTCGTCAGTAAATTATGCGAAGCTTACATTGTTTCGAGTGCTCCTCGTATAAGCGTATCAATATCTTTGATAGAATTTCCGTTTGTCGTGTGCGAGTTAACAAGGGTGGATGTAGCCGCAACAATGGCAACATGCAGATCGCGTCACAGGGGGATTTTAAAGTACTTGGCTGGGTATTCCGTTTTTGACACAAGTATCAGTATCAGCTTATTAATATTTTCCTCAATACAAAACACCACAAACTGCGACACAATGAGAAGATCGAAAGGTGTCGAAACGACTTGGAGTGGTCTTTGGGATCAGACACCCACCTTGGCCTAGGCGAAGTAGAGAAGAGGCATGTACATTGCACAGTAGTAGTATATATGATCGGTCTGGGTGTGCCTGGGGCTCTTATGGGCGGGGTGGTGATGTGCCTGAAAACCCGGGGTGGTGATGGTACCCTTTTAGACCCCCTTGTGGTGGTGATGTGCCATGTGTTCTTATGGGTGCGGTGATGATGGTACCCATTCAGGTATAGGCTGCGGCGATGATGTGCCGTGAAAACTCGTGGCGGTGAGTCGTACTTTCAGGTATAGGCTGCGGTGATGATGTGCCTATGCGGTGATGATGGTACCCTTTCAGATATATGCTGTGGCGATGATGTGCCCACGGATTCTTGTGTCGTAGTGAACTAATGTTGTTGGTATAGGCTGCGGTCATGAGGTGATGTTGATTACGAAGTATATTGATCACGTGATTGATCCTTAGTTATTGTGTGTACCCCAAATTCTTATATATGACCGATTCGAGGTAATCCTAACGTTTACGGTGAGTGCGACTTCAAGATATCGTTATTCTTATGGCCGCGGCGGTGATTCGTACTTTCGGGTATAGGCCGCGGGCGGCATGTCGTACTTCCAACAGAAAGGGTGTGAAATAGTTTGCTAAATATAGGAATCACTTGCAAGGTAATATTTCGGTAATTAGTTTACCACAGAGCCGGCGGTAGACGGCGATTCGAATACCAACAATATCCGCGTTCACATACTAACACTTCAAAAAGGTGTGAAATATTTGTAAAATCCTACGAGCGCTCACAAGATAACACATCAGACATAGCCATCTCTCGCGGTTTGGTGTTACAGAGGTAGGAATCACGCACAAGTAATATTTTGGTAATTAGTTTGTCACAGAACCGGCGTAGACGGTGATTCCAATACCAGCAATAGCCGCGTTCACAA
Source organism: Botryllus schlosseri (assembly GCF_051294905.1). Taxonomy (NCBI): domain Eukaryota; kingdom Metazoa; phylum Chordata; class Ascidiacea; order Stolidobranchia; family Styelidae; genus Botryllus; species Botryllus schlosseri. The sequence continues at coordinate 29,886,555 of NC_137236.1, forward strand.
ACTAACACTTTAAAAAGGCGTGAAATAGGTTGCAAATCCCGCGATCGCTGACAAGATAACACCTCACACATAGCGATCACTTGTGACTTGCTGTTACATACATTCCAATCGCCACAATGTAATATTTTGATAATCAGTATGTCACAGAACTGGATTTCACTGGTAAAATTTAATAACTAACGAATAACAGAACCGTCGCAGACGGTGATTCGAATACCGACAAATTCTCACTTATTTCTGATCCAACCCTAATCCTTTGCGAAGTTGACGCTTATTCAAAAAGGTGTGAAACAATTGTAAAACCCCACGTCGCTGACAGGATAACGCATCAGACATAGCGATCTAGTTATAGCACGTTGTCGGAATCCATTCGCGTTCTATAGGTAAACTGAGGTAATCCGAAACGAAATATTTTGACTTGGCGTAGTGTGAATTGAAATAGGATTGACAAACTTGACTACCATCTTTCCAAGTGCCATTTCGATATTATACGCACATTGATGTGAAACAACTAATGAAACATTACAACTCTATTCACGATCCGGCTTTCCGTTTGTCAAAGAGATATTTTAACATCTTACCATACTCAAAAGAATTATTCACAACATTAACCGGTGTTGAAAATATAGTTTTCACTTACTTGATTTTATCACTACAACTCGCAAACTTGAATTAATTCATCCTGGTTGTATTCATATGACCGATAATTTTTATTCAACTGTAAAAGTCGTTACTATTCTGTAAGATAGAGGAATTACTACGCGGTATATTCTGCAAGACAAAGTAATTATTACTCGATATGTTTTGTAAGACAAAAGTAATTACTCTTCGGTACAGGCGACTTGAGATTAACATAATATGTTTGAGTATACGAGATTTGAAAGTCTGACCAACGTAGTTGAGAATTCATATCTTACAATCGAAAGCTGGTGTTATATCGAAAGTTATCATTCTGTAATTTATCATTGACCGTACAGAGTTGCTGACATTCCAATGTCTTTTACGCTGTAATAAACGGATTCATTTGTGATAATTTAATTCTCGGTTATTGTTCAGACATTCAAATCTCGTATACTCAAAATGTAATTGGTTTATGTCAAGACGTATATGCAGCGATTAGTAAATACTTTGTCTTACAGAATAGTAACGACCTTTACAGTTGAATAAAAATTATCGGTCATATGAATACAACCAGGATGAATTAATTCAAGTTTGCGAGTTGTAGTGATAAAATCAAGTAAGTGAAAACTATATTTTTAACACCGGTTAATGTTGTGAATAATTCTTTTGAGTATGGTAAGATGTTAAAATGTCTCTTTGATAAACGGAAAGCCGGATCGTGAATAGAGTTGTAATGTTTCATTAGTTGTTTCACATCAATGTGCGTATAATATCGAAATGGCACTTGGAAAGATGGTAGTCAAGTTTGTCAATCCTATTTCAATTCACACTACGCCAAGTCAAAATATTTCGTTTCGGATTACCTCAATTTACCTATAGAACGCGAATGGATTCCGACACCGTGCTAGAACTAGATCGCTATGTCTCATGCGTTATCCTGTCAGCGACGTAGGGTTTTACAATTATTTCACACCTTTTTGAATAAGCGTCAACTTCGCAAAGGATTAGGGTTGGATCAGAAATAAGTGAGAATTTGTCGGTATTCGAATCACCGTCTGCGACGGTTCTGTTATTCGTCAGTTATTAAATTTTACCAGTGAAATCCAGTTCTGTGACATACTGATTATCAAAATATTACATTGTGGCGATTGGAATGTATGTAACAGCAAGTCACAAGTGATCGCTATGTCTGAGGTGTTATCTTGTCAGCGATCGCGGGATTTGCAACCTATTTCACGCCTTTTTAAAGTGTTAGTTTGTGAACGCGGCTATTGCTGGTATTGGAATCACCGTCTACGCCGGTTCTGTGACAAACTAATTACCAAAATATTACTTGTGCGTGATTCCTACCTCTGTAACACCAAACCGCGAGAGATGGCTATGTCTGATGTGTTATCTTGTGAGCGCTCGTAGGATTTTACAAATATTTCACACCTTTTTGAAGTGTTATTATGTGAACGCGGATATTGTTGGTATTCGAATCGCCGTCTACCGCCGGCTCTGTGGTAAACTAATTACCGAAATATTACCTTGCAAGTGATTCCTATATTTAGAAAACTATTTCACACCCTTTTTGCTGGAAGTACGACATGCCGCCCGCGGCCTATACCCGAAAGTACGAATCTCCGCCGCGGCCATAAGAATAACGATGTCTTGAAGTCGCACTCACCGTAAACGTTAGGATTACCTCGAATCGGTCATATATAAGAATTTGGGGTACACACAATAACTAATTATCAATCACGTGATCAATATACTTCGTAATCAACATCACCTCATGACCGCAGCCTATACCAACAACATTAGTTCACTACGACACAAGAATCCGTGGGCACATCATCGCCACCGCATATATATGAAAGGGTACCATCATCACCGCATAGGCACATCATCACCGCAGCCTATACCTGAAAGTACGACTCACCGCCACGAGTTTTCACGGCACATCATCGCCGCAGCCTATACCTGAAAGGGTACCATCATCACCGCACCCATAAGAACACATGGCACATCACCACCACAAGGGGGGTCTAAAAGGGTACCATCACCACCCCGGGTTTTTAGGCACATCACCACCCCGCCCATAAGAGCCCCAGGCACACCCAGACCGATCATGTATACTACTCACAGTTGCACACTGAATGGAAATTAAAGCAGATAATACAAAAGGCAAGCGAAAAAATGGGGTGGCATGTGGCGGAAGGCCAGATCGATAAGTTAGGTCGTGGTCCGGTAATCCTGTACTCTGACTAGTATTCATTGTCGAGAAATTGCTTGTATTTCGACTTGAATGCGGACATGCTCGACGACTGTCGGATAGCCGGCGAGATGCTGTTCCACGTACAAAGAGACACGCTTTGTTAGTGCGTGTTTCCTATTAAGAAATACGTTGCTGTGCCGATCGCAGACGCTATCAATGTCTTACTATTAAGAAATGAAATACAATAAACATTGGCACATACGTAACCTACATCCTGAACCAGAGGTGTCAAACTCAAATTACGTCGCGGGCCGGATTCAAACCTTCAAATGGCTCGCGGGCTGCACCAGTCAACTGATTCCAAAATGTTACCTCATGCCTTTGCTTTTCACATTAATACTTTATAATCAAGCACGCATCGATAATTTCAATTATGAACGGCAATGATAATTATGAACCGTGGTACAATGTAATATGCTATTGTAATAGTATACATTGCATCACGGCTCACAGGGGTTTTAATCTATAGCAAGTAGCAAAACATTTATTCGCAATCAATGGAGGCACCCGAAAAGTCTTCGAGCTCAAAAAATATTCTATTACAATGGATGTTGCATTGAAAGCTATATTCATGTTCTGCACCACGAACCAGCTGTTTAACAATGGATTTGATGAAAATACGATGATTGGCCGGTTGAATACAGTTATGACACGCCAAAACATTGGGTTAACGACGATATAAGTCGGCATTTCTATGCTCCTTTAGAATAAGTCGTAATCTGACGTTAGCCCTTTATATACGTTACGAGGAATGCAAGAGATTAAACTGTAAACGCGGACGTTGCAATTTGGTTCATTAATTCAATCACGATTCGTGTGTATCTGGATTCCGGGGACCTTTTTAGCCGGAAGCGACACAGCAGTGCTACCATAGATACTTTAATTATAGATTTCTGTTTAACTAATATATTCTTCATGTAAACTGCACATAAAAGAGTCCCACTTTGGCGTTTTTACTTCTGTGAATAACTTTACTTCTTGGTCCATTTTTTCATAAAACTGTGAACTCCAGGTGCACTTTTTTGCCTTCTCGAAATTGGGTGTCAAAGTCAATGTCTCCGACTTGCTCGTAGTGGTTACTAGAGTGAAACCACAACACCGTAGTCGGGTGACTTTATGTTGTGGTCTACGAACATACTCGACATTTGCTGTCCTGAGGGAATATTTCATGGAAGTATTTCCTTCAAGACATCTCTACATTTGTTACAAATGTGCTGGATTACATAAGCTTTTTCTACTCAAAATTGCTTCGCGGGCCGGATGTTTGACACCCCTTTCCTAAACTATAATCAAATACAATCTTAAACTTGTCAATGTGTCTTCCCGGTTTTTATATATATTATATTTATAGATTTACTTTAACACTAACAAGATATCAAAACAGTGATTCAAGGAAAACAGTAAGGCAATGATTGAAATAACCTAACTGCAATGTACTAACCTAACAGTTTATTCAAGCGAACAAAATAGAAGGTCCCGACGCACAGGGCAACAGAATACGGATGACTATCGTCGTTTACTCGACGCGTAGTATAACACAATTAGGTAATTGTAATCAAGTAATGATAATGTCCAATCCCGATACATATCATCTCCCCCCTTTCATTCGAAGCGCAAGCACCCTTCGCTCATTCCGGGATAACACGTGAAGGACATTGTCGATTGCGCGAACTTCGACGTGGTAGATTGTGGTTAACATCCATCACTCACTTCTCTCCCTCTCATTCTGTGGTTGACGAAACGTGATCCTTTCTCAGAAATCGTCGATTTCGCCACCATATCCGGCCGTATACTCAGTTTAACCGAATCTTACCAATGGTACTGATGCCTAGATGATGCACACGTTTAGTGATCGGGTTTTGAATTCGAACGAAAGCTCCTATTTTGAATGGCGACAGCGGATGTGCATCTCTTTTATAATGACTTGTCCCATTTGCAGACGCTCGGCCAACAGGAGTAGCCTACACACAAAAAAAAATTACCTCGATTTACCGCGAAATGTCTGGAAGCAGGGTGGCCAGCCAATTGGCAGTAATATAACATTACCGTCACTCAATGTAAATTCAACTTACACCCGTCCGGTAATCTAGCTTTACACGCCAGACTGTAATGTTACAGTCACCTCTGGTATATTCAATCTACATTCTCTCCTGTACATTTACGAGGAGACTGTCATTTTACCTCCTACCTATAACCCTACATGCTGTCCTTTGTAAATCAGATTACATGTCAGCTTCTAAATTCACGTACATCCATACCTATCCCAAAGCAACGCGATGCCAAAATACAGCAAGTTTCTTCACGCTCTAAAAACGACATTGGGACAACTGTATATTCATTCATGATTGACGATGAAAAAGTATTGCTGCTGGAGGTCTAATTCTTCTGTAGGAGGAATGCAAATATAGCACAAGTGGTCCCAAGAAAAGGTGAATTAATTCCACCGCCGGATAAACTTCCAATTGTTTCTTTTTCTCGTCTTCATTCCTTCTGTGTGACTAGTATCTTGCAGTTCCACTAAAAAGAACTTATGCGTAAGTCGCTATATTAAGCAAAGTTCCTAATCTAGACATGACATTACAATAACTACTAAGACAAATAGGCTAACAAAAATATAACAATTTTTGAAGTACCGGTACTGGTACATTTTGTGACGACGGCTCCGCCTTTTACATGATATAGCAGAGATTCATGACTTACTTCATCTAATGCAGCGGTTCTCAACCTTTTTTGACATGCGCCACCCTCGGCGATGGCCAAAAAGTTTACGCCCCCTGCACTTATCGTCACGTCAAAAAGAGCACATCATCTAATACAGAGATAGGCAACCTTTTTGCTAATCACGGTCACATTTCAATTACTTAGGTAGCCTAAGGCCGCATTCCAGGGAATAGCCGCCGCAGAGCAACCTATATTGCATCCAAGTCTGCCTTAAGTAGTGCAGTTCGCCAGCTATTACCAACAGCTACCCAGCGCACCGAGCTTTAGGCTACTGCCAAATCTATGAAGTAATGAATGACTTACACGTGGGAATTGCTCTAAATCTTCAAAGAATATCAAAAATCTGCTCAAATGAAGTTGAATGCGACTGCTGGAGTTTGAATTTGGCGAGCTTTCTTGAATACGAATTAAGTTTGTTCTTCAACAATCGTCTTCTGAAAATGGTTGTGAAACACATGTTTAGTCAGAATTCAGACAGACTTAGTCAATTTCTCGCGCCCCGCAGGTTGAGAACCACTGATCTAATGTATTGAAGCAAAAGGTTCCTCATTTGAGGTGGCATGTGTGCCAAACAAATCCAGCAGTGGATGGAAACATCTCTATGCTATGGCCCGAAAATTACATGAACAAACCAACAGTTTCAACTCCTCTGTGGCGGAGTATGTGGTGTCACAGGTCACTATTATGTAAGTCGACTAATATCCAAAAATAGAACAGAGAATGCGGCGAATGAAATATTTCAATAATGAAATCAAAGTCATCCCGATGGTGTGCACAGTCGTAGATATTCACGGTAACAAATACTATGTAGTACTGTACCTTTTACGATGCGTATCCCATTCAGCATTCCTAGGAATCTTCAAGGATCCACTTTCTTCAAGCACAACAAGCTTCGCTCCACCCGGGTTGGAATCCCGGTACGTTTAGCGAGACACCGATGACCAGGCCTGTTTATTTTTGGATTTCTCCAAAAATAACAAAAATAGCTTATTTTTGGATGTTTTCAAATTTTATTTTTGGAGGATCTCCAAAAATAAGAATTGAAGGTGTTTTGAGCCCGATTACTACTGAAAAAATCCACCAAAAGTATGTTATTATCATGTATTTAGGTCCTCCAACACATAGATATCATCAGTGATCTTGATCTAACTTTCCAATACATTCTTCACAAATTTAGTCTTTGGCCTGGAGGATGCCTTCTAGAGAATATTAATCACTGCGAGACGCCCCCCCCCCCCCCCCCTTGATTTTCGAGATATCGGCCCCGAACGTCGCAATTGTGGGAAACATCGAGGTTAGGGGTCCAAAAATCGAGGAATGTCTAACTCTTCAAACTTTCCAATCTTCCAAGCCTTTGCTCCTGAAAAGCGCTCGTCAGTAATGCGCTTGAAACCTCTGATCCTCCACGAAGTTGCGTGCCTCATTGAACTTGACATCCCAACACCCTCTGACCAGAAAACCTTCTTTGTGGCGGTCCTCGTCCCAGTCCTCACCTGGACACAGGCGTTCGACCAGGCGCATGACCTCCTGCTGCTCCATGATCAGAACATCAAGACCATGAAGCTTCGTGACGGTGGTGCTCAGCTGTGTGCGAGCGTGACCATGCGATCGAGAACGATCAGATGGATCCACCACAGCAGCGAAGTTGCACACGTCGGACTGTTTTCGTCCATAACATCAAGGAGTTTGGTACGGTTTTCAGTCAACCAAGAGACCACCCTCTTCATTGACAATAAACGAGCGTCAACAAACTTGGGTCACACGCTTTCCATCTACTCTGGATCAAGTTGTGTTGCCGTCTGAAGCATCAGCAGATGAGTCCCGTCATCGTGTGGACGAAGTGATTGCGACAGAGGTGGCTGTATATGATTTCGCCGTTCCCTTTGCCTCACTCAAGCTGCCTTCCCGTCTTCTCTACGTGTCGCACTGTGAAACTTATAGCAGTACAAAGGCGGAGGGGCGGGCAGGCAGGCAGGCAAGGTCAGCAGAAACGTGAAGTGGATTGAGTGGAAGTAGTTTTAGCGTTTCGGTGACCCCTTCCCTCACATAGGTGCTGTTTTGTGTGTTTTATGAGTTTTCTGATCGTTTACATCGCTCTGACTTGTATATTTCACTGAAAAACATCATCCAAAAAAATCTTATTTTTGGATGTTTTCAAATCTTATTTTTGGAGAATCTCCAAAAATAAAACCCAACATCCAAAAATAAACAGGCCTGCCGATGACCGATTCCATATTGGCGCTCCACCCTTTGCTCAAATCTCAATAATGGCCAGACGACGATACGACACTCGAACGATTTCAAATCGAGTGGTATTCATCCGCTGACATGCCACCAATAATATTTACCGGCCACGTTATAATGTTTGATTTAGGTCGTATTTTTTCATACAGAAACAATTATCATTACATATAGTCCCTTTCTTTTCCATCTAATCTCGTATAAATTGATATATATTCCACGTGATGTTCACTACTTACTATGCATATACTTACCCAGACGCTGCTTGTGATGTCACAGTTGTGCGTTGGTTGTTTACTACGAAACTCAGAAAAAGCGGTAACTCGTAACCCTAACCTACTGTAACCTATGACAGATCGCCATGTCCGCCATTAACAAATGGTCAACTTAGCATGCGGTGCTGATATTTCCAGTTTCCCGAACAATATTATACATCCTAAACTGATATTTTAACTTATCAGTCCTATCCCTGGTAACCAACGAAACCGGCCGTATAGCCATAGCCTTATAATATAATATAGTGGCTATGGTGTACCACATTAGCTACGATTGTCAGTTGTTTCTTTTACCCCAGTATGTACTTTACTGAAATTGGTACTAGGGTCAACAATTTCCGTATGATAGACCCCAGTCTCGCGAACGTGGTTGAATCAGGTCAAATCACCACAAAAAATGATATCAGTAACATTCAGTTCCACGTATAACATTGGCCGCAGCGATTTTCAAGCTAATCAATTTTGCCAATAGCCTGATATACTGCAGGAACGATTAACTGCCAGTAATTTTGCGAATAAATTCTGGTAACTTGACTTTACACCTAAAATAGGGTAATATTACACATCAAAATGTAAAATTACAAGCTACTCACAGCTATTGGCTGCGACTAGTAATCCGTTGCAAAATTTACAGAGATTTCCCAGTAAATCTACCAGATTTTTTTTGTGTGTATCTATCAGTGTACTACACGAGGTATTTGTCCCGCAATATGAAAACAGGTCGGTTGAGACATCCTCGAATACTCTGCTAGGATATGGTTCAATTTCCATTAATTCTTTCGGTAAACTTTGCAAATGTTCCTGGCATCTCCCGCATGTCTGTCCCACATTCTCTGTGTCCGTGCTCACTGCTCATACCGGCCCAGTACAAAGTTCGACTCGCCCGCATTTTCGTTCTGACTATGCCTTGATGAGCATCATACAATCATGCAAGTGCTTCTCCTTTAAATCCCTGCGGGACTACAATTCGTGCATTGTGTAGAACCAAACCAGGGATATCTTGAAACTCTAGATATCCCTGAACCAAACCATCGTCTATATACTGAGATCATTCCAAATCTTCCAGTATAGCTGCAAGGCAATCGGTGCTTTTTAGCGGTTAGCAGGGAATCCATTTCGTATATTCTCGAGCAGAGGTGGCCAATCTTTTGACTTTTCACGGCCACATATTGATTAATCATGTAGCCTACGGCCGCGTTCCAGGGCATAGTGGTAAGGAATTAGCTGACCGTCAAATACCCATGTTAAACTGTCCGTGTCCATGTCTATTTACGGTGAACCCCGGATTAATCTATTTATTCGTATCGGCTTAGGCTACTATACGTACCGAAATCGCGAGTGGTCACTGGTCATGTCATTTGAATGGTCAGATTCACGAATGAATTTCGTCATCGATATTTGTAGTTTCTCATATTACTTTCAAACATTTATCCTTTCTCAGCCCATGTGATCAGATTCACCGGTAGAGCTGATGGAGGGGTATCCTCGAAAAATTAGGGCAAGTTATAAATGATGATGCATCATAGGGTGGACCAATTGGTATTAGTCCGTTTGTTGCATGCTGTTATTACTTGACCTCCCATCAGGATTGTAGGCATTGGGGAAATATATTGGAATCGCCCAAACGTACCAGAAACGAATTTATTTCGTGAGGAGCGCACGATTCCGAATTGGTACATCCATATGGGGCGCATCATTTTCCTGTCGTTTAGGATCTGTACTGTGGGGCTCCGATTGCAACGGGCGCTATTATATTAAATTCGAAAAATGAAGATGCATTGAATCACGCATGACACGAGAAAAATTTCAAGTTTTATTAGAATCTCAATTCGCAAATTCAATTTGCATGTCGACGGCCGCCAACAGCACATGCTAATTGAATTACGTGTCGACGGCCGTACCAATTTCCTTCTATGGTCGCAGGTTGGACATCCCAGCCCCTGGTCTCGAGTACTGACTGATAATTACTGTCGGTGAGTGCAACTTGTCACATGCGCAACAAGACCGGCTCTTCCAGTGCGTTGAACGATCCACCGGCGCGGCGTTTCTGGCGCGATATGTTCACTGTCGCACTTACTCGACGCGATCGCCCTCCATATTATAGCTTCATTTCTTTATGCAGTACGTGGAAACAGGACCGAAACAGCACTTCGTAAGCCCCCCTCCCCCAACGTTGGTCTTGGGCCCCCATAGGATGATAAACCAGACTTCTGGCTACGCCCCCCTGACTTCTCTTCAACCTTTACGTCTTACCGGTACTTAGCGACAAGATTTGTTCTACTGTTTGGAGCGACAGCTTATAACGCTTAATCGCGCGAAAATTTTATATCGTACAGGATTGAAGCGGTCAATATGATCGGGAATTGGATATATATCGCCTCACTACCATAAGCACCGAATTTTGCAAGTTCACAAACTGTATCGCTTCGAAGTATCAAAAGTCATTCACAAATATTTTTCCAATAGTTTGCCTCCTGTGTTTGATGACTTTTTCATGCCTGCTAAAAATGTCCACTCCCACTACACGAGATCCTCGTCTATATAGGAAATATCTATCTAGGAAATATTACAGGAATTCTAGTACAAATTCTAGAATCAGAAGTTTTCTAATTCGATTATCTGACTTTTATGATTAATAAAAAGTGCACTTCTTTACGGATTTCAAAATATGGTAACCCTAGGCCAGGGGTTTTCAACCGGTGGCCCGTGACGTCTTTCATTATTAACGCAATTACTACTGGCTACATTAATATTGTTACATATTTATTGTATTTGTAATTGTAATTGACTACTCATTCTTTGTTATGTTCTAGATTCTTGATATATGCTCGAGTTGATTATGTTTTATATATGTTTTGAATCGGTATTCGGCTGGAGTCTTGTTCTAGAGAATCCTGCTGTATTGTAGTAGGTACACATTTAAAGAGTGTTTTATAAATCACTGCGAATGGTTTGAACAGAATCAAGAACAAGGGACGGGAAATCAAACGGCGAAAACTGGGTTTGTAGTTCTGCGTGGAAAATGAATTGGCTTTCTCAGATATAAATGGCAAACCGATGTGTCATATTTGTCGAAGAACGGTTGTCGTAACGAAGTGTAGAAGCTTAAAATGATACCGAGACAGTTTCTTCTGTATAGCGGTTTTTAGTTATAAATATATCGCCTGATCTTAGAAAACGTTACCAGCTAGGTGTCAAGCTGGAAGTCCATATTCAGGGGAGTTGTTAAAATTGCCAACTACGGTACAAACGCATCGTTCAAAATTGCTTGGTATATCGCTAACCCCAGGAAATATGCTAGAGCAGTGCTCTTCAACCGGGGTTTTCGTACACCCTAGGGTGTACCAAAATTTTAAAAGGGTGTACCACTCACATGGGGTGTACAGGGGTGTACCAGATCCGAATTAAAATGGACCGATGACTATATAGCTATCACAATAAACAGGAAATTGTATGATTAAGAACATCTATGTTGACCGGACGTGCATTATCGTAAAATATGTTCATATCAGCTGTACGAGCATGTAAGCTATATATATTCCTTTTGATGTATCATAAGCATGTGTTTGTGCACATCACTTGAATGTTGGTATGGACTTTTGGATTCCTTTTGGAGTAGAAAAGGATGGAGATGACATGTGTTCCGCTTGCAATATCCGTCTATAACAGGGGTGGGCAAACCACGGCCCGCGAGAGTCACACCGTTCTGTGCGGCCCGCGAGAGTCCAAAGAAAATTATTAAAAATACTGATAAAATACGTACTAAAAATCGAATTAATGCTGGGACTTGATAAAAATTTTCTTAGTATATTTCGCTATGATATTTCTAAGACAGTGGTTCTCAAACTGACCCCCCCCCCCCCCCCCCTTGAGGGGTGAAAGCATCTGAAGATGGAGGCGAAGCTGAGTTCAACTGAAATTTTTTTTCGCGCTTCGCGCAATCTATATTCCGTTCATGCTTGTTACTCTGTATTTTTTTTGTCTGAATTTCATATTTCAAAATCTCTCATCTACAGTCGTAACCTTCCATGCCATATAACTATCCGTTAGGTTTGCTAGCATCGGTTGCGTTTTGAGATATGACGATAAGGGGGGTGCGAACTCTTTTACCATCATAAGGGGGTGGGGTGACGTGTCTTAAAAAGTTTGAGAACCACTGTACTAAGGTGAATACTTCCTCTATCATTTTTATGTTTAATTTCTGGCGCGACATCCCGATCTCAAGGCCCCACGCAGGTTGAAAGGTTTCAACTGCTAAACATCAAATAAATCCTACACGAGATTGACATGATTCGGATCACGAGTGTGATTTCAGATTGACCACTCCAATTTAAATATTCCAGTCATGTGCGTATAAAAAACGATTCGCGCGTGTCTTAGGTAGATTCGTTCTCTGCATGTATAGAATTAGGCTATTTAAATTTTATCTACACATAGTAAAGCGTGTTTGAAGCTAACATGGTTATGGTGCTGTCAGCATTGTGTGTCCTGGAACTGAACCAGAAGTGGAATTAGTAAATCTATGAACAGATCGCTGCTCACAGATTTAAATTTCAATTCTGTTCTAAGAACCGGGACAACCGACTTCCATCTCTATGGTTTTGACAAATTGGTTATTGAGGTCTCACCACTGTTTCTGACGCGTGTACGGTATCATCAAAGCAATGTTTGGAATGTTTTAAAAAAGGATATATATCATCTCCATGTCCTTACTATATAATCAAATACCAATATTGCGTTTGGTTTATAATCCCAATTCTATGTAGTATAGTGCGGCCCGCGAATGGATTCAGATGTTGAATGCGGCCCGCCATGCAGCTCAAAAGTTTGCCCACCCCTGGTCTATAATGATGCTTGAGGAAACCACTACGACGGTTCAGAAATATTGAATTTGTACTAAGCTCCTTATAAATAGCGCGGTGTACATCATTACAGGGGCGTAGCCAGGGTGTCTCGAGGGGATCTAGTTTGAGAACCACTGTGATAGCTGGTGGTCTGGATCCTCGAGCCCAGATTAGTATTTAGCATTTCAAATACGTTGCAGCATTGTTCATCCTTATTTCAACAGGCCAGCACCTGCAGACATATGGTCGCATGCAGCCGTTAAACAATGTTTATGCAAAACATATTAATTAAATTAGAGCGTGTTTTAGCGTCCGTTAATATGAAATTTGAATTAACGACTAGGTTCTCAAATCTTTGAGAGATTTTAAACTTGAAAATTTTATTCACGCTTGCGCGATTCAGGGGACCAGGACTTTTCGCATTTCATATATAGTGTAATCTGAGTCCCACCGAACAAATGCAAACCGTAAAGGAAAATGATGAATCCCATGAAGTAATACCAAGACGAATTCGTATGCGTGTATGCCTACACCCCCTCCATCAGCTCCATCGCTTAATCATTCACGTTTGCCAAGAATGGATAAATAGTTGACAGTAATATATGAAACTACTCATATTATAGACGAAATAAATTTTCCACGTGTAAAAGTTTTTAGCGCCCGCGCGACTACTGTTACAATTAAAAACTTCTATACGCAAGGTATACCTCAAGAAATCAGTGATGGCGCAGATCACCACAAGCGCTCTCCGCGGTGTGACGTTGCCAGTATCCAATTCGTCAGCCCCCCCTAAAATAACGTTGGTCTTGGGCCCCCATAGCGTCATAAACCAAACAGTAGACCCCTCATCACGGTCTACGTTTGAACCGCTACTTTGTCTGCGAAATTTGTTATACACGCTAGTGGGCTAGTTTATAGCGTAAGATCGCTCGATAATTTATGTTTATTCAAGAAATAATTTCGGGACCCCTTCGAGTTAGAGTCCCGATTATATGACGTCCAGATGGGCCATTACGACTCTACGCCGGAATGCGGTAGTATGCTATGTAAGGAATCGAAGCACGGCCGTGAATAACAAGGAGGTTGAACACCCCTGGTCTAGGCTTACTATACGGAATCAATGAGTTATCCGGTCAGGGGTGTACCAGCTTCAAGAAAACCTTAAAAGGGTGTACCACGACGAAAAAGGTTGAAGAGCACTGTGCTAGAGAAGGTGTTATTTCAATAAGACGTCGGCATACTGTGCGAATACCCGCTGTTTACGAGTCTTAGCAGCAAGGACAACATCACCTGATAAATTTCGAAGCTACAGTTATCTGATGCAACCGTGACCAGAAGAGTAACAGCAATGTCAGTCGATCTTTTATCGCATGTTCTGAAACACGTTGCCGCGCAGTGGCGGCTCGTGACAATATCGGGTGGTGGGGCAAGGGCTGCAAGCGACTTTTTATCAACATGACGTCACAATGGCGTTTTCCAACGTAAACAAGTGACTTGGTGGTACGGTAACACGAACTTCCCGACAACAGTGATTTTAACGTATGTGCCGCGAGAGGTCTGCCGGTGAGCTGTGACCAGAAGTGTGGTAACTGCGTAAACGGCGTACGGAACAAAGATTCGACACGGTTCATGTTCGCACTATACCTGACTAATTATCTGCAGAAATGGAAATGACTAACTCGAGAGATTGCGTAAGGTCATCGAGTTCGAACACATACGCAATTGTTATCTCCTAGATTGGACAATGGACATGTCATATTGAATCCAAAACATCATTCTGAAGAACTACGGATAGCAGCCTCGGAAATTCGGTCCCGGTACAGCTTGGGAGATTTTGGCCTTGAGGCTGGAGACTGTCACACGACACATACGGCTTACGGTCTATAGTGTCTATATGTCTGCTGCAAAATCGCCTTCGGAAAATATATTACCGAATAAATACGTGGATGAAAGCCGAAAACTAGGTACACTGTTACATGAAATCATCGAGAAGCAGCCTCATCATGACCGTTTTCGGTATGGCACACTGTCAAAATTAATACGAACAGACCAACACCGAATTTTGCCTAAAATTTACTGAGGAATAGGCTGATCAAGCGATCAGCTGCTGTTAGCCGCCATCGAAAACGAAACAGCTATCGCGCTTGACAGGGGTTGTAATTGTGAGCAAATGGCCTGAAGGCCACAATTTCACGGTGAAATTGACATTAGAGAATATAAAATAAAACTAAATATTTGAATGCAAACCGAGGATGTTAGTAAACTGTTTCATGATATCATCTCATCACCTATCTCAGTATGGAACACAGCGTTAACACAGATACACCGGCTTTTGCGTGAAATCCGCAATGCGTTAGGTAGGCTAAGTGTCAGATCAGCGCAAATCTCTACCATACTCGACCTTGATAACGAAATTGCTGCCCTAATCATTGAGTGACAACCTTGAGACTTGGCACAGCGTTCGATACTAAAATCAAGACATACCATGTAAAAGCTTATGACGGATCTAGCTTAGGAGCATCGTTAAAATCAATAGAGACCAATACCGGCTTTGCGTAAAATAAGTTTGCGATAAATGACGAGTCAGCTCTCACTCGACTTAGGAAACGAAATTACCACTAACACAGTTCAGTGTCAAACTTGAAACTTGGTACAGCGTTAGATACTAACATTAAGACTTACCGTACCAAATGTCATGACCGATCTCGGTATGGTACATCGTCAAAATCAATGGATACCAATAACGGCTTTTGAGTAAAATCTGTTTGCGATACATGACGGATCCGCACACACTCAACTTTGGAAACGGAATTACTACCCTAAACTTTGAGTAGAAACCCTGAAACTTGGGACAGTGTTAAATACCACCATCACGACATGACATACCAAGTTTCAAGAATTATCATGGTGTGAAACACCATCAAAATCGACCTATACCAGCAAAGGTCGACCAAACGCATACGACGGTAACCGAGTTCAGATATAGATACGATTGTTACATCACACCTTAGGGGTAACCATGCTATGTTGCCCTACCTGCTCGGTAATTTTATGAATAGGAGAGAGTAAATCACTGTTTCTTTATTGTGCGCGGCTTTGAGAGAATAGGAAGTGAAAGCTTGTTACGAGCGCTACCGGGGCATGCCCCGGCTAGGCATTCGCAAAGCGAAAAAACGGAAGAGAATTCGATTTTCGCAGAGACTTCGCTATACATGGGCATTTACAAGCGAAAGGACAAGAAGTATACGATTTTTGCTGGGATTTCGGTACATATAGATTGTTGTGCGTCTATAAATGGTAAAGAATTGTTATTGAACAGAATTTTAGGTGGGGCAATGCCCCAGTTGCCCTATAGGACGAGCCGCAACTGTTGCCGCGTATAGACTCACTTTAGCCACCTAGCATTGGACGAATCCTCCGACTTCACAGAAATTGCATAGCTAATTATCCAGCTGCATTTTATCAGAGTGGACATATTCGCAGAGGAAATGTTGGCAGGGCAAACGTGGGGATGGGACCAGCCCCAGGTAGCACGCCTACTTGGGTACCACAAGGTATCAAGGTGAGATGAATTGTGGTAACCAGCTGGGGAAACCAAGCGGGAACCGTACATTTTTGGCCCCATATTACAGAGGTATTTTCTGGGGGACCATGTGGGTAACCCACTTAGCTGGCAGCGAAGACAATATTACGACCCCGGTCCTTGTAGCAGTGTAAGTGGGCCGAGAAGTCGACGTAGAGATGTGCTAGGCGATGTTAGATAAACCCTACAAGTTAGTTAACTTAACATTGTATAATGTACAGTACATACCTGGAACCTGCTACCTCCAATCACGCAAACCAATATATACGGTAATCTGAGTATATAATAACCTTTACGGTGGGTGAGTGAGGCCGTCATCACTGTTTAAGTGTAATCGTTGAGTTATATTTTCAACTGAACAAGACACACACAATGTACAATACGATAAGATAGAAAGCGATGTAATGAACGGATAGGAGGATGCCGACCGACGCGCAGTTGCCGTCTTTTAGACTGACATCTACCTCGGCTTAGCGAGTGCCCGCCGTCACAGTTACTCTCGATGTTGATCATTTTCGAGGCCAGGGCCCTTGCTAGCGATTTCCATAACTTGTGTGTGAGTGAATTCTTTCGTCGAGTCATTCTCGGGTCTCATGTCGCAAGAAGAGGAGCCCGGACAAACCTCCGACGGGAGTCGAACCGAGGCCGCCCGATTCTTAGGCGCTTATCGTCACCAGTACCCGAATTCAATTCATATGGAGGTGGAATTCAATTTGGAAATGTCCCAGCGACCAGCATCGCAAATGAATAAATCGGAAACCGATTATTATATGACTTTACTATATAGATGAACAAACCTTGCTGAAGGAAAATATAAAAGAAGCATCTATTTCGGAAAACTACTCGGTCACATGTGGGAGCCGTATGAAAAGTCGACCATTCTTCATTGACGAAAATAACAAGTTCCAATTATTTGATCACAGAAATTTTACGAGTAAAATTAATCTTGAGTTAAAAATAATAGATACAGATAAGGGATAAAGGTAATGGGATCTACGCAAGAAAATTATAACGCACGCTGTGAGGAATTGAGTACTCTAGCAACGGAAATTTAAGTTCACTTCAGTGTGACAAACGGTCAATTTTAAATAGTTCAAATCACATTGACGAGGTAAAGCATGGTAGGGGTTTTAATGTTCGAGGTTCGAGCAACCAACAGGGATAGCATAATAGCTAGAAAACTTTACTACATACGGAACCACCTTTATTATTCGATGAAATAAACCAAATAACATTGATGGAAAATAAGGTTGGTTCCTGTGTGGGTGATATATGGGAAATCTGAGCTCCTCTATAAGTGGGTTTCTCATGTTTCAAGATGATTTGATATCAAAAACTCAACAAGTAAACCTTCCCCGATTTCAAATTGATAGGTACAATTAGAAGAGACTTATTGCAATCTACCTGGGATTGGTATGGTATAACCACGCATCTTTATGGATGGAAATCCCGCTTGGTTTCGATGTGGGTTACATGTTACTAACCCATTCCGATCATCCATCCCACCTAACCACTTAAATTCCACCTGGATACCAAGTGGGCGTGCTAGCTGGGGCGTAAATCATCAACTTGACCAAGATTACTTCTGTAAATATGGTGCAGGTCTCCAGGCATGGAAGGAAAGGAGAAGGGTTGATTGGTTTGCTCGGAAATGACCACGAACGCCGGACTTCTTCACATATCACTGAGAGCTCAAAGTGGCCGCTCACGAAAAAGTTACCGTAATTAAACCTTCTCGCTCACGCATTCAAACACGCAGTTCGGTTATATAGTGGAAGCATAGTGTCCTATATGGTGTCGACACAAGCAAATCGCACGGTTCAATGAAATTGTATCACGTCACAGTTCCCATTTGGCTACAGGCAATTTGACGGTGATTTTTGACCGACTTGCCGAGCATCAAATTTGATAAAACGGGTATCAATCGAAAGCTGCCGCCGTACTGATTACGAAAATATAAATTTTATTCCGCTCGCGGCCCTGGAACCCCCACAATCAGCCTCTAATTTTTCATTGTTATGGAGATTGGCATTGGGACGCAACAATGCTGTCTGGCGAAACGACAGACGCAACAATACTGTCTGGCTCCCTTTTTCTCGAGCACCTGTCTCGTTTCGCTAGACAGCATTGTTGCGTCCCAATGCCAATCTCCATAACAATGAAAAATTCGAGGCTGATTGTGGGGATTCCAGGGCCGCGAGCGGAATAAAATTTATATTTTCGTAATCAGTACGGCGGCAGCTTTCGATTGATACCCGTTTTATCAAATTTGATGCTCGGCAAGTCGGTCAAAAATCACCGTCAAATTGCCTGTAGCCAAATGGAAACTGTGACGTGATACAATTTCATTGAACCGTGCGATTTGCTTGTGTCGACACCATATAGGACACTATGGTGGAAGGGTTGGTTGGCGCATATACCGAATTGGCAACGAGTGTATTGCACGCTTCATTACTAGCGCCGCTGGAAGAGACATATTCTAACAACAAACAGCAACCGCAAATTTACGAACGCTGTCCATTAATGCCTTAGACTACATATAAATATACTAAATGCCCGCATACGACTGGTAAATAGGCTGCATTAGCCTAAATTTGTTAGTAGCCTATAAATATATGACAATAATGTTCTGCGGCCCGCCGCGAATATTGCTGTTGAAATGCGTACCGTGATACAAGGGAAGTTGAGAACCCCTGCCCTAGGCAATGACATATATCATTGCCATAGGTCACAAAACTGTGCACTGCAATGTGAAGGGTTCCCTACTATTACCGAGAATGCTATTACCGAGATGGACATTACCGAGAATGCTATTACCGAGAATGGACATTACCGAGAACGGACAATACCGAGAATGGACATTACCGAGAACGGACAATACCGAGAATGGACATTACCGAGAACGGACAATACCGAGAATTGACATTACCGAGAATGGACAATACCGAGAATGGACATTACCGAGAATGGAGAATACCGAGAATGGACATTACCGAGAATGACATTACCGAGAATGCTATTACCGAGAATAGGTATTACCGAGAATGGCTATTACCGAGATTACTATTACCGAGAATGTCTATTACCGAGAATACTATCACCGAGAATGACCATTACCGAGAATGGACATTAGCGAGAATGCTATTACCGAGAATGCTATTACCGAGAATGACCATTACCGAGAATGGACATTAGCGAGAATGCTATTACCGAGAATGGACATTACCGAGAATGCCATTACCGAGAACGGACATTACCGAGAATGGACAATACCGAAAATGGACATTACCGAGAACGGACTTTGCCGAGAATGTATATTACCACATCATCGTAACATATTTGATGGGACTGACACTGTATGACTATGGTACCGAACAGTCAGTCAGGTTTATTAATATTTTCATCGTTTTTATTATTATGTTCTTGGGATTGCTGTATGATACATGGTGGATCCGACCCATTAATGACTTTCAAGGAACACCGACATCTAGTTTTGTCGTAATGAGTGCAAATCCAGTACGAGATGCCCTTTGACAATTTCGTTTTCCGAAATATGAATTCACCGACGGCAATTAAAACATATTTCCTCGTGGGGAAAGAATATATTTTCCCAATATATTAGGACCTGATTGCTCCGCCATTTAGCCACTCACGTCTCTTAGCTGACCAACACTAGGGTTAGCAAATTCTGAAGACAGGAAGTTGACCCATTCAATAAGATAGATATAATTTCTACAACTGAATTGATACAGCAGCGTTGAAGCCGAAAATCGTTAAAAGGCATCTAGCGAATTGGATAAGCAATTTGGATCTGACTTCCCTCTGATATTTGCATCTGAAGGTTGGTGGTAATTCTTCGACCCATCCTGCTGCCAATTGTCAGCTATTGTGAGCGCTCGCTTCGCGTCGGAATTGGCCGGCATTTTAGCTCAATGTTGCGTGAATCGGAAAGTATAACACAAGTACATAATTAGCTGATAAATCGCGCACATGCTTTTCTGGGTCAACTCGGAATAACAAACAACAATGGCTTATTCCCGCTTATTAAAAGGTGTAATATTCAATCTCTACCAAAGAAGCTTCTCCATCTCCGAAAGACAACCAAATTTTGTCTGCCCCATAGAAATGTACCAGTTCCACTGCGGTCATTGCCTCGAATATTTCAATGACTTCTTTATCTCGGAAGAGAAAGCGCACAAGTACGACAAACGTGCGTCCACCTCTTCCAATTACTCTGGTCAACAAAATAAAAAATCTTTTTATAGGCAGAACATCTGAGAGCCGCTTTTGGGGTTTTCTGGGTTGCTGATTACGAATATCACATTCATTTTGTCAGATTGGCTCTTTTTCAGATGATATTTATACCCCTGAAAAAGCCCAAAATTACTGTAGTCACCCACAAATATTTCACTTGCTAGGAAGAAAATCGTAATTTTTTCTAATTTTATACTGCGCATAAATGACTATGATGAAACCTCATGTCGTTCTCAGTCATTCTATCAATATTAACATGACATGATGCGAAATATGTATTTGTCAAAAAAGCAGTTTGTGAAGCCTAAAAATTGTACTTTTGCACAACGGAAATACATATTCCTCTGTATCAATTGGTCATTCTACCAAGATTAAAGAGGAGTATAAAACTATAAAATTTGTCCTTGAAAAGCTTAACTGTAATATTAAAGTGCGTCTCATTTCTCTTGACTGGTAAATGGATAATTTTTCCGCTGAGTCAACAAAGTGGGTAGTAACCCTAGTAACCCTAACAAACGACAAGCTTAAATATGGTATCTGGTATATTCGAATTGGAAAGAAAGATTGCAATTTCACATTTGGAAGGAGTTTACTACATGTAATTTCTCTTAAGATGTAGTAAATAAAACCTTTTAGATGATCACAAAGCACCCAACTGCAAACAGTTGGTCCGAAAATTCGTAGCTGCATTTCAAAATCTTGAGCACAAACATGAGCCAAGAAACACCCCCTGGCTACGCGCCTGTCGCCACCCCATGCAAAAATAAAAGTCGGCACCTATATGCCTGATCTGACGTGTGGAACAGTACCCCACCGGATATCCGACAGTCGTCGACCATGTCTGCATTCAAGTCGAAATACTAGCAATTTCTACTAAATGAATACTATAGTCTGCCCTCAACATTACCGGGGGACCACGACCTGACCTATCGATCACGCCTGCCGTGAATCTAGACCTGTGGTTCTCAACCGAGGTTCCGCGAAGCATTTTCAGGGGGTACGCGAAACCTCTAAATTTGCAAAATGATTTATAACCTAATATCAGGCAAATTGTGAGGCAGTTTCGCTTCATAAGTGCAAAAGCTTCAGTACTCACATCAACAGAACGGGGTTTGATATGAAATATACCGTAGCCTACTGTGCAAACTCCTTTTAATTTCCAATAGCTCACTGATACTAACATTTTGCTGCTGAGAGATGTTATGTTGGGGTTTGTGCGAAGAAAAGTTAGAGTACTAAAAGATCAGTCAGGGTGACTTTGAAATGTTGGGATTTGAAGTTCTTTGTACCCGCAAAATTGTAGACAATAGTTTGGGATAGAAATTACAGACTATAAATCCCTAATCCGTCCCAGCAAAGTTATTGAAACCTCGCCACGAAGTATATTTTCCTCTGTGATACACAATATACATAACCCTCTAGATTTTCGAAAATCACTTCCTCAATATTGGGGCCATATGTTGCGAATATATCCAAAGATATCGTCGGAAGCTTTTACGCGTTAATAGTATATTCGCGACCACCTATCTTTGAGGAAACATATTTTAGGCAGTCGTTCAGATCAAATCACAGGCGCGGATTTTCAAGCCACGGCCACGTATTTCAAAAAATGCAGCTACAGAATTCGTTTTGAAATATTAAAAGTCTACCGAATTATGACATATATCATCAGGACCGTAACTGCCGCACCCCAAACCCCCCAATTGGGGGGGGCCGAGCTCGAAGGGGGCCCAAAATTATTTCGTAAATTAGCATAAATTATAGAGTATTTTTTTTGAAAATTTATGCAACTGCGCGCGATAAATGTCTTGACTTTTGGGTACTCTTCCCCCAGAAAAAATACGCAAGATTTATAGAAATGGGCATGTCGGCATTGGCCCTTACCGCGCCACGATTTAGCAAGAAATATAAAGTTTTAGGCCTTGTGACATGCGACTCCAAGAAGTGTGCCATGCAGAACGATCGGCAGCGAGAAAACCTTGGCCGAAAAGGACCGCCCTTATGCTGACCGAAAACTTCGTTATATATACAAAATACATATGGGTTTAATTGTCCATAGGTGCCTAAATGACTGGCGCCGAATGTTCCTGACTTGGCAATCTGAACCTCACAAGACAAATACCATCCCGCAGGGAAAAATTATATGCCAGTGAAGAAATACCAATTTGAAATCATGTGCGTCTTTTAGTTTAGTAGCCTACGTTTGGGCGATTCTATATATTTTGATATAGCAGACAGGAGGTCACTAAATAACATCATGTTACGGAGTTATACCAAAGGGCCCGACAGTTTCCAAGACACCTCACTCAACTCTACCGGTAAATCTGATTACGTGAGCAGAGAGGAGAAGAGATTGATAGGAATAAATATGCAATTCCCTATTTTATTGACCGACTTTATCATGAATTATCGGAAGTTTTCGCGCTTCGCGCTGGCTCACTGAACAGTGCGACTAATTTGGTGGCAAAAGCGAACAATGTGATTGGGGGTAGGTTTATCACCCTACGGTAGCCCAAGAAGCAAATTTTTTTTGGGGGGGCTGACGAAGTGCTGTTTCGTTCCTGCCAACGGGTATACGCCCGAAGGTGTTTAATTATTATTGAAGGGTCTTACCTTTTCAAACACTCCTCACCTGTAAATCTGATTACGTGAGCAGTGAGAGGATAAAAATTGATAGCAACAATATGTGCAATTCCCGATCGTATTGACCGATTCAATCATGAAGTATCGAAAATTTTCGCGCTTCGCGCTGGCTCACTCAACACTACGGCTAATTTGGTGGCAAAAGCGAACAACGTGATTGGGGTAGGTTTATCACCCTATGCTAGCCCAAGACTCAAGTTTTTTGGGGGGGCCTGACGAAGTGCTGTTTCGTTCCTGCCAACGGGTATACGCCCGAAGGTGTTTAATTATTATTGAGGGGTCCTACCTTTTCAAACACACCTCACCTGTAAATCTGATTACGTGAGCAGTGAGAGGATAAAAATTGATAGCAATACATATGCAATTTCCGATCATATTGACCGATTCAATCATGAATTATAGAAATTTTTCACGGCTTGCGCGTCTAGGCGGGAAAGGCTGCCTCAGTTAAAGGCCCCAGTCTAGACGACAAGTATAGCGGGAAACAGCGGAAAGCGTGATGGGGGTCTGGGGGGCTTAAGTTAGTTTTATCATCATGTGGGGAACCCAAGACCAACGTTTTGGGGGGGGGCTGACGAAGTGCTGTTACGGCCCTGTATATCATGGTGATATTTCAGGAAAATACAGTTTTTCCGGTTTAGCACTCTACAGTTAATGTGTGCACAAGACTGATGACGGTTGCATGATAATTGAGCTAAATTTGACTTTACCTTGAGTCCATAAGCGCGAAGTTACAGCGTTATGCTGGTGCCCGACGTTCATCTTGATCTCCCCACGTCATACCATAAACACTCCTTGTAAGTGCACTTGGTGACATTTCACATCGCTTCATTTTCAACGGGTTCTCGTAACACGTGTAGCAAAACAAATCTAGGTCATTGCGACACTGTCTGTCTAGCTACATCACTCATTTTTTAACATACGTAAATCAATGATGGAAAAAAATTCTCGGTAATAGCATTCTCGGTAATGTCCATTCTCGGTAATGGTCATTCTCGGTAATAGTATTCTCGGTAATAGACATTCTCGGTATTAGTAATCTCGGTAATAGCCATTCTCGGTATTAGTATTCTCGGTAATAGACATTCTCGGTATTAGTAATCTCGGTAATAGCCATTCTCGGTAATAGCCATTCTCGGTAATAGTATTCTCGGTATTGTCCATTCTCGGTGATGTCCATTCTCGGTATTGTCCATTCTCGGTAATGTCCATTCTCGGTATTGTCCATTCTCGGTAATGTCCATTCTCGGTATTGTCCATTCTCGGTAATGTCCATTCTCGGTATTGTCCTTCTCGGTAATAGCATTCTCGGTAATGGCATTCTCGGTATTGTCCGGATACGAATGTGAAGCACGGTGTCCGGACAATACCGAGAAAACCATTACCGAGAATGCCATTACCGAGAATTGACACCACCGAGAACGGACATTACCGAGAATGGACACCACAGAGAATGGACGCTACCGAGAATGGACACCACAGAGAATGACCATTACCGAGAATTGACACCACCGAGAATGGACATTACCGAGAATTGACACCACCGAGAATGGACATTACCGAGAATTGACACCACAGAGAATGGACATTACCGAGAATTGACACCACAGAGAATGGACATTACCGAGAATTGACACCACAGAGAATGGACATTACCGAGAATTGACACCACAGAGAATGAACATTACCGAGAATTGACACCACCGAGAATGGACATTACCGAGAATTGACACCACAGAGAATGGACATTACCGAGAATTGACACAACAGAGAATGGACATTACCGAGAATTGACACAACGGAGAATGGACATTACCGAGAATTGACACAACAGAGAATGGACATTACCGAGAATGGACACTACCGGGAATGAACATTACCGAGAATTGACACCGCCGAGAATGGTCATTACCGAGAATTGACACCACAGAGAATGGACATTACCGAGAATATTGACAATACCGGGAATGGACATTACCGAGAATGGACATTACCGAGAATGGGCGTTACCGAGGATGAACGCCACCGAGAATGGACACTACAGAGAATGGACATTACCGAGAATATTGACACCACAGAGAATGGACATTACCGAGAATGGACACCACCGAGAATGGTCATTACCGAGAATATGGACAATAGCGAGAATGGACATTACAGAGAATGGACACCACCGAGAATGGCCATTACCGAGAATGTATATTTCCGAATATGAAGAATGTCGTGAAATCTAAACCAGAAAATACCTAATATCAGGACGTTGGGATCAATGTTATTTATAGTTGTTACGCGCTGTTGTCCAAGGGACCGCGCAGTGAGTTGGGGAGTGCGCGCAGCCTCGTGAAAAATTAGAGAGTGATGCACATACGATTTGTGTTTGTTCAATGTGCAATGTGCATAACATGCGTGCATTATAGGCATTGTGCACATGAGACAGGACAGAAATGTGGTAATCTAACCCGTTTACTGTAAAATGTCTCGTACTACTTTCTGCCACCGATAAAGTGATAAGCGTCGCATTGTTTCCTTCTCAACAATTAACAATTAATAATAACAATGTGTTGCTGGAAGGGGAAGGTGCAGAATAGCCTTATAAGGCTTTCTAAGTCGGGCAAAGTAAACATTATTGAGAGGACATTACTAGTAGCCTAAAGCAAACCGTTTACTGAAAATGACTAAGCTGCATCAACCGAAAATGTAGGCCATGATCCGCCTAGATACTTGTTTATCCCCTTTTCGAGATTTGAAAGAATTGATGCCTTCTTGCTTCATACCAATCACAGCAGCTCGATGAGTTCCGCTAGTATTACAGATATCCGTTCCTTTGAAGAAAACTATTATGTCATAGTTTGCCTTTTCGCTTTCAAGCAGATAAAACGAATTGAGATAGGCCTACGAATCACAGCAGGTTGATGGGTTATTAGAGGTATCCATGCCAGAGAAGCGACGGAATTCCTTATCGAACCATAGTTTCTTTAGTGGCTCCTAATCATATTATGCTCTTTTAAGATTAGAATCACAGCAGGTTGTTACAGATTTGTGCGCCAGTGAAGCGAAATTATTCAATGTTATGCCGTAGTTGGAATCATCACCACACCAACGTGGAGTGTTCGAGACAATCAGCTGATTTAAAACCAACCGTATCGGTAAATCACATGCTTTACGACTAAAAGTCATGACAGGTGTTGGTCAGCTAAGAGAGGTGGACGACGAAATGGCAGAACAATCAGGACCTAATGTATTAGCAAAATACATTACTTCGACTTGAGGAAATAAGTTAATCGCTGTTGGCGAGTTCGTATTTAGGAGAATGAAAGTTTCGAATGGTACTTCGCGTACTGGATATGCACGCATTATGACAGAAAAAAATGTCGGTGTTCATTGAAAGTCCTTGAAGGATCATAGCCACCAATCGTTCTGAAGCAATCTCAAGAACACAATCACTGTGCTACGTTTGGCCTAGTAGAGGCAAAAGAAATGGTTCAAAGGTATGATGTTATTTAATTATCGTTTTATGGGAAATGTATTCACGTCTAGCCAGACCAGTGGTTCTCAAACTGCGGTCCGCGAGACAATTTTTCGAGACCGCGAAACACGTTCCAACAAATTCACTAATAATTTTGAGTTTCCTGTTTGGTATTCGGCTCGTTCGTGAATCGCGCAATACCGTTTGTGAACCGAATGCATAAAGAGTAGTGATCAACCGTTTTCGGGGGTTTGGCTAATTATTTCAGGGATACATATATAGGTAGGCTATATTAACAGATGCAATCTTTTTTACTGTTGCGGATTGGATTGGCCACATTGAAATTCTTGCTGATCTGGAATATTTTGTATTGCATCATCAGGTTTGAATCAGTGTAAGATAGTATAGCATTTTTGGTGTGTTGAGATGTCTAAAACTATGGGGTAGAATCGAAGACTACTCTAACGATGTTCATATTGTTATTATTGTATCTTCACGACCTTGTTGTTCTATCTTAACCACCTAAATCTTTATAATTACCACCCGTCAGACTAGATTATGTCTGCGATGCGTTTATATACCAACAAGACTAATCGATTCGCACAAGTCATCAATAGCGGCGCCGAAATTTGTTTGCGATTCGCTTTTGCCGCTTTGTGACCAAGTCATTATTCACATATCAGCCTACTGAATTGAATAAAATAATCCATCTAACTCTATATTTTAATATATAACTTAACTGGCATATGTTTATGCGTGTAGAGACGTAAACGCGAACTGGCATTTGTACGTACTAACGTACATAGATTTAACCCGATTAATCTACTACAATTTAAAACATTGCCTGATTGCAAAAAAGCACACCTCTCCCCCTTTTGATTCACCCCTGAAGATTGATGACACTTTTGCGAATTGTCCATGAATAACGTCTTTTCATTACCACATTATATCAAACATTGATAGTACGGATCTGCTTCGCGAATATATGAAGTATTTAACTCATTATTGTTTCTGCCTTAAGTATCACGAATGATCAACAACGCAGTAATAGGCGGCCGCTGTTCCCACCCAGCATTTGGAATGTGCGACAACGTACCATCGGTGACATGCACCGAACCAACAATTCTGTTGAAGGCTGGCATCACGGCTTCCGCGTTCTAGTTGGGGGATGTCACGTAACCATTTGGAAACTTTTAGAGTGTATCAAGTGAGTATAAACAATGGAAGATGTATATGTGTACTTGGTTTCAACTTGAATATACATATATTTTTGAAGGAAGGATGTCATACAAAATCGAGTGCAGCTGTTACAAACTTCCACAGGCCAGGCAACGCCTAAAAGAAAGAAAAAATACGTCGACATTAGCGACAAATTGAAGCGGCTTTGTGATGCAGCGTGGTCAACCGACATGACTACAGATTTTCTGTCAAGAGTGGCATACAATCTAAGTGAATAAATAGATAATAGCGATCACCACATATTTAGCATCCTTTCTGACGAAGAAACGCCAAGTCTGTGTTGGTGATCACCGCTGTACCACCTATTTATCCTCTGGATGTTTCATTTTAGCATGCCACAGACAAGTAATAAAATGCAAATAACCTGGAACATGATTGCTTATAATTTTGGAGTTTCTGGGCTTACAGTAAATTTAGAACTTCTCAGTCTCTTATTTTTGCTAGCCGTAGAAGCTTTAAAACAGTAGGAAAGGAGCGACAAGGAAATATAGCGTGACTATATGCAAGATAGCGTAATGGTTGGCTGTCAGTTGTCAGGTTGCTGAGTAAAACGGCAGCCTACTGACAAACTATTCTGCGATTGTAACAGGTAGAATTATCATCATCGCGAAATGAAATTCGGGTCCAATTAGTACGGTACAGCGACGCAACATATCATTGAATATAGATATGATATATTGCATTACAAAGGTAAGTGCATAATTCGTTGATTGTCCGATTGTTGAGCGAAGCCATTACCTAGGAATCACAATCGTCACGTTCATAATCGAATATATTTCTGCGTAGGAATATTACGCAGTGTACAGTTTGTCTAGGTTTGCTAACTGCTTTAGATGAAAAATGTACCTCGATCAATTGTATACGCAGCGATCAACGAAGTTTCTTTATCTTGTGTTGTTAAATCCTGATGAACGCGATAATAGACTTTTTAATCAACCCAGCTTTATTATCTACGCCCTACATTAAATTGTGTTTGCGCCCAAAATCACCACAAGACACGTTCTCTTACGATAATTCGTGAGCCAGATTTTCGTGACGGTCACTACTGATTGAATACGCACTTTCTCCATAGTAATCATCTGCTACCAATATTAATTCTTGTCTACTTGATACACTCTATTCCCGAATTATCGCGTCAGCCTAAACATATGAATTATCGCGTCAGCCTAAACATATATGTTGACCAATGTGTAGAATGTCTAACCGTCTACTGAAAATGAGTAGGCCCATGCCGCAAATGAAAAATGTAGACCATGATTTGCCAGCATATTTGTTACTCCCTTTGCGAGCTCTGTGAGAGTTGATGCCTTCTCGATTTCAACCATATTACACTCTTTTGAGATATGCATGACAGCTGGATGCTACAGATTTCCGTATCAGTGAAGCGAAGTAGGCTAATTCGTATGTCATGGTTGGTACACGAATCGGAAACGTTGTAGACAATCAGCTGATATTGTAAAACCGCTTTAAAACCAACCCTATTGATCGATGATCAGATCACATGCTTTAGGAATTAGGACTATAAGTTCACGTGTACAATTTATGCATGCAGTCATGCAGGCATGTCATGCATATGTAGGTACAGATCGCGTGTATGTGCATCACGGCGTCGCCACATTCGGTATCAATTCTCAGGTATAATTTTCCCGACAACGTTCGTCTCAGTAAGTTAGATTCTCGACATTGGCAATTCTCGGTAATGTCCATTCTCGGTAGTGTCCATTCTCGGTAATGTCCGTTCTCGGTATTGTCCATATTCTCGGTAATGACCATTCTCGGTGGTGTCCATTCTCGGTAATGTCCATTCTCGGTGGTGTCAATTCTCGGTAATGTCCATTCTCTGTTGTGTCCATTCTCGGTAATGTCCATTCTCTGTTGTGTCAATTCTCGGTAATGTCCATTCTCTGTTGTGTCAATTCTCGGTAATGTCCATTCTCTGTGGTGTCAATTCTCGGTAATGTCCATTCTCGGTGGTGTCAATTCTCGGTAATGTCCATTCTCTGTGGTGTCAATTCTCGGTAATGACCATTCTCGGTGGTGTCAATTCTCGGTAATGTCCGTTCTCGGTGGTGTCAACTCTCGGTAATGTCCATTCTCTGTGGTGTCAATTCTCGGTTGTGTCCATTCTCTGTGGTGTCAATTCTCGGTAATGTCCATTCTCTGTGGTGTCCATTCTCTGTAATGTCCATTCTCGGTAATAGCGTTCTCGGTAATGTCCGTTCTCGGTAATGGTTTTCTCGGTATTGGTATAGAACCGTGAAGCACGGTCCACAAATACTCTTGATTAGTCACTGCCGTTAGATACTGCTAGAGATCAAACTTTTCTGCATGAGTGAGTACGTGTCCATGTAACTGGATCGATAAACCAAGCAAAGCAGCGTCAACTCGTCAAGCAGATTTGAGTCCGGTTCTCAACTAAATTGTACCAGAAAGTTTTAACAATTTGCTTGCGGATTGTCTTGTCAGTTCACATCATGAGTAAGTCAGTAAAAGTCTCCGTCGAATACTGTGGTAGCTGAGGATACGAAGGACGCTTCAATGATCTGCAGACAAAAGTTCAGGACGAATTCCCCGACGTGGAAGTCGAGGGGGTCGTCGGCCGTCCGCAATCATACGAAGTGTCCGTCAACGGAAAGCTCATCTTCTCCAAGCTCGAAACGTACGGATTCCCCAATGATAAAGACATCATTGACGCCGTCGAAAAAGCGTGCAAAGGCGAAGAAGTAGCTCAAATTACGGACAGTGCCAGCCCGTGCAATATTTTATAGTTTTCAATATTTCATGGTATAGTTTTCGCTTCAACGGTGGGTGTAGTTGGTTAACGGAAACACGGATCACGATATCTTTTTGCTGGAACATCTTGATGTAATGTTTTCAATCTGAATCAATGGTTACGTCACAACCATACTAATCAAATGCGTGCTTCAATTTTGTATTTCTCTATATGATTGATCATTGAGTACTTGAGTTTTGTAGGAAAGCGAGATTCTATATTGCACCGCACACAGACATGTCCCCTTACAAGTGCGTATATATATATATATATTATTAAGGACATTTTACGAACAGCTGTGCCAAAATATAGGCATACTGGAAAGATCTACTTGCTTGTTCATTCAGCCACTTGAGACTTAGGCTATGGTTTCGGAACAAAATCAAAGTTTAGGTTTTACTGTAATGGTAACCTTACTCCAAACAGATGAAGAGTGTAAAAATCATGATGTTACATGTTGCAAAATTCACTCTTTGCTATTTCCAATGTTTAATCTTGAAATTTACATGACTAACTACTATCGTTATAATTATATAGTGATATCCCACATTACACTGTTTCAGTGAAAGCGTTGACTGCATATATTCACATCAAGACTGGTGTGCATAGTTCATTTACGGTGTTTCATTTAGTATCTTGCCATTTTGTGGTTGGTTTGCGTGAAAGTTTCATTTGTGCGTTTATACGTCTCTATCTACAATGCATTTAATGACGGCATGATTGCAAACCTTTCCCAATCATGCCCGACGAGACATTCATTGTTGACTGGTAGACGATTGCTTACAAATGTAATTTTTCAACAGGAATTCATATGGCTAATCGCGGTTTTCGAGTAGCCAACGCGCTATGTCCGTTTTACGGAGCGTCAATCTCCATAATCCCAATTCGAACAATGAGATACCATGCGTGGGGCGGTATGAAACGCGGCAAGAACCGGATACCTCTCGACTGGCGTAAAGTGGACCACAATCCCGCCAAGATACCGTGGGCTTGGATACCGGATAAATGGAAACAAGAACACAACATCGATTACGAATACGAGAAAGAGCTTGCAAAGTATATTCCAGGTTACGAGCCAAAGATACCAGACGAGGAACACCCTGATTATCACGAAACAGTCAACTATTCATTTCACTCTGATACAAAACTAGTGGAAGGATTTCGGCAAGCTTTGTGCCTCACAAAATCCGTGTTGTATGAAGAAATGCCTCAAAATATTCAACAACTTGAAAGCATCGATGAGATTCCCGATCAAGATGAAAAAGTGGTTCCGATCTTTCAAAAGGCCAACCTTTTTGACATCGACCCTGTTAATTTAGACTTTGAAAACAGCAAAGGCAGACGTTATCAAGATAACTTTTTAGTTTACCCCACCGTGCAGCGTATATGCCCCTCTGTGTTAGAAAATTTGATTAGACTCTGTTACCAGCATCCTCTTTCGTCAAGAGTTATATCCACCAGAATTCTCGCTAAGGATGTGGAGTGCTCCACATACATGCAGAGAAAATGTGATGTTGACCCAGAAATGACAAGCCTCATCGATAACAACTGGCTTGTATCGTTCAAATCGCAAGGGGGCATGCATCTTCTATCGAAATGTCCTTTAAAGCCGTTCGCGAATGCCAAAGAAATAGAAAATACAAAGTCGGTCGCTTTGCCGAATATATTCCCAGTGTTGCCGGTCGTAGATTTAATCAAAAAGAATATCTACAAAAACATAACCTCAACTGGTCTTTCAAATGGTGCCACACTGTCTAACTTACACACTCTATTTCTGCTAAACCTGTCCGGATTGACCGCTGAAGAATTGTATGGGCAGATGATATGTCAGTTATTTACCTGTCTGCATTCACGTGCTGTCGCCAAATATGGTGCAGAGCCCCTGGACCTCCCAGAACCGATATCCGCTCAAGCGATCGGCAGTGATGGACAAAATTTTCATTTTGCATGCATGCAATTGAACACTACCATGATGGACAGTGACCAGGGTGTCAAAAATATGGTGTGGACCAACGCGCCTTACGAGGACTCGTCACTGGGTCGTAGGTACCTATCCATACCGATGTACGACAAATGCGCGCATAATCATTGGGAAAGTCAGGAGTACTATTCCGGTTATGATCCGTCTGTTTTTCGAACCTTTTTAGCTATGTGGCTCAACGGAACTGTGTAGTCGTCTGCTCAAACACAGTAAAATAACATTGAATACCAAGTTGCAAGTCTCTTTTGGCTTTGAATTTAAGAAGTTTCAGTGTATGCCTAGTAGACCAGAGGTTCTTAAACTTGAGATACCAGAATGTTTGCAATCCCAACCAGGGTTGTAATGACTCGAGTCGCGATTTTCTTATGACTCGACTCGAGTCAATCTGTGTATTGACTCGGACCAAGTCATATGACTCGAGTTTCAGACAGCCATGTCTGACATTTCGTTATATATAATTTCGAAGATTAGTAAAGTAACCACACTGTTGGTATTTCGCCTATTGGTACTGGTTCTTGAAAATATGACCAGAAACTGCTAAAGGTGAGGTGAGGATAATTAGTATATTTTAAATGCAAACCATTGGATATCACCAGACAGAGTTATAAAAAGTGCTTTTAACAAGACCGTGCAGTCAACGCAATGACTTGGACTCGAGTGAGAATACCATGACTCGGACTCAGTGGTGAATTGAAAATGACTCGACTTGTGACTTGGTTAGTGGTTAAAACGCATTGTTTGTTGGCATGGAAGGTGTTATGGCTGCTGAGAGACTCTTCAAGTATGGCATTCGGATTATACACAGAGCAATAATTATGAGCAGGGGTTAAATCGTGTGGAGCATTGTAAATTTTGTTGAAACATAATCATGCGCAATGGCAACACGTAGCACATGGATATTTTAGTGGTTTGGGTTCCTAATACCTTCTATTACAGTTCGGTAAGGTTAAACGTACCTGACCATAAGCTAAATCAACAACCAATGGTACAACTACACACATTCACCAGTTACTCTTCATCTGATTAGTGCATGGTTCGGTACCCGTCGAAATTTAGCATCAGTATGTGGATGGTATCACGCAATTTTGACGCTTGAAATCAAAATATAATTAAGATTATTGCCATTGTTGAAACTTGGGAGTGTCAGCACAAATTAAAGTTATTCCTAGTTTTCGCGCCAGGGTTTTAATGACTGTAGTGGTGATATTTTGGTAACTCAACTTGACTCAGTTATTTTTTCAAATGCATTAAATGACTGGCCTCGAGGATTGACTTGAGTCATATGACTCGGGACTAGGCTGGCCGAGACCGACATTTCATTGTAACTTGGAAGAATAATAAACTCTATCAGGAAAATAGGGCCAGAAACTGTTGAAGGCCGAGGAAATTACTATATTATGATTGCGGGCAATCTATATAACTCAAACAGAGTTGAAAAAATGTATCGAATTGAGCTGAACAGTGAACAAAATGACTTGGACTCTACCCTACTAGCAGACTTGGACTCGGTGGTGAATTGAGAATGACTCGAGTCAAAACTATATAAGTGAGATTATCTTGACTTGGTTACAACCCCGCTTCGTGACTCCCCTCTCCCCTCAGACGCTTTCGTGCCCTCATGGGGTCGGTGCCAGTTTGAGAACCACTGTACTGGACAATG
Source organism: Botryllus schlosseri (assembly GCF_051294905.1). Classification (NCBI taxonomy): domain Eukaryota; kingdom Metazoa; phylum Chordata; class Ascidiacea; order Stolidobranchia; family Styelidae; genus Botryllus; species Botryllus schlosseri. The sequence goes on from NC_137236.1 coordinate 29,921,116, forward strand.
TGTATTCTGAGCAGAGCTGGTCAACGTAGCCATAATTGCAATTGCAACTCAAGTAGAAGTAGATCTAACACCTTAAATTTATACTCAAGTGCAAGTAGCCATTCACGAGACATGTTGAAACTACTCTGAGTGGAAGTTGGTAAATGTAGGTCTGAAAAGTTCCAGACTTGAGTTGGTCGAGGGGCGCATGCTTCGACAGCTAATCACAGGCAGGGATAGACGGTGACGAAGTATTTTTACTTTTTCAAGTACTTTCTGTCTTCTCGTACCACTTAAGTACGTTTGTTTTAATCCAAACAGATTTTTAGCTAAAACTGTTCACTCTTCACACTCTGATTACTCGTTCGCAAATACACAGGGTTGTCACAAGTCAATCTCAATTCACCACTGAGTCGAGTCCGAGTCATCAAGCAGAGGGTCGAGTCCGAGTAATGGTATTATGACTCGAGTCCAAGTCATTGTGGTGACTGCTCTGGTTCCAGTTGAAGTCTCGTTAAACCCGCTTTTTGTAATTCTGTTTTGGTGATATTGAATGGTTCGCATTTATCATAAACTAATTTTCCTCACTTTCAACAGTTTCTGGTGGCATTTCCAAGTATCAGCACCAATAGACAAACTCCCAATAGTGTGGTTACTTTACTATTCTTCAAAGTTACAATGAAATGTCGGTCTTGGCCTTCCGAGTCTCGTGTCATATGACTTGGTTCGAGTCATGCGCAATGACTTTAGTCCAAGTCGAGTCATTTCCATATTTTAGGAAAATAACTCGAGCCATCAGAAAATCGTTGAGTTGCACTTGAGTCAAGTCATTACTGCACATTCAGCTGACACAATCATATCCCACCCAAATCTAATTTACAATATTTGAAGTGTGGAAAGTCATTTTGCCTTGAAAACTAGAATTCGAAGTTGAAACTGCTCACGCGTACGCAATAACCAGAAAAGGTATTATACCAGGGTTGGTTCCAACATTAGTTCAATCTGATACACTGCACGCGTTCACCAGTACTAAGGATGCAAGACAAATTAATAATAAAGACTGACAAGCTCAGAGATGAGATTGTGGTACAGCAGAAGCTCCAGGATAAATCAATTCACAGACAGCAAGTCAAAAACTGATATCTGTATTTCAAAGTCGACCATGTATGAATTTCAAAATTTTGGTTCAGATATTACTCATCGAGAAGATTTATTTTGTATCAAACATAAAATCTTGCGCGCAATTTTCATACAACGTTCGTAAAAATTCTGACCATTGCCTGCCGGATTACCGATTCCAAAATAGGATATCAAATTTGAAAACAGTGAATCTGCTCATCATTGCAGAGCACGGTGTGCTCCAGTTACCTTGATTGAATTCCAGAAAAAAATTAAACAGATAACCCTGTAACAGTAATGTCTTTCAAACCCATCATATTAAAAGGTATAGCATAACAATTCAAAGCGTTTCAGACTACTATGGCTACTTCAGAATACGAGCCCTACTTTCGTTGCTGCACGCCTACAACGCAATGTGGATTGAAATCAGAGGTGATCAAGTAATCATTGTTGCTACTCAAGCAGAACTAACTCCATAAGCAGCATCCATCGCTCTCCGAAACGTGAATTTCTCAACACAAAAGACCACGGGAGAGATGAATTCACTGCATCCTCTTGAGATAGTACCCAGGTGTTATGTAATCGAAACCCGACCAATTGATCATCAACTTAGTTCGATTAGAACTAGGATACTCATGGTCAAATAATAAACGGCATGGTTCGACTAAAATTCCTAGCGTCTGCTCAGAATATTATAGTCGTAGTAACTTTTCCCGGCATCCAAAACTGTGCTCTGGCAGGGGCAAGCTTGCATGGGCAGACAAGCAACCGTCGCGCCTAAGATGAAAACAAATCCACCGTGACGTCACAAGTCACGGAGCCGCAAACAATCGCTGAGAATCTTCCAGACGTCGCTGACCGAAGATATCGTGAAGTCCTGCGTAAAGGATTTCAAAGTGTTGCTGTCATATTTGACGGTCCCTGTCACGAGGACCATGCACGTTGACTTGCCCTCGGTGAACCGGGTCAGGACAGGCTGGCAATCGAAACTGTCCACGGTGTGGTAGCATGTTGGCAGATCCTGTATGGAAATAATAATCGGTTCAAAGTAAGATGAGACCAGAGGTGAACAGTAACAAATTACTTTCTACTTTTTTGAGAGAGAATTTAGTCGGTTCCATGAACATCGAAAATACATAGATACATGAATACAAAGCAAAGTTAAGTAAGTATATATAATTTAATCAGAGGTGGTCAAAGTAGTCAAGAAAGCTACTCAAGTAGAAGTAGAAGTAGCGACGAAAAAATCTACTCAAGTACGAGTAGAAGTACTTCTTCAATGAGCAACCTAAAACTACTTGAAGTAGAAGTAGATTTTACTGACTTTAAAAGTACTCAAGTAAGTAAGTAGTTGTGAAAACGATCGTAATTCGTTCACATGGATAGTAAAAAAGTGCAAATTGAGCTATGCGAAAGGTGACGAGCTTATTGATTCATATTGATGTATACCAGCAGGCAGGTCTCCAATTTTCGATATGCATTCGTCCACATCATGGGATGAAAATGATAGTATTGATATGGAAATGCGATACTAATCCTCTGTTTACTCAAAAAGCACGTTTTAGAAAATATCATGGTACTGCGCACTCCCCATGTTATAAGGCCTGTAGTTTAGTCGAAGAGCAATACGGAGATGTTGTATTGGATACGGTGTAAACACTTTGTGCGATTAGTAAACGTTAAAATGCTATATTGTGTAGCTTTATTTCTGGAAATTGAAGAATTTACTGCACTTGTTTTTATACTTCAACATGTACGTTATCCAGACAAAAGAACTGATATAAATTAGAAATCAAAATATATGGTACTGGGAATTGAAAGTGAAATATGAATCTAAAAATGGAACATGTATTTATAATGTCTTTAGTCCAGAAAGTTTCGAAGGTTGGTATGCTAAAACAGTTCTAAAACTAAAAAAAATTCAGAGTCCACTTTTCCAGATTAAGACAAGCCATGGACAGCTTGATTACAATATGATAAGTAAATGCTAGATTAGTTTCAAACTTTATGATACTGTGATGAAATACTTGATATGGCGAAGGGCTATAATACGGTGTGAACGGAACCACGCCAATCCGCTACCTAAATTATATTCACCGATACTTTGGTAAAATCATAATAGTTACCCCCACTTCACTGCGCGCGAAGCGCGACTAAAATTCTGGGCTCAACTCAACTCTTATGAAAATTAAATGTCGATACTCCGTGAAAACAGCACGAATTTCTCAAGCTATCTTCCTGATTGGAGGATTAAACTACTTCTACTTGACAAACTGAAAATAGCGAAAAGTAAGTAAGTAGATCACAAAATATTATGAAGTAGAAGTAGAAGTAGTGAAATTCAGTTCTACTTGAGTAAGTACCAGAAGTAGAGGAAAACTACTTGAGTACTTCGAAAAGGTAGAAGTACTTCGTTACTGACCACCTCTGAATTTAATTCAGAAACAGGCAGTAGCGAAGGGATCAGGAGATCTACAAGTCAGCTACAGCCTGAAAGGATGGTTGTAATGTGAAACTTGAAACAAAATATAACACGTTTGCAATGTAAGAAAACAGATGAAAACTAAGTGAAAACATTCACAGTAGGCAGGGTTGTAATGACTCGAGTCACCATTTTCTGATGACTCGAGTCATTTTCTCAAAATACTGAAATGACTCGAGTCAATCTGTGTATTGACTCGAGTCATTGCGCATGACCCAAACCAAGTCATATGACTCGAGACTCAGACGGCCAAGACTAACATTTCATTGTAATTTCGAAGAATAGTAAAGTAACCACACTATCGGGATTTCATCTATTGGTACTGGTACTTGAAAATGCGTCCAGAAACTGCTAAAAATGACGAAAATTAGAATATTATAAATGCGAACCATTCAATATCACCAAACAGAGTTATATAAAGTGGATTTAACAAGCCTTTAACTGGAAACTGGACAGTCAACACAATGACTTGGACTCGACTCGAGTCATAATACCATGACTCGGACTCGACCCTCTGCTCGGTGACTTGGACTCGGTGGTGAAATGAAAATGACTCGATTCAAAACTATAAAACTGAGATTGACTTGTGACTCGGAGCCTGGTGACTTGGTTACAACCCTGGGCTGTAGTGAAGGGATCGGGAGATCGTCAAGTCAGCTACATCGTGAAGGATGGTTGTAATACGAAACTAAAAACAAATATAACACGTTCTCAAAGCAAAATATAACATGTTCAAGTACATGTTCACGGCTTAACAAAACAGATGGAAACTACATGGAAACATTAACAGTAGGTAACGATAACACTTTGGCGCTGGTTACAGGAACACAAACTAGGCAAAGGAAAGGAAAGGACGTAGTTTATTTTTGTCCTGATGTTTTTTGCGGCATATATACCGACTCATTATACACATAGACACGATCTGCGCATATGCATACCATGAGTTCATGATGTGCATATGCCGCTGGACAAGGAAGTGCAGATATAGCCTTTACGGCTTTCTAAGTCACGCACCACCTCTCCATGCTATCCCAGTAATGCATGAGCGCCAAGCAGGGAAGTCATGGATACCAGTGTTACTAATCAGGTCTTTGGTCTGACCCGACCGGGGATCGAACCCACGACCTACCGATCAAGAAGCCGGACGCTTCACCATTACGCTATCTTGTCGGCAGAGATACTGATCAACAAATTCATAAAGAATTTTCATACTTTCCTACAAGATAATCGTAAAACATTTGTTTAAGGATATGGAGAGGTTTATCTTTAATTCGGTGCACTGATGTAGGTTTTGCGTATTTGTGGGTTTCCACTTAATGAAGTTGTTATGTTATTAGGCTACAAAGAAATACTTTTTTTTACACTTTTAATTTTGAAAAATAAAAAGTGGTTTGGGATAGGCCAAATTTTCATAGTTGTTATGAGCAAAATTATCATAGGAATGGCGAGGAATTGCGTCTGTATCACAGTAACTGAATGTATTTACAAAGACTGCCCCGATGCCCTCGTCCGTCTTTTTGGGACAGTCGCGAAGGTGCATTTTGAAGGTAGTGCTCAGCAATAACTTCTCCAACAAAATCTACTGTTCGAAGATTTTTACTTGAAAAATCTGGAAACCTTTTGTTACCGTCACTATAAGTTCTGTACTTTTGACATGTTGTGCAAATCTCTATGTCCATTGTAATTGAGTAGACATTTTTAGCATTAGTTCTACTCGAGGGGCAGCTCAGAAAACTTTGACCACCTCTGTCTGTGAGTAGGAGATGGTGGCAGTAGAGGTAGGCCTACTACTTTATCAAATAAGTTCAGTGGAGTGGTTACCGTATGTCTTTTGACGAAATCAAAAGTAATCGAGGTCAAACAAGCCAATGTTCATATTTCTCATTCAGCCAAGTAGAAACCTGTGTTCGCATCGAACTTACGATAGCTTTATGACTGAAATGGTCACATGGCAATGGCAACCAGGAAGAGTAGCCTTATTTCGAAAGTTAATTACAACAATACATAATCTGGACACATGCAATTTGCATGATAAATCATCCACTACATGCGCCATACCTGGATAAACTTTTGTATATTGTCTTTGCCAACAACAGGATTACCGTCCCACACCAATTTCGCGTTTTCTTGATACAGCTTATTGATTATCTGTAATTGATTTTGGAATTCATTCTCATCACATGGGAATATTAAACCAGATATTGTATCACTATCTTACGTGACGCTTTTTGTCGAATGTATCGTAGAAGATCTTGACAAATTTTTCGCCAGCCTCGATCGCAGTTTCTATGTCAGTTTTCTGTATGTAGAAATAGAAACCGTGTTTAGAGCCAGGAACCTTACGCCAATATCTGTCATTTTTTCATCATTGGTTTATTAGCAATTTTATCAGTTCAATACACCACAAAAGATGCGGTACAATGAAAAGAAAGGAAGATGTCGAAGCGACTAGGAGTTGTCTATGGAATCGGACACCCACCTTGTCGATATCTACCATAAACGAGCACACTACACGGTACATTAGTCACATAACTAGAAGTCCAGAACACTCACAATTTCAGTTTTTTCACTCATTACGAACAGCGTGTTTTGTGTTTTCCTCTGGAGTTCAGCGAATTTACGTTGTCTTCACACAACAACACAGACACAGATTTATCTGTAATCAGTGTTGCCACTCTAGGTACCAGGAAAAACACAAGATTATGTCGTGAAAAAACACTAGATTGGTGAAAAAAACACTAGATTAGTATATTGCAGGAAAAATTTGCTGTTGCCAAGTAATGATGATGACCAAGGTACAAATCCATGGATAAGAAGTGTTCCGCACATGAACTCGATACATATGCATGATATACTGCATGATTTTTCGACGATAATTAATGAAACGAATTGATAATACTGCATAATTATTCAACGAAAATTAATGAAACGAATTCATAATACTGCATAATTATTCAACGAAAATTAATGAAATGAATTCAATAGCGCAAAAAAATCAAATATTGTCACTTTCGAATTGTACGGGGTCATAAAAATTTATCATTCGATTGTATACCATCCATAAAACATGCGTATCTTTTGTGTGGCATCTTGGACACTACCTTACATCTTCAACCAAACAATGGGGGGGGGGGGTTCATGTCCATGTGCATGTGCAGCATACTTCATATCCACGAATGCAGTGGAATGTGGCAATGCTAAGAGATTCGTCATGAGCTTCCCCAGTAAAGGCAATTTTTATTCACCGAACGCATTGTGCACAGATTTCAATTTTTGCAAAAATTCTGTTGGAGGGCATTTTGACTGATAACCTGCAACTCATTTTGCGATGTTGCCAAAGCAGCCCATTCTTCCGACAAATCATCAAGCTCATCAAATAATCACAGAAGGAAATTGCACAGCTAGAGGAATGATTGATTTTACTATTCTTTGTGTTGATTAGGCTGTTAACGGATTCTATCTACAGGGTTGGTTCGATTGGTTTGAAATAAGGGCAGATTTGTTTGAAATGAGGAGAGTCTCATGTTTGAAATGAGGATAGTCATGTCAGAAATAAGGATAGTCATGTTTGAAATGAGGATAGTCGCTATATTCACTATAAAGTCAGTTGCAGTACCAGGCACGACTTCCCAGTGGTAACCCAGTCCGAACACACCCCAGACATGATGTTCAAACACGCACCAGACACGATGTACGAGTGTCAATACAGGCCTAACACGCCCGCACCATGTCTGAATGTCAACACAGACCGAACACGCCCCAGACACGATGTCTTAGTTTCAACTCAGATCCGAAAACAACCAAGACACCATGTTTGAATGGCCGAACACGCCCCAGACACGATGTCCGATTGGCAGCACAGGCCGAACACACCCTAGACATGATGTCCAAACACGCCCCAGACACGATGTCCGATTGGCAGCACAAGCCGAACACACCCCAGACATGATGTCCAAACACGCCCCAGACACGATGTCCGAGTGTCAACACAGGCCGACACGCCCCAGACATAATGTCTAAATGGCAGCACATGCCGAACACAACCCAGACATGATGTCGGAACACGCCCCACATACGATGTGCGATTGGCAACACAGTCCCAACCCCCAGACACGATGTTAATAAGGTTGGTCATGTTTGAAATAAGGTCAGTCTCGTGTTTGAAATAAGGATAGTCATGTTAGAAATGAGGATAGTCATGTTTGATATAAGGATAGTCATGTTTGAAATGAGGTTAGTCTCATGTTTGAAATGAGGATAGTCATGTCAGAAATAAGGATAGTCATGTTTGAAATGAGGATAGTCGCTATATTCACTATGAAGTCAGTTGCAGTACCAGGCACGACTTCCCAATGGAAACCCAGTCCTAACACACCCCAGACATGATGTCAAAACACGCCCCAGACACGATGTCCGATTGGCAGCACAGGCCGAACACACCCCAGACATGATGTTCAAACACGCCCAGACGATGTACGAGTGTCAATACAGGCCTAACACGCCCAAGACACCATGTCTGAATGGCAACACAGACCTAACACGCCCCAGACACGATGTCTTAGTGTCAACTCAGATCCGAAAACAACCAAGACACCATGTTTGAATGGCCTAACATGCCCCAGGCAAGATGTCCGATTGGCAGCACAGGCCGAACACACCCCAGACATGATGTCCAAACACGCCCCAGACACGATGTCCGGGTATCAACACAGGCCGAACACGCCCCAGACACGATATCCGAGTGTCAACTCAGTCCGAACACAACCCAGACACCATGTTTGAATGGCCGAACACGCCCCAGACACGATGTGCGATTGGCAACACAGTCCCAACCACCCCCCCCAGACACGATGTTAATAAGGTTGGTCATGTTTGAAATAAGGTCAGTCTCGTGTTTGAAATAAGGATAGTCATGTTAGAAATGAGGATAGTCATGTTTGATATAAGGTTAATCATGTTTGAAATGAGGTTAGTCTCATGTTTGAAATGAGGATAGTCATGTCAGAAATAAGGATAGTCATGTTTGAAATGAGGATAGTCGCTATATTCACTATAAAGTCAGTTGCAGTACCAGGCACGACTTCCCAATGGTAACCCAGTCCTAACACACCCCAGACATGATGTCAAAACACGCCCCAGACACGATGTCCGATTAGCAGCACAGGCCGAACACACCCCAGACATGATGTTCAAACACGCGCCAGACGATGTACGAGTGTCAATACAGGCCTAACACGCCCAAAACACCATGTCTGAATGGCAACACAGACCGAAGACGCCCCAGACACGATGTCTGATTGGCAACTCAGATCCGAAAACAACCCAGACACCACGTTTGAATGGCCGAACATGCCTCAGACACGATGTCCGATTGGCAGCACAGGCCGAACACACCCCAGATATGATGTCCAAGCACGCCCCAGACACGATCTGTCCGGGTATCAACGCAGGCCGAACACGCCCAAGACACCATGTCCGAATGGCAACACAGGCCGAACACACCCCAGACATAATGTCCAAACACGCCCCAGACACGATCTCCGAGTATCAACACAGGCCGAACACGCCCAAGACACGATCTCCGAGTATCAACACAGGCCGAACAGGCCCAAGACACCATGCCCGAATGGCAACACAGTTAGGCCTGTATTGACACTCGGACATCGTGTCTGGCGCGTGTTTGGACATCATGTCTGGGGTGTGTTCGGCCTGTGCTGTCAATCGGACATCGTGTCTGGGGCATGTTCGGCTATTCAAACATCGTGTCTGGGTTGTGTTCGGACTGAGTTGACACTCGGATATCGTGTCAGGGGCGTATTCGGTCTGTGTTGCCATTCGAGCATGATGTCTTGGGCGTGTTCGGCCTGTGTTGATACCCGGACATCGTGTCTGGGGCGTGTTTGGACATCATGTCTGGGCAGTGTTCGGCCTGTGCTGCCAATCGAACATCGTGTCTGGGGCATGTTCGGCCATTCAAAAATGGTGTCTGGGTTGTTTTCGGATCTGAGTTGACACTAGTACATCGTGTCTGGGGCGTGTTCGGTCTGTGTTGCGATTCAGACATGGTGTCTTGGGCGAGTTAGGCCTGTCTTGACACTCGGATATCGTGTCTGGGGTGTGTTCGGCCTGTGTTGCCACTCGGACATAGTCTCTTGGGCGTGTTCGGCCTGTGTTGATACCCGGACATTGGACATCATGTCTGGGCAGTGTTCGGCCTGTGCTGCCAATCGGACATCGTGTCTGGGGCATGTTCGGCCATTCAAACATGGTGTCTGGGTTGTTTTCGGATCTGAGTTGACACTAGGACATCGTTTCTGGGGCGTGTTCGGTCTGTGTTGCGATTCAGACATGGTGTCTTGGGCGTGTTAGGCCTGTATTGACACTCGTAGATCGTGTCTGGCGCGTGTTCGGACATCATGTCTGGGGTATGTTAGGACTGTGTTGACGCTAGGACATCGTGTCTGGGGCGTGTTCGGACATCATGTCTGGGATGTGTTCGGACTGGGTTACCACTGGGAAGTCGTGCCTGGTACTGCAACTGACTTTATAGTGAATATAGCGACTATCCTCATTTAAAACATGACTATCCTTATTTCTGACATGACTATCCTCATTTCAAACATGAGACTCTCCTCATTTCAAACAAATCTGTCCTTATTTCAAACCAATCGAACCAACCTTCCTCGATTCTATACACTCGAGACACTCAAGTATGCTGTCCTCGGCAAATGAAAATCTTGCCCGAATCTGCAGACTAAGTTCAACAAGAAACGACAGAGCATGAGAGCGATATCGCTATTCATTTTTTCAGAGACTTTCGCTCATAAGTACGGATTCACAGCGCACCCTGTTACGTAATAATTGCATGTTACTGCATCACCACATAGAATTATTGAAAACAAACACAGCCAGAGACACTAAATCGCCTTATCAGCGATAAATTTAGCGTATTATTTAGTAGTCTAACCTCAGAATATTCATTGTTCGCACAAATGCAGAAAAACACTAGATTGGCAAAATGTTGCGAAAAAAAACACTAGAACACTAGGACGACCGAAAAATCACTAGATCTAGTGTTAAAACACGAGGAGTGGCACCACTGTCTGTAATCCTAACCGAATGCCGCGGTGAGTCGCTGGACTCTACAGAACAGACCTATGGCTCTTTGCACGAGAGGTTGAGAGTATTTATACGACTGACAACGCAATGCTCAGCATTCTGACATTTGCATTATGTAAAACCATTAATACTACAATCCGTGAACACCATGAGTTGCGATATGAGTGTTTTATTACTACATCGACCCAGATTCCGAATCACGACAATTATGTATAACAGTTTGCACAGCGTAATCCGTCCGTCTCCGTAGCGCAATGGATAGCGCGCTGGACTTCTAATCCAGAGGTTCCGGGTTCGAGTCCCGGCGGAGATGCTTATTTTTAGTGTTCGTTTGAAACTGACTAGTTTAGTCACTTTCAACAGGAATCCGAACAATCTTTCTCATGGGTGCAACGTTAGAATTTGACTTGTTGTTGCATTTATTGATCAACTTAATTTGTCATTTAAGAGATTCGGTTGCATTATCCGAGGGTTTTCTTTTAACCACGTGCTCCTTACTACGCTCGACTATTTCGTATGGTTTATTCATTATATCGCAATCTTGTGGCGTTTCAAAATGATGAAATTTCTAATAAACTGAAGTCAACCAGGGCTGATCTAGATGTGGGCGATGAGAAATAGATTTCAATAAAAGCGAACAAACAAACATATCCTATTTATCGTAGATATTACGTGTCCACGGCCTGACGTATCGATCTCGCCTTTCGTGACATGCCACCCCATTTTTTGTCGCTTGCTTTTTTCTGTACTATCTTCTTTACTTCTCGTCATTCAGTGTGCATGCCGCCTCATTACATCGCCTAGGCCAAGAGCGGCCAACGCGTGGCCCGCAGACCCGCAAGGTAATTCGCGAAATTAGTTATAATGTCAAAAAAATAAAATTCCCAAGTATAGTTTATTGTCAACTTGCAAGGCCAACCAAATATTTGATTAGCCTGACCGGGAAATTTGGGATGGTGATGACTAAAATATAAGTTCCGACGCATTATGGCGTAACCAGTGGCCAGCCGCCCCATTTTTCGTAGATCTTCGTATATCAGGGGTCGGCAACCTTTTGCTAGTCGCGGGCCAAACTTCGGGTGTACAACCTTTTGGCGGGCCGGATTCTTTCCTAGTACTATATTTTACGTTCACTTCGGTATATTATCGTACATTGCTGCAGTCTCAATCATACCAATCCGAAGACACATGTATTTACACTTCAACGACGCAGAATAGGCCTAATTGTGACAATTGACGCAGCTTTGCTTTGTGAAAGGTTTTTAACTTCTGGTAACAAGTCAGATGAAACAAGAATCAGACCCTATTCAAAATGGACGTCCGAAATACGTGATCTTAGCTTGCTCTTCGTGAATTTCATTGTTCAAAACTATTGTTCACATGCGTACGTGCTTCCAAAAATCGATGCAATTTTTTTTGCATTGCTGGTCAAGCTGGGATAAAGACCAATTTCACGAACGCACTCTTTGTCAAAGTCATGCAGTCATGCTCTTGGTATAAAATTTGTCGTTCAATTCAACTGCATCGCATTTCAGAAAGGCCCATTTGAAATTTTCAGGCAATGGTTTTGCCGTCCACATTAAACAGAGTACTGAATAGTCAGAATTCATTTTGTAGAGAAGGAATGTCGGAAAAGCGGGTGAATATTCAGTAGTTAAATTTTGTATCACAGTTACAAATGTAATGTTGGTACTAGGTTTTCTCTCCTCCAGTATAGGAAAGTGAGCATAATTTTTTTTGTACTGTTGACATTTCAAGAGTCACAGATTTGTTTTGAATGCCCCTCAACATCTCATGTATGTAGTTGTTTTCCCCCTGAAGTTGCAAGTTGAATTTGTTCAGATGTGACGTTAAATGTACCAGGAAAGCAAGATGAGACACCCATTTTCGATTACAAGATTACGAGTCGGCGATATTTGTATTTTCGAGGAAAGTTGCTATTTCATTTCCCAGTTCATACACTCGTGTAAGCATAGCTGCTCGACTCAATGAGCGAGCATGACAGATATAGGCCTACATGACATCGCCATATTGATTCTCTGCTTCTAGTAATATCTGGCGTAACTGATTCAGTTGATGAGACAAAAATCATATCAACAGTTTTCCCCATTGTGGCCAAAACACTATTCAGGTTTTTTGTCTTGGCACACGATGCCTTCTGGAAAATCAAACCATAGACAGGCTAACTAACATACGGAGGCTAGTTATCTATAATTGAATAGTTTGAGATTCCGTCATTGCGTCTCAGATGCTCCAAGCGTTTTTGAAGCAAAGGAAGAACACCTTTATTGTCACACGACTCACACCCCGTTAGAGTGATTAGCCCTTTAAAAAAGCACGAAACACCTTCGGTTGCGAGATACACCCGATTGATAAGTACTGATCCAGTCTAGTCTATCTCCATCTCCTACTTCAACCACCTTTGTTTTATGGCGTAACAATAGACTAATACGATGTAGGCTACTATTATATCGTACAATGCCGCATTTTTTCATGCAGCGCTGCACTGCAGATTGAAACTCATTATGAAGCGGCGGGCCGCATTCTTGTGATAACCAATTATTATGTCGCGGGCCGTACGATTTCGCTTGGCGGGCCGGATCCGGCCCGCGGGCCGTAGGTTGCCGACCCTTGTCGTATATGAACATAAGTAGCATAGGCTATTTCGTTATAGATCTATTTGACTTGATATTTTTCTTGACACTTCGCGCAATTTATTGGCACTAGGTTTCTTTCTTTTAGTATATATTCGTCCCTTCCTGAAAATTATGGCGGGGAAGATAGCGTAGTGGTAACGATAAGCGCCTACAAATCTGGCGGATTCCCGTCGGAGGTTCATCTGGGCCGTCGCCGGTCTTACGGCGATATAAAAGGCATAGGAAAAAAGACCCGCCGAAAGAAACCACTAGCACAAGGAATGGAAAGAACTAGTAGAAATGGCCGCGGCTTAAAAAAGGTCAACGTCCGAAAAAGAACTGTGACTTGGGGCACTCTAGGCCGAGGTGGATGTTAGATTAAAACGATCGGAACTGCGTGTCATTCGACATCCTCCTATCCGTTTATTACATCGCATTGTGTCTTATCGCATTGTACATTGTGTATGGCTTGTTCAGATGAAAATTATACCCCAACGATTATTGAAGCTACGCCCGATTTACAGAATTGAGTCTACTAGGCTATATTCGCAATTGTGAGTGAGCGTGTCGTCCTGTGCATGTTACTTCGGGTCTGCAGACGCAGAAAGATCGTCGGCGATGAAACCTTTGCACGAAATGATAGACGCATCGACACCGAAATCTTCGGATTCATATGTCCAAAGCGCCGAATATATGAGCCCAGCGGTATGCAGAAGCGACCCGCAATATATGCATATGAAAGTGACATTATTATTGACGGAATTCATTTAGTACATTTGAAAATTTTTCGCGCTTCGCGGGATTAGCACACTGACTTTTCATGATATAATGTTATCGATTTCTATGTTCAAATAGGCTATGTCCATTGTTTAAAAAAATGTCCATTAAGGGGTTGAGCGAAAACGCCTTGGTGGGAGTTCTCCCCCATCACGCCCTATACCAATTTCGCTGGCTACTCGGTAATCGGTAGCCCGTATCATTAACATTACCATGCCCTTATACTTTCTTTACCTAATCCTCTTATCCTTATCCTCTTAACATGATGATTTGGATAACTGTTGGAAAATGTTTTCATTCAAAAATTTAACTAACAAACCAATTAGGCTACTGATAATGAAAAATAAGGTCTCGGCAATATATGCTACCAATTGCAAATTATAGTATCCTATCATCAGCAGTCAGAAGGGTACCTATACCACCTTGATACCGTACAATAGGCTAATTATATTCAGGTACCGTGATACAGGGGATATTTGACAGAGTTGTTCCTATCATTTCACTCGTAAAAGTGGTGAAAAGATATCCCGCAACTTTACTTTTTAATGGTCGACCAGGGTAACTTCGAATAATGCTTGCAAAACTGGATTTGAAGCTGTCACTCTCATTGAAAATAAGTGAACATTTTCATAGTCGCTTTACTAATAATTTCTTAAGTATTTTCGTACTGTGTCCCAAGGGGTTGAAACCTCTCCACGGAATCCATTTCTCTATTATGCGCGATTTTTGGCCTAGACTCTATCGTTTGAAAACGAAATCAAATGAGATTTCTGCAGCTGCATGTCAGAAGCAAGTTTTAAGATATGTTGTCGTGTTTTGGAAATCCGCGGTTCTGATTTGATCTTAACGAGAACCGAAAATTAACTTTCACAAAGATAGGGGAGGCGAACTGAATAATGCGTAACGCTTTCTGACAACGGCTCTGGGACCTGGGTACGACCGCAGCAGGCATTATAGACTACACCAAATATGATATTTCAATGAACAATTGAACATATCCCGTCCAGCCTATCGATTTCTACACACAGCTTATCTTGAAGTTCTTCTGGAATAGCGCAGTTTTTGCAGTTTACAGTAGGCTATATAGCCTATTTACACAAAGAAAATTGAGAAATTTGAAATGAATTTGAACTCAAACCTGAGGGGTACCAGCTGCGGGAGCCTTTGACTGACCAAACGGGTACCGCGAGGACAAAAAGTTTGAGAATTACTGGCGCGCGTAATTGGTGTCTTACAAAAGCTTATAAATATAAAACGAAAGTTTTTGGACTGTGCGCACTGCGCAGTGTGCACTGTGCAGTAATGTGCTACAAATCGGCAGATCACGAGCCTGGTGTAAATGACTATAGTGAAACACCATGAAAATCCAAACAACAGCATGCAATAACAACAACAACTACTACTACTACACAACTGCTAATCCCCAAGCGATGTCTACGGTATTCACAGCTACCTAACAGTATCGCGATCAGCTAAATAGCTTTTGCACATGTTTGATTGAAAGTATGTCGACCGAGATATTGTCATTTAACTATACTCGTCGTGTTGATGTTCAGCAGCTAAAGAAAAATCGCACGTTGTAGGTAGATATAGGGATTGAATTTCAGCCAATCTAATTGGAATAAGAATTACCTTTGGGCTTCGAATTTGCATTCGCATCAATGACTATAGGCCTAGTCTTTGATGAAATGCCGGAATCCTTTGAAAACAACTAGCCTATATTATATGTTGAGGGAATTCCATACCAAATACCAAGTTTATGTAACACCAAACGATGATCCAATGAGAAACTATAGAAGGCAGGTGTAGCCAAACGTTTTAGCTCGAGAGTCGCATTCGACATCGGAATCCATATAGTCCTGAGGTCTCAAACACGCGGCCCGCCAGAGCATTTTGTGCGGCCCGCGACGACATTTTAGATTTTTACAAATTTGACAATATATAAATGTCAAATATATCTTTTCAGGTTATAAAGTGTAAATTCCCTCTAAAATTGCTCTGAAAGCCTGAAACTATTCATCAAACTTCACTATCACATCAATTGCAAACGCTACCATGCAGTGGAAGATTCACTATTTCGCCACATTTTCACTTCATGATGATAAAACCTGACCCTTAGACGATTCGTGACTGAAATTTGTGAGTTGGATTTGGACGCGACCTTTCTTAAAATTACTTGAACTCGGGTTGACTCGATGGAAAAATGAAAATGACTCGAGTGGACTCGGAATGCCGTGAGTTTGTTGGAACCATGGACGCAACAAACTAATCGCGTGTCATGGGAATAAATAGATCAGAAGGTCGCAGTTTGGTATTTCGCTAACTAAGCAAGTAGTTATGGCAGCCAGTGGCAATTTTTTAGTTACATCTTCGGTCGCTTAGTCGCTGAACCATGTTATTAAGGCCACTTCAAGGTACCGCTCCTATTTTTTTCCGCTCCTATTTTCGAAGATATTTGACCATGCGATTAATAGCCTACTTATCAGGAGTATACCCGAATCCTGGATTGGAATTACACTGTCCAACCCAAAAATGTTGTGATATCAGATCAGTCTCTATTATCAATCTGATGAATTGGAAATATCGAAAGGCGATAACTTTAATGATGACATCATACATTTGTCCGCTCATATTGTGTCTATATCTTATAATTAATATATATCAAGTACAACAAGAATTTTATTTAAATAGTTTTAAATGTGATGATTTTTTTACTGCCAGGCCTATAAATTGATACTAGAGTAAATCACATTTTGACGATGTGTGTTTATTGTCAGCCTGTTGCCAGGACAATTCCATCCCGTCAAATAAGGCCTACTTGGAAAGACATATAATACCCCTATATATGCTGCGGCCCGTGGCGTCGTCAAAATTGCAAAACTGGCCCGCGGGGACGTTTGAGTTTGAGACCTCTGATATAGTCCATAGTAAAATCCACATTGGAAGCCGAAACGCTATCTTTTCTTTAATTATATTGTAACTGAAGACATGGAGATACATATATATACCAGGGATTGATAACCAGTCAGTCTAGATGTCCCTGATATATATAAAAGAAATGAAATATTGCTTCGATGAAAACGCAATTGGCAAAATTACCCTGCAGGTATAAACCGCTAAATCAGTGGCTTTAATAGCGACGACAGAAATTGTCATCTCTATTCCTCCTTTGCTTTAGTCGTAATGTGCGATTCGGTTCGCCTCGCGTATGCGTTGTGATATATAAAGCATAAACGATTCAACTGCACACGCGGACGTTGGAATTTGATTAATTATTATTATATCACCACCCGGGGTTCTCTCGTGGCATGGGATCTTTTGAATCAGAAGTTATACAGGAGTGCGACCACGGATTCTTAATGAACTATATCACATTCTCCATGATGGAAACAGCATATAATGGTTCGCATTAGCGTTTTCGCTTCTGTGATTAACTATATGTTATGGTGTAGGCCTATTTTTCCATAAAACTCAAAATTCAGTGTGTATGTGCACGTTTTTGGCCTTTTCGGAATAAGGTGTCAATGTCACGAACTTTTTCCTAACGGTGACTAAAGTGAAACCGAAACACTGCCTTCAGATGTTTAAAATGTGTGCTGAACATTGAACATGTTCGAGATTTGCTGCATTGAGGGATTATTGAATGGAAGTAGTTTCTCTCTAAATCTCAACATCTGATAGAAATGTGCTGGATAATCCAAGCATTTTGAAAATAACTCATGATTGCTTCGCGAGCCAGATGAAATCGTCTGCGGTGGGCCGAAAAGCCGAAAGCGTCCGCCGCAATCGCAAAGATACGAGGGCGAGATTTTTTTCATTGGCCGGCTTAGATGATAGGTAATAGTTACAAGCCATTCTGCTGTTACCTTGACAAGATTTAGTAAAGGGCGACGATCTGCGTTTTTGCGCATTTTCTGCAAGTCATGTCGCCGTCGAGGTGATTCGTTTCGTGGTGGAATATTAGTCCATCCTCAACATTACCGGACCACGACTGACCTATCGATCTCGCCTTCCATGACATGCCATCCCATTTCTTGCTACTTGCCTTTTTCTATATCTTCTTTACTTTCAGTCTGCATGCCTCCTCTTTACATCGCATAGGCCAAGGTGGGTGTCTGATTCAATAGACTACTCCAAGTCGCTTCGACACCTTCCTATCTTTTCTTTGTATCGCATTTTTGTGGTGCATTGAACCTATAAAATTGCTAATAAACCAATGATGATGATGATGATGGTGCCATTAGGGAAAATGGTTCCGTCGGTCCAGCTTTTGTTTAACATTTGGAATGCGTAGTGAGACAACTGCCGTATAGCCGTCATTGTAGACGTAGAAAAAGAAAGTATGTCGGGCGATCGCGAATATGGAGTACGAAGAAAGTTCAATATATACGCGGCCGCTGTGCTGATGATCGGCCCTGCCGTCAACGCGTTGCGAATATAAGCGAGCCAACAAGTGATGAAGGACGATGATCTATACTAGGTGTAGCCTTCCGTATGCAGATTTAAGTTGTTGTAAAGCAGCGGTCGCCAACTCAAAACTGGTCGCGGGCCACTTTGCAAATTTAGTCGAGGCCGCGGGCCGCAAGAATGCAATATCGAGACAAAATATGCCACACTTTCAGCAATCAGATTTTTAAATCCGGATCAATGCAACGCTGTGTTCTCTAACATGGACGTCGACGCGGGCATATAGTTACCACAAAATAAAGTAATATTTTATGAAAGGAATACAAATACAACAAAAATATAATGATCAACAAGTTCATTTTTTTTGAACTATGGGCTAATACCTGCTGACAACGACATTGGGGCTATATAGCGAGACAATTTACTATAGCTGAAATACTATATCCTCGTAAATGTTGATCTGATAAACGTTTTCTACGCGTCTCAGACTTTGCAGCAGTGTCATTGCACGTCAACGTCGTCAAGGCGGTATATGCCCACTGCTCACTCTTATCAGATGATTATGCCTCGATCGAATGTTGTTACCATCGCCGAAGCCGTTTCAGCAAGTGGGGGAATGGTGATGTTATAGGCACAAGAGAATAGCTTATTTTGAAGCCACAACAACAACAGCAATATTTTGCAACTAGTCAATTTTAGCATTTTAAAATGACATACTCTGCGTTCTTCCGAAATCCGAAATCAGATCGCGCGCCGCAAAATATGACCTCACGGGCAACATGCATGTGTGTATGAATATCGTGCGGTGCTAGAGACTACAGCAGCAGGTGTAAATTTCGCAAAACATCAGGGGCAAAAATTTAAAAAACACGTCCTATTCCTTTTTTCGAGACGCAAAAGTCATAACAACAAATATGATGCCGAAAAAGATGCCCAGATTTTGGAAAATAAACGAAACAGAAGCCCTGATGATGCTGGAAAACCTATTGATGGAAAAACTCAACAGACATGTCTGAATATAGAGAATAGTCAACTGCTGAAGCCTGGGCACAACAGAAAAATAGCTCAAGTAAATGTATATACATAATGTAATCTAACCCAAATATGATGCTACGTCAAATAAGACATGTATTTCGTAACAAAGACAGACGAGTCGAGAAGTCGATTGCATTTTATTGTTATTATCTGATGTTAGGCTACTTCCTCCTTTCCTTCTCATTTTAGTTACATGTTCCATAGGCCAGGGGCCGGCAACCTTTCGTATGCAGCGTGACAAAATATGTCACTGTCAAAATATTACCAACTGGCGTGCCATGATCATCGTTTCAAGCGAGAAATCCCGCCAATCACTTTTCTAACGCTGACCACAGCATCGGTTACGCCAGTGGTTACGAAAGTATTAGTCGCAAAGGATATATATATTTGGGTCGCTACCGCACCAGAGCTAATGTTTAATGTACGTAATATATGTGCCAATCGCCAATTTCAATGATCCAGGGTTCTGTGAGTTTATAAATTTCCTGCAAGGAGCTCGTGATATATAGGAAAATGCTGGAAACCATCGATGTAGGCCACGCATAGCACAGAATAAATAAAGTTGTATATGAAATATACTATGAAGGAGATACTGCAGTGATATCGACCTCACTGAATCAATTGTTTGGTAATGAATCGTGTTGCATAGAACTGCGAAACGTACACTATATAGTTGTGCGCACCTTCTCTATTCTTTTCTGTGACGAGATATAGCGTAGCGGTCCACAGCTGCGACACCAATGCGTTGCGGGTTCGAGTCCGACCGAGGTCGACTCCAGAATATCTACCTAAGCGTTGGAGGTATAGCTAGGCCCATCCTCGCCATATTATCAGTGTAAACGGTATCTTATATAAAGGCTAGAAGTGGGCCGTGCTACAAGTCAGCAGCTTTACGGGGCCCAGGCTCGATTCCGCGACGGAGGTTTTTACGGAAAGAGCTTGAAAGAGCGCACTTACAAGGAATGGAAAGAGACGAAGCATCTAAGACAGGGGCGGGCAACATACGGCCCGCGGGCCGGATCCGGCCCGCGAAGGGATTTTGTCCGGCCCGCGGACAGTTTTCCGTCATACATGATATAATGTGGCCCGCAGCCCCAGTCTGCCGAGATTCCCCACTACTTGCTTACTACGTCAAATTTTAGTGACTGTATGTTATTCTATACGTGTATCCGCAGCGTGCGAGAGTGGAGCTTACGCGAAGCGAGAAGACTCGCATTATCGGCATTTACGATGTACTCAACTCTAATGTCGTTTGTGGTAATCATAGTGTTTGTCGAGTACAATGACCATTTACACCAGGCTGATATACCTTATTTTTGAATCCGTAACCGCCGACTTGTAGCACGGCACACTTCTAGACTTTCGTAAGACACCGCTTATGCCAGGGGTCGCCGACTCAAAACGGGTCGCGGGCCACTTTTCAAATTTCGTGGAGGATGCGGGTCGCATGAATTCAATATCGTGATTAATTAGGCCACACAGTTGAGCAACGACGCTCGTCACCTACTCAACCCTAATAATAAGCTGAGATCTTGGTAAATTTGGGGTACCTGACTTATCGAACGCCTTGAAATAATTAGGGATTGCACTGTGTGTTGATTGATCAGTGAGAAGCAGACATGGCGGCGCCTGTATGACAATGTTATTCTCAAATCCACATTGTCTTCGCCATTATCGGCGAGAAATGGCTTTGAAGTGGCATTGCTGTCGTTAAAATATATTCATTAAATACGATTTATTCTTTGTATATGTGGATAAATGGGCGAATAATGTATCGATTCAGCAATCCGGCCCGCCAAGTACTTAATTTTCCTATATCCGGCCCGCCGAGTGGAGAAGTTGCCCGCCCCTGATCTAAGAGAAGAACTGCGACATCTGTCACTATATGACGACGTGGCTGCCAGTTTAAGACACCGCAACTGCAACCGCAACTATGGTCCTTCGGCATCCTCCTATCTGTTCATTACATCGCGTTGTGTCGTATCGCATTGTACATTGTGTGTGTCTTGGTCAGATAAAATATAATCTTACGATTATCTTATCTTAGGCTTACCATACGCCCGATCACAAAGTGGGAAAATTTCACCGGTTTTTGAGAATTCTACCCCGGTTTTGGAAGTTGCAAATTTCTGAAAAAGTGTCCTCTTTTTAGATTTCCAAAATATGCTAAGCCTATCTTATCTTATCTTAAAAATGAAAAAAACTTGGCCTGGTGTAAATGACCATAGTAGTCGACAAACACCATGAATACCACAGACAACAACAACAACCTTCTCAATTTCATACATGCACGTAAAACGTATAGGATACTAACATAAAAATGCATTTATTTCGATATGCGAGGGTTTTGACTACGTTTCAAGAAACTAGAGAAAATCGATTCGAATAAAATTGCACATATTGGTTTATAACAGTTGTTCTTATAACCGATGTTCCACGAGCCTGTTTCAGGGGTTGCGTGGAAGTCAAGAAAGACGCGCGCTCAACTCATACGTATATGATTTGCAGTGATAAGCCCATTGGTCAGCATTGGTCGCAGGCAATTAGGCCCGATCGGTTGTCGAATTCTGGCAGTTTTGGCACCCGTCATGTGTAGTGGCGTACGCAATGGAGGTTGCCGTTCATAATCGAAACCCCGACAACCGACATTCTGAAATGCCGATTCTATCTATAGGCTCATTCGTAATTAAACCATTGGTATTACGTTGATGCGTTTCGAATAATACGATGACACTTTCCAAGGTGAAGCCTCGTCTTTCTGAACTAGTACCTGAATGGAAACAACAGAAGCCACACTGATCTTCAATAAATAGGGCTATTCGTTATAATGTTTTTGTTTTGTGTGAAAATTATAGGTTAGTGCAGGGGTCGGCAACCTTTTGCTAGTCGCGGGCCAAACTTCGGGTGTACAACCTTTTGGCGGGCCGGATTCTTTCCTAGTACTATATTTTACGTTCACTTCGGTATATTATCGTACATTGCTGCAGTCTCAATCATACCAATCCGAAGACACATGTATTTACACTTCAACGACGCAGAATAGGCCTAATTGTGACAATTGACGCAGCTTTGCTTTGTGAAAGGTTTTTAACTTCTGGTAACAAGTCAGATGAAACAAGAATCAGACCCTATTCAAAATGGACGTCCGAAATACGTGATCTTAGCTTGCTCTTCGTGAATTTCATTGTTCAAAACTATTGTTCACATGCGTACGTGCTTCCAAAAATCGATGCAATTTTTTTTGCATTGCTGGTCAAGCTGGGATAAAGACCAATTTCACGAACGCACTCTTTGTCAAAGTCATGCAGTCATGCTCTTGGTATAAAATTTGTCGTTCAATTCAACTGCATCGCATTTCAGAAAGGCCCATTTGAAATTTTCAGGCAATGGTTTTGCCGTCCACATTAAACAGAGTACTGAATAGTCAGAATTCATTTTGTAGAGAAGGAATGTCGGAAAAGCGGGTGAATATTCAGTAGTTAAATTTTGTATCACAGTTACAAATGTAATGTTGGTACTAGGTTTTCTCTCCTCCAGTATAGGAAAGTGAGCATAATTTTTTTTGTACTGTTGACATTTCAAGAGTCACAGATTTGTTTTGAATGCCCCTCAACATCTCATGTATGTAGTTGTTTTCCCCCTGAAGTTGCAAGTTGAATTTGTTCAGATGTGACGTTAAATGTACCAGGAAAGCAAGATGAGACACCCATTTTCGATTACAAGATTACGAGTCGGCGATATTTGTATTTTCGAGGAAAGTTGCTATTTCATTTCCCAGTTCATACACTCGTGTAAGCATAGCTGCTCGACTCAATGAGCGAGCATGACAGATATAGGCCTACATGACATCGCCATATTGATTCTCTGCTTCTAGTAATATCTGGCGTAACTGATTCAGTTGATGAGACAAAAATCATATCAACAGTTTTCCCCATTGTGGCCAAAACACTATTCAGGTTTTTTGTCTTGGCACACGATGCCTTCTGGAAAATCAAACCATAGACAGGCTAACTAACATACGGAGGCTAGTTATCTATAATTGAATAGTTTGAGATTCCGTCATTGCGTCTCAGATGCTCCAAGCGTTTTTGAAGCAAAGGAAGAACACCTTTATTGTCACACGACTCACACCCCGTTAGAGTGATTAGCCCTTTAAAAAAGCACGAAACACCTTCGGTTGCGAGATACACCCGATTGATAAGTACTGATCCAGTCTAGTCTATCTCCATCTCCTACTTCAACCACCTTTGTTTTATGGCGTAACAATAGACTAATACGATGTAGGCTACTATTATATCGTACAATGCCGCATTTTTTCATGCAGCGCTGCACTGCAGATTGAAACTCATTATGAAGCGGCGGGCCGCATTCTTGTGATAACCAATTATTATGTCGCGGGCCGTACGATTTCGCTTGGCGGGCCGGATCCGGCCCGCGGGCCGTAGGTTGCCGACCCTTGGGTTAGTGGTTTCGTTATTTGAACACTCTGTTGATTCACACATTATTTTGTGCACCAGTATAATGTATTATATATGCCTATAGTGAGATGTTTATCGTGGTAGATTTTCGTTTTATGAATTTGGGTTACATATTAGCGCAAGAGTTCCGCGGGTTATGAAGGTTAAGAAGCACTGCATGGTTTACAAGTAGCCATAGACCGAATTCAGCCGTGGTGTAGTGTGTCGACTTGCTCAAAAAATAATTCGTGTCCCGGAGGCGTTATGATTTTCCATTTTTAAGACTCTGTTTCACTTTTTGCAACCAGTATGGTTCCAACGAACCATTTGGGACAAATCTTCAGAATAACGTGAAGCATCATATTGTTAATTTATTCGCTAAAAGCTTTTCGACTCAGTAGCGGACGTCAGTTGGCTAAGGGTGCATTTGGTTTGCTTCAAATGATTTCGTGTGCCATGAAATATCGTCTCGCGTGCATTTATCGCAATCTTGCGGGGAAGCGAGTGGCGCAATGTGCTCAGCGACGCGGTCACGACACCAATGGTTCTTGGTTCGAGTCTCGGCTCTACCATGTTTTGTTTCTATGTGTCGGAGGTTATCTGGGCTCCTCATCGCCGATCCCACTGTAACAGTGTGTTAAAAAGCCCAGACACAGAGCAAGCCACGCTTTCATAAAGTCGGCAGCTGAGACCCGAAGACGGACGCATGCAAGAGAAAGAGTGAAAGAGTGAATGCGCTGAGTGAAAGTCGTCCAACGAAGCAATGCATGATGTTGAAGATACTGACTGTACGATGAGTCTGAACTGTACTATGAAACTGAACTGTACCTATATCTGTGTCGTGACGCACAAGGCCTAAACGGCGATAAGCGTCACTGTAATACCCGTGTAATAATAATAATAATAATCGCAATCTTGCGTGAAAGCATCTGAAGGGGGCGCGAAACTTCGGTCAACTAAACAAATTTTTCGCGATTTACCTCCAATTCATAGTTATTGCTCTGTGTATAGTCCGAATTTCATAGTTGAGAATTCTCTCACCAACAGTCATAACTAGGGCGGTTATTTTGACATGTCAAAATTTGTCAAAGTTGTAGCGTTAGGTCAAAATTGTTCATTGAGTCAAAATTTTTTTGACGTCTGCATTTCGTTCGTATATTAGATTTTGCACTGTCGGTGAACGGCTATCTGTCTGCTACTGTCGGCTATATTTGATATTTCACAGCTTTCAGCCTGCTTTATAGGCCTACCGTTGTAAACGGCTTATTGTCTGCTCATTGTGAATCATAAATGGTCAAATAAAACAAATAGGTATACATGGTATTATGGTCAACGTACCGCAATATCCTAACTGAAGAAAGACTTCTTGGGCATTGCATCATTCTTATATTGAGAAGCGCATGATGAAAAATTGTAATGTAGACAACATTTTCAGAATGAAGCAACAGGTGTGTCACCAGCAGTGTACGCACAACTTGAGTGTTGTCAGCCAACAACTGCTGCTGTTGAACGTCCTTGGGAAGTTTCGTAGTAAGGACATGCACTTTCTACCCAAGAATGTAGGAAAGTATCTCTCGTTGTACTACAATTTTTTTAAATCATTTCTACCATGATACGTATTGTAAACACTGGAATTCTGCATAGAGCCAGATTTCATTAAAATAGATGTATTTTTTTTCATGTAAAAAGTTGCCTGTTTCTAAGCAAATTTTAATTATTTCTGCCAATCCACTATTGTGCGTGATGTAACTACAATAATTTTTCATAGGTTCAGATTTCTTTAAAATGAAGTTTTTTTCATGTAAAAATTTGTTAGTTTTCGAGTCAACGAAAGTTTTTTCAGGCCAAACTACTTCGTTAGGACAGCCAGTTCCAACCAGAAATAAAGATAAGTGGTAAAATTTTAACATTATGTGGGAAGCACCTAATTTGCATACATTAGGTCAAAATTTGGTCAAAATTCAGTTTGTTTAGGTCACAATTTTCCTTTTTCAGGTCATAAAAACCCGCCCTAGTCATAACCTTCCATATGCCATCAAATTATCTGTTGGGATTGCTAGCATTCTGATTGCATTTTGTGATATGACGATAAGGGCCGAGCGAAATTTTTCAGTATCATAAAGGGGGCTATAAAAGTTTGAGACCCACTGTACTATAGAGACTTCTGTTCGCGACTATTGTGTTAAACGCATCAGTGGCGTCATATACCTGGGAAACGTAATGTTCATTCTGCCGGGGCTCACCAGCAGTCTTTGTAGATAGGTTTGCCATTTGGCTATTGTCACGGCAAAATTGTTAAAATTCCGCTGTATTTTACGATTACACGCTCGATAAATGTTTTTTTTTCTTCAACAAAACACCGGTTTGGGGCAACGACTTATATACGCGTTTCAACTTATCATCTACTAATTAAACTTTAGAACTATCGAAAGAGTGGAATCGCAAAATGTGCTTTGTAAGCACAGTTGGTTGGCTGCATGCTTACGAAAAGTCTGTGCTGCGACCTGTGATACTCTCTGAACTACAGTAGTGCGGCGTATCGAGGGTTTTGGAGGCCAGGAAACCCTTCCTATTTCCAACTTACTTGTGATACGATTGTTGACATACCATGTTCTTTCCAATCATCTACTAGTTCAATCTAGTTATATTTAGTTGCGGATTTTAAAGGTCATTATAGTTCTATAGTTCTAGTTGCGAGTAGTTCTAATTATACATGGTTCTAGTTGCGCATTTTGAAAATCCAGCGTATAAGTCTACTGCCTACAACGACGGCGTGATGGCTTCACGCTCTGCGGCCTGCGGGTAACGATCACACTGCTTCAAAGTTGATCATTCGAAGTCCATTCGCATCTTCGTCTCTTCGTGCACACCAAAGTCATCCGGTTGTTGATCTCCACGAAAGTGTCATTAACATTTAGTAGGCCTATATATTCTACTGTTTAAAATCAAGTCAGTAATGCGAAGTCAAGATGCCGAAACTCATCCTCAACTATTGACAAATGCGTCAATTCATTTTGATCACTGATTATTTTATACCTATGTTATCCTTTATTTCCACCCAGTGCGTTTGTCTCTTCTTTATATTGCCTCGGACCTGGGTGTTTGATTGCAAAGACTACTCCGCATTCTCGTGGTGTTTTGAAATGATGAAGTTTGTTAATAACCGATACTGATCCACACAAAATAATTAGTCTGCCCCATCGCATGAACAAAGAACATAAATGGCATTTGGCCGTTCGCAGTTTATCAAGAAAACTTATCTGAATTCCAGTGGATTTTGCTATCGTTTCGCGCGGAGATAGCACGTAACACCGATCGTAAAAGATGTTTGATGAGTTCCGGAATACCGAAGATTTTAATTGTTACCATCAGCTCTTGAAGATCGACGGATGGCGACATTGAAGTCGACGGAGATTACGAACATTTTCGATGCCAGTGTCGGAGGCTGATATACCAGTAGGCTGAGTAGGCGAAGGTAGATAGAATGCCGCAAGTCGTTTCGCTTCAACAGTGTTCAGTGTATCGTGTTGTGACTCGTGCGTCTTGAAAGGATGAACAATTGAACATGAACATGCGGAACATGATAAATAAGTCATGGCCCGTAAGATTCATTACGTTCTATCTTATTGAGCTGGACGATTTCGATTCGTACCACATGCGATATCACGGATTTTACGATACCAATAACCAAAGAATATATCTTTATATAACATAATAACATCTCCTACTTTATTCTTTACCCAAAACAACCCAGATGTATCGGTTTACGGCAGGCCTATGGCTATGCCCATTGCCCATGTCGTCGCGCAAGTTTTGATATCACAATACAAACACTTCGCCCAAAACCCATTGGTAGAGGTTGCCATGCGAAATCCTGGCCATCCGTATTGAATCAATGATATTGGTAAGGCTTTAGTACCCGACGGGGAGTCAGTTATCTTGTTCGGCATTTGTTTTCTATGTTCCGCTAAGCATTTCCAAGCGTCTATTAGCCTCGAGGGGATGCTTGCATTGTATTGACGAGATCGGTAACTATTGAGATTATCTTGTATTATGGGAATGCCGTACTCTCTTATCGCTCTCTATTCAGTCGCAAAGTAATTTAGACTTGAACCGTGACATTCTGTTTGATCTTAGCGATGATATCTCGCGGTGTTTGTTGTCGTCACACGTAATCTGTTGCCGTAAATGTCGCGGCATCTGGCGATTTTGTCGGCTGTTGCGTGAAAGCGATTACCATTTCCCTATGCAAGATTATAGTTAAGGGATTTGCGGCGACCGGCGTTTTCGGAGTTGACAGGCTGCAATATACAGGCTATATGTCCTACGAGTGTTGAGTTGTTCACTTCATCAGTTGTATGAGTGTGTATTGAAAGTGAATTAATATTATAGCAGTGATGCAGGTATTATGTAATGTCTAGCTATTTCCAGTAGGCCTACGGCACAGAGAGCGATTAATTCAATGCTTGTATCTTTGCTAATCATAGGATATTGACCTGATTATTCTGAATGCAACTCTGTAAATTCTGTAAGGAAGATCTCCTGCAAAATTATAAAACCTGCAGATTTCGTTGCGATAGTCAGCAGTCACCAGCACTGCAATAAGCCATAGTAGAGTATAGTTTTGTTGTATCATAATAAGCCCGATACGTTATAGTAAAACGTGACGCCATTCTCATTTCCTGAATGATTTTCCAATCGTTCGATTATTGATTTTCCGTTTGGTGCATATTAGCATTTATTTCCATGTCAACTTCAGGCACTTAGCATGCACAAATCCATTATTCTATGAGGTTGATAATGGCGTAAAAAAAAAAGGTATTTTTATTTTTATCATCAAAATACGAGAAATAAAGCAGTTAACCGTGATAATAAGTTTAGCCCGCTATAACAAAATGTTATCAAAGCCGGTGTGACTGATATGCAGTGGGCTTGATAAGATTACAAAATACAAAATTTTGAATTTTCAATAAAAAGATAGATAAAATAACATAAAGGATAATATAAATGCAGCATGGCATTGCAATCATCCTACAGATTTAGATCTTGGTTGTATTCATAGATTTCACAGTGTAGCCTCTAGGTATGTATTTTACTATAAGAATAGTCGAATGACTTTTGAAGACTGATTGTGGTTGATTTTGAAGAATGTTTAAGACTTGGATTTCATGCAGTAGTGTTTGACCTGAGTAGACATTTCTCTATAATTTCATTGTATCCTACCAACAGAAATATAAGCTTTCATAGCTTGAAACTCTTTTGACACGTTACCTAACTGAAGCAAAATTCCTATACTCGGCCTGAGGAGCCTTGTGATAACACAAAGAGCGATATATTATGGCTAGCAACAATAGGCAGCATTTTTACTATAGCGTGTTGGGTGCCTTTATTTTGTACATGCAAGCTAATGAAAAGCTAATGCAGCTAATTAAGCTAAGGAAAAGCTAATTAAGCTAATGAAAGGCTAATTAAGCTAATGAAAAGCTAAGTAAGCTAATGAAAAGCTAATGAAAAGCTAATTAAGCTAATGAAAAAGTAAGCTAATGAAAAGTAAGCTAATGAAAAGCTAATGAAGCTAATTAAGCTAATGAAAAGCTAAGTAAGCTAATGAAAAGCTAATGAAAAGCTAATTAAGCTAATGAAAAAGTAAGCTAATGAAAAGTAAGCTAATGAAAAGCTAATGAAGCTAATTAAGCTAATGAAAAGCTAATGAAAAGCTAAGTAAGCTAATGAAAAGCTAATGAAAAGCTAATTAAGCTAATGAAAAAGTAAGCTAATGAAAAGTAAGCTAACGAAAAGCTAATGAAACCAGCTAATGTAAAAATGAAGCCAATGAAGCAAGGAAGTAAGTCCAGATTAGTATTTTGCTCATATGATTCTGGATGTATCAAATCCGAAATTTTAAATCCAAGTTTAGAATCTGGATATTCGATTCTCAATAGGGATTTTTGAATTATGATTGCAATAGTGCTAATTCAGACCTAACTGCACCCTGCAAACCGGAAGATTTGACGGCACCGACAGGTTTGTTTTGGGGTGTTCATGGTGTGTCTCGACTACTATGGTCATGGTCATGGTCATTTACACCAGGCAATTTTCTACATTTTTATTCCGTAGCGGCCGACTTGTGCAACGGCCCACATTCTTGGCTTTTATAAGACACCGCTTACACGGATGAGATGGCACCTAGGTCGTAGGTAGGAATTCTCGAGTCGACCTCGGTCGGACTCGAACCCACAACCCATTGGTGTTGCAGCTGTGGATTATACCACTACGTTATCTCGCCACGACATACAGCGGTGATCTAAGACGAAGTTTTTCTGCCTACTCGGTGCTAAAGTGCCAGCACGCCTAGCATGATAATGTGGCCGGTTATGTTTGCAAACTGAATTTGATAGCGTGAACGAACATGAACATTGAACATCAACGACGTTTCAAAGGGAGTTCATTTCTTGATGGTAATTAGTTAGGAAGGCAAGGAGGATTTGAAAACAGCATTGTCTCACAAGCTCCAGCATGCCTGCTATCAATCAACGCATCACACAAAACTGGATTAACCCGTTTCGGCACGCGATATGTCTGGTAAACCGAATTCGCGTGGATATTGGTTGCGGGCTTGATAGTAATTTTTATTTTACAAATAAACTTCACATCATGATCGACAGATTATAATTTAGATTATTGATCGTTTTCTTTAGAACTGAATCATTCTGCGCATAATTTCAAAATTGGGAAGACTTCTTTTTCGTTACCTTTGCGAAACCTAAATGACGTACTAGTGAGACATCGGCACCATTGTCATCCTGATAATGAGCAATGAGTAAACTAACGTTGAAAACGTCCGGATATGTACTACTTTGTTATTGCATATATTTGCTGCGCTGAATTGGGATATTCACGTATCATTTCTGCTTTATAATATTTCACAGGGAGGGGCAAGGTATAGCCTATCGACTAGCGAGTCGTAACGCATTCACGCTCGTGATCTTTTATTATAATATCCGACAAGAATCATGCTTAGCTAGCGCGGAATATACTTGACTAGTTCCGCTTTAGTTCGCTTGAATATATTCACAGCTCCGCAGCTGCAAAACGAATTGGTTGGGGGTTCGAATCAGGCCCAAGTCGGTTCCAGTATTCCTACCCAAGTGTTTCTGGTTTAGGGTGTGGGCTTGTACTGCTCGTACGATCCGCGTAGACGGTGTCTTGCAAAGGCCCCGACCCATAATAGTCGGTGGATCAGGAACCGTAATAACGAATACCAGCCTGGTGTAAAATGACCAATGACCATCCTATAGTAGTAGAAACACCATTAATACCAACCTACTACGTTAGTGTGACCACTGATAAGTGTGACTAACTGTCTCTAACATCAATTTTGTAATTCACATATCGATACATTTGTACGTGTACTTGAGGTAGAGTTGCAACGTCACCACAGAGTTAACATGTGTTTATCAAAGAACCTGATTGTGACGTCCCCTCGCTTCAGAAATTGTGCAAAATTTGCAACTTTCCCCGCGCGGCAGCGCTCGTAGCAATCCCATTGGGGTCATCATTTGAGGTAGCGAAGAACAGTGGAAAGGATAGCAATTCTCATTGTTTTTTCCGCAACAGGGTTGCGTTTTCGTCTTGGATTATGTCTCATCCTTGTACTGTTTGCGGACTTGATTGTTTAAAGTCCGACGAGTACGTCGAATGCTACGAACGCAACAGATACTCTCACTGTTCTTGTGCGAAGATCAGTAGCTTCAATGAGCGGAAAATCCAGATTTTCATATGTCGTTGTTGCATATTCTTCGAAGGTGAATTCAATTATGAGTGGGCATTGCAACATATTAGAGCAAATCCGGAACATTGTACAGCTATAAAACGGATACTTAGCTTACTTTTCATTAGCTTACTTTTTCATTAGCCTAATTAGCTTTTCATTAGCTTTTCATTAGCTTACTTAGCTTTTCATTAGCTTTTCATTAGCTTAATTAGCTTCATTAGCTTTTCATTAGCTTACTTTTCATTAGCTTACTTTTTCATTAGCTTAATTAGCTTTTCATTAGCTTACTTAGCTTTTCATTAGCTTTTCATTAGCTTTTCATTAGCTTACTTAGCTTTTCATTAGCTTAATTAGCTTCATTAGCTTTTCATTAGCTTAATTAGCTTTTCATTAGCCTTTCATTAGCTTACTTAGCTTTTCATTAGCTTAATTAGCCTTTCATTAGCTTAATTAGCTTTTCCTTAGCTTAATTAGCTGCATTAGCTTTTCATTAGCTTGCATGTACAAAATAAAGGCACCCTAGCGTGTTTGCACTACTCAGGGGAGTATTTGTTGTATGACGCCTGTTGGGCAAGTTTGAAGATAAGTGTTTTACAAGGGAGGCAAACACACATCCTTTTGCATGGGCAGCATATTTTACCTGTCGAGATTGAGGAGTTGGAACTGTGTCGGTGTATGGTATCATGGAACACTTTCAACTGATGTTCATAGAGATAGAAAGGAATTAGTTCCCTTTGAGTTCGACTTGAATGTTCAGTAGCTTACTGATGATAAGCCTAAGAATGAAGGTAAGCAATACTTCTGTGGCGTGTGGTGTCATACCATTCCTATTGTGGATTGATGATACATTTTGCGTTAATAAAGGAGTTACTAATGGTAACATAATGGTTGTACCATACTATTGACAATTTATGATAGCTATGCAGGCTTACCTACTGTATGCTTTTTAAGTAGCAGTAGGCTATCCACTTCGAATTGGATAGTTTATTTTGATTGAAAAGAATTGTGTGACTATGATGTTGATTATAGTGTTGTAATCAATTGTAGTTATTAACATCACCAGGTGTCAGTACGAAGCTATTTAGTTTTCATATTTTGGGATATTATATATATTATGAATAGTGGCTTCTGTAATTAAGAAAAAATGTAAGTAATACAAATACTGCATGATAACAAATAGCATATGGTGTAATCTACTGCGTTCAGACACTGTTGATAAATATTCAATTATCTGTTAAACAATGCAATGAATGTTATAAGTCCTAACTGTGACAAGTCACACCGCACACCTTAACTACGCCTTGAAGATGTTACGCTTACGTCTACGTTATGTTATCTTGCATCTTAGTGAATCATAAGTAACCCGAGTCCCGAGGCAAGGATTTTATATTTTTATGTCAGGTCTGAAGCAATTTCCCGAGTATTTTTACAATCCGGCCAGATTAAATAAACATCAAAATAATGGCCGATATTGCTCTACCATAGGCGTATAATTCTAGCAATTTGATCAAATTATAAATGCTTGGTTGGTGGTTGCTTGCTGCTTACTACAATGCTGCTTGATAAGATAGATTGCTGAGCACTTTTGCACTGGTAACACCAAGGGTCGAATTGGATTATCTGGATAATACAGTTTCATGAAAGTAAGTTGCATACAGTAGGATATTTTACTCAGTATTTTGGTCCCTCAATTTGTACTATGCCTGATCATAGCAGTAATACCCATTGCGGATGAATCTGGAGTACACTTTAAGAAATGCCGCTGATTTGAACATTTTCACCTAAATTTGGATCAGTTTTGGATTTACTATCCAGGGTTGTAACCAAGTCACAAGGCTCCAAGTCACCAGTCAATCTCACTTCAATAGTTTTGACTCGAGTCATTTCGAGTCATTTTTGATTCACCACCGAGTCAAGTCCGAGTCCAAGTCACCGTTGACTGCTCAGCTTCAACTCTGTTTGGTGATATCGAATGATTCGAGTCATTACAACCCTGTTACTATCTTCTCGAAGACAAATTCAGATACGGATTCGAACTTAAACCTAAAGCCGAAATATTGGAGAGGATTATTTTTGAAAGTATTAAATTATCTCATGTCTACTTCATGACAATGGGAAGTTGTGATGTTGGCTCAAACGAAAAAATATTTATGTGCGTACTGTCCCCACCAGGATTCGATCCAATCTGTGGGCTAATTTTGCAAATAATTTCCAACCTGATTCATTCTGGCCCCTAAAATGCTGGCAAAGTTCAAGCATATAGCAAAATGCGGTAAAGTCCCAGCCAACTGCTTGACTTCATTGCACAATGTAGGAAAGTCAAACTCCAAGTTATATTTCACTCAGCCCTTACCTAAATAGTCACTGACTTGACTAGGCCTGATCGAAAGTCAAAAACTACATGCTGACAATTGAAGATATGATACAATTACTCTCGTATTCTACCGGCTGATGCTTGAAACATCGTTATTATTTACAGGATCGATAATACTAAGAGATGACTACGTCAGCCGCGCTGCATTCACCTCCGCACAGGAAGTATTCGAAACGTTTCAGCGCATTGCAAGACAGCTTAGTTAAAGAAATTGGTTCGGTCGAAGAAAGGTGGGAATGGCGTAGTATATATACATTTAATTGTTACTATGGGCCCTGTAACAATGTGTTCAGTTCGATAGTTCAGTCTGTAACCAGGAAATAGGTACAAAGACGTACGGTTCTGTTGTAATTTCCTGTTGAAACTCCCGTAGTTAGTAGAAAGTATTGGTGAAGCGTGAATGGAATATCACTACCGTGTGCTGTGTGATTGTCATGCCCATCACTAGAAAAATGTCATCAATATTTTAGTATTTAAAATCTCATGTCCGTAAATAATACTACTGGAGCAATTGTTTTGTAGATATATGATTTCCATTCCTGTTAATTAAGTAGCCCCATTAGGCTTTCTGAAACGAGGATTATGATTGATCAAATTTTACTTAGAAGTACTATGAGTGGAGCGAGATGTGATAGTTGTTTTTATAAACCTAACACTGTTCACTTGATTAGATTAATAGCAGGTCTGCAGAGGTGTTCTTAAGTGACTGTAAACCAATTAGGATTACTTCAAGGTTCCAGGCTTCCAGCTATTACGATTTCAATGGAAATAAAGTCAAAACTCAAAACTGATAAGTTTAGTATTGTGATAAGATAACTAGTTAACTGTGATCCAATTTATTTGAATTACTCCCACTTGCAATGCCAGTACATGGTACTAGGCACTGTACCTTTCAACATTATGATGACTTTTCAAGTTATAAAGATAGAGCTGTGAGCTGTGACTATAAACTAATGCAAACTGCAATAGTTATTTAAAGAGCTTCTTGGAGGTACAAAACTCAGTCAACAAAAGGAGTTCGTGTACCACCTAGAAATAGTACATTGAATGCTCTCTCATTCACGAAATTTCATGCTGGTGACGTCATATTTTGTGATACGATTGTTGATATACAATGTTCTTTCCAATTCTCTACTAGTTGCTGACGATTACCCCTGACGAGTGTCAGCCGAAAATATTCGGGTTCATTTCAATATGAATATACTGTTCAGTTGAATAGTTATTTAATAGATTTTTTTGGAGCCGTAGTATCAGATCGGTGTTTCTGGACAAATTGCTTGTCAGTCCCATAACGTTATTGTGGTCATTTATGGCAATGCGTACATGTTATGAATAAATCCATATTTACTTTCATTGTGAATGCAGTTCCTCGTGCATTTTGCATTAACCCTTTAATCTGTGTGCGGTTTGCCTTCCAAGACATTCTGTGTGGTATTTACACGATACAAATTTGACAACACGCAAGTTACGGGTTAATGTCTATTACTGTACTCGCTACTGTCTGGGTTTAATTTTGCTAATCACGAATGATGTGAATGTGACAATGCGATAGGCCACTAAAAGTGAAATGCAATCCCATAATTTGCAAGTTGCATTCATAATAGTTTCAGTATCTATATAGAATGTGATAATAGACACTTTGCTCAAGTTTGATTATTTCCTACAGCGATGTATGCATGTTATGAATTTGCATTTCCGGAATATGCTGGGAAAAAGTAAACAATATTATTTAATATGAAGTATAGGCCTTTGTAGTGAAATCAAAATCTCAACGTCATTATTCTGTCCATTAGAAAATTGTTCTATGAAAAAGTTGTATGTCTCATCTTGCCCGGTGTCTCATCTTAGCCTCCTCTCCCCTATCTCAAAGTGCAATAAGCAATGGTCCTGCATTACTTCGATATTGCCACCATCATCATAGAATGAAGAATAGTTCGACTCCTGTGGCTGAAAAAAACTCAAATGCCCCATGCGGCACATTTGATGGCCTTGCCTTACTTGTTTAGTTTGTTTTATAAATACCATTGAGGATATTTCTAGGATGGGCTGTTTGTCTGCTATTATATTAGGTAGATAAAAGGGGACATTTCATGTATTGTCCATCTATCTGAATTCCTCAGAATAATGTTGGTGTGTACAAGCTAATAGTGGCTGTGTGAGTTATCTGCACTGGTAGGTCAACAGAAACAGTGGAATTAGAATATATTATGCGGATTGCCGAACTATATTATTTTGATTGCAGACCTAAGGGCATCTATTGTAAATAAGGGGAATATTTAACTTAGCAGTTAGAATAAGGGCTGAGTGGTTTCTATTCGACGGGATTTAGTTTCCAAGATGATCTATCGGTTATTACACACTGTTTTTTATTCTAGGTTTTTGGAAATCTATAAATGTTCAATTTTGTGGCTGAAAATCATGCATAAGTTGAATTCTTCAGTTACTACGACATCTGCCTGTCTTATTGCAGAAAACTTCTATATCATATTCAGCCAATCAGTACTAGTAGGCTTGTCACAATGATTTTCAAGAGGGCTTGAACCATCCATTACAGACACGAATTAATGTCAAGAGTCGGTAGCTACAATTATAGACTGCCATCTGTACAACACCTACAGTACATAGATGTTTGAATGTGTTGTTAGTTCATTTTGGAAAGGTAGGCTTACATTATTGATTAACTACTGCTGAGTCAAGCTTTAAATTTGTTAATTTTTCTGCCAGATACTTGTAAACATTCCTTGAGTCAGTTGTTGCTGTATGTCGGCTATCTCTTCTAATCAAGGAATATACAGAAGGTTAACTGTGTTGCCATGTCATACTTTGATACTTGTATTGATATGACGGAAGATAGCCTGGTAGTTTTGGGTGAAGTCATTCCACGCCATAGTTGTGTGTCCACAGTGTGAGTGTATAACTGTATATTCTTGAGACTTTACGGTCAATAAGAATTCAGAGGTAATTTGATTGACTTTGTTTGTCAAGAGTCAAACCAGGGGTGTGTGTAAATTCTTTGCTTTGGTCCCATTGAATTACATGGTCATGACAAACCGGTAAAACAATATTTGGTTGATGATAGCTTAAATTTTGTTCAGCTTTGATACAGTGCTACTAAAACTCAGTACCGGTAGTGGGGTTATCATAAATTATGCTACTGTTACCATATTTTGATATGTATTTATCAAGGTATTGATCACCATGTAACTTAAGGAGTGTAGTAGGCTACTAGTACCACCACTGCTTTCAATACACAATGGAAACATTTTGTTCATATAAACTCCGTGATTCATAGGGCTGTGTTTATCAACGTCATGTTTCATTGATACAGCATTGGAAGCTAGTACAATTTCCTTGCCTTGCAAGAACCAAGAACCACAGTCCAAAATGTATTTGTTTTGATCTGCATTATGTCATATCCTGTAGTATCAAGGCGTTCCGACTATGCAGTATCCATGACAGTGTCTTGCTGGTGATTCAACAGGCGGCCGGCACTTCCTTGATTTTGTATCTTCTAAGAATAAGAGTTTGATTTCTGTCTTATGAAATGCCTTAGTAAGTTACACTAACTTTGATACTTATCTGATGATAAGATGATAGTGGATTTAAAAAATAAATCATGAATTTCTTTTGGTTCGATTGAAATCATATTTTTGTGCTGGGTAACTATTCAAAGATACTATCTAGTTGTGATTGGATCTCAAAAATACATCTGTAAAGGGTGCCCAAATCTTCACTAGGTATCTAATTATACATGTTAGTAGTCTGTAAGTAGAGATGGGTACATATTGTATCCTGTCTTCATGAATATGGATTGAGCACGATTTGTTAAAACAGAGTACAAATACGATGCTGATTCTGTCCCTCAATACGGATCGGAAGATCCATGAGAGTTGAAGCGCATATTTTCCACTGTGTGTATCTTTAATGATTCATGAGCTCCGCCTTCACATATATATAATCATAATTTGCGATTGAATAGGAATTGGAACTTAGTGGAAGTGTGAAAACACAATGACACAAAACACAAAGAGGCGCATTTTATAAGTGAATATGGAATAAGTGTAGGCTTACTTAGTAAAATAATATTATGGAGATAATCTCAAACATGAAAAAGCCCCATCATAAAGCTTCTGTGGCAGGCATTGCCCCATAGGGCTATTTACCGGTTATACCTCTTCAAAATAGCTTTTATTTTGTGAGGCAGGTCTATATTATCTTAGCCATGTTTAGGCAACTTGTTTTCTGTTGGAGGAACTGAATTCGGAACTATGGACACTGAAGATGGGTGAGTGCGGTAGCAAATGCATTTTGAGCTGTGCGGTGTCCGAGTATGCGGCTATTATTTGTTGAAAAATTACTAATGCTGATATATGTGATGCATGTTGTATTTACGGGTGGCCTATTGACAGTGATGTATCTTGACATCATCGGCGTTTGATGATGATTGTTGTTGCATCTTAATCTGATTACAGAGTGTGGTATGTGTTGATTGTGAATTTTTGCGGTCGGATTATCTATAATCCGCGCCTAGTGTGAGATGTAGGCCTAGACTTCACATTTGTTTCGCTGGTACTAACTTTTCTGAAATTATGAAAGTTATTGATGAGCAGAGTGACTTCAAATATGCCTTGTTAAGTTAGCGAAATTTAATGCCAGGATATGTGCGTTTAATGCGAGTTCATTTAGATTTTTATTGAATCAATTTCATGTAAAGGTTCTGGCAAGGTGTGTTGGGAATTGGGATTAGTCGCATTCACACTATACCAGAGGTCTCAAACACGCGGCCCGCGGGCCGCATGCGGCCCGCGAGACCATTTTGTGCGGCCCGCGACGGCATTTTGGAATTTCAAGTATTCACCAATATATTCAAGTGCCGTATATCTTTTTTAGATATATAAACCTAAAGTTAACGCTCAGACTACTATAAAATAACCGAAATCTCAACAAACTTCACTATCACATCACTGTTAAAAGCTACCTTGCTGCGGAAGATCGACTATTACGTCTCATTTCTAGTTTATAATGATACGACATGACCCGTTGATGATTCGTGACTGAAAATTGTGATTTGGTTTGCTGCAACCTTTTCGTTACTCGATTTCGGATTGACTGGGTGAATAAATTAAAATGACTCGAGTTGAGTCGGGTCAAACGTCAAAATCAGAGAAGGACTTGCGACTCGGGTCGGTGACTTGGTTGGTAATCCTACGGACGCAACAATCTATGATACTGTCATGGGGAATAGTAATATATATAAAAAGGTTGTAGCTTAAGTAGCGTGGGGTATATAGCTATCTAATCAGGTCAGTATGGCAGCCATTGGTATTCTGTGTTCCCCGTGACGTATAGTTGAATATATGCTAGGTGTTGTTTGTTCTCTTTATCCATGTTATTATCGTTGGCGAGTAAGATATTAGTACACTCTACAGCTGTAACATCAATGAATTCTTCGCCGATTGGACATTTCAATTCCATGGGTTCTTAACCAGAGTCCGTAGACTCCATCGGGGTACGAAGCACCACATCAGGATGTACGAGATGCATCGTGGAATTACGCCTACATGCTGTGGAATATTTTCTTGGCCAATTGATTCAACTGGAAAATAGTCCCCGCGCTGCGCGCGATTTCATGTGAATAGGATTCTGATTTTAATATAGGTACCACCAGAAACTGTGGTGTAAATGGACAGGGGCTACGAGAAATCTTATCGGAAGCACAAGAAGTACGATCGCTCAAAAGGTTAAGAAGCAATGCTATTACTATGGCTCAATAATGATTATATTTAAGTTGTTAATGGTTATTGATATATACCAATATTAATCGAAGGCAAAATCTAACGCGGATTTAGTTTGACTTTGGCAATGACAGTAACAACAGCCGATACTTATCACGACTGTATCAAAACCAGGATTAGGCTACACCGCTAAAATGCTCTGATATCAGATCAATCTTCAGTAGATTTTAAAATATTTTACATAGAATTGTAGCACATTAAATGTCCACTAGCTGCAATATTATAGCCCGACATGAGGCATGCTCTCGTATGATGTCTATTACTCATTAATGAAAAAAATTATGCCCGACACAAAATCAATTTTATTGAAATATTTGAAAATGTTTTTTTTTTCGTCTCAAGAGTGAATAATGCCATAGTAAATTACATTGCCACGATGTTTGTGGAATGCCTGTCTGCAAGGTCCCGTCAAATAAGGTCTACTTTGAAAATTATACATTGAATATCCCTAAGATTGGTGCTGCGGCCCGCGGCGTCATCAAAAACTGGGAAATGGCCTGCGAGCACATTTGAGTTTGAGACCTCTGCACTATACAGATACATTGGAATGTGAATAGGCACGGCATCGAAGCATTGATAGATTACTGACGACTCAGTACACGGCGTCTTAGTTGTATGGCTTCCAAGTGACGTCACAAGACATGGCAAAACTAAGGTAGCCCTATTGATCGTGTTGCCACGCTGTACAGATATGGCGATCATGATTAGATCAGAGAAGAAAGGTTCCTGCAATTAATGTCATGTAGGCTAATCGGAGAGATGGTTCAAGTTATCCTCGACAATAATCCAGGGAAAATGCCATAAAATAATTTGTGTATGTGTATTTAGATATAGTTTTCAGGCACTTGTACTTGAGTACAATGCAGTTTTGCTTCAAAATTTCAATACTTGATCATTGGGAGTGTGTGAAAGGGCATGATGGAGCTTACCTGGCATCCTTGGTGCCAAATTCAGAGGTGATAGTGACGTAGTTTTGTTGACGAAGCCAATATTTTCTGCCGATATCAAAACATGAATTCTAACTTGTGACAGTAGTTTGAAAACCATATCCAGGACCAGTATAACCTTCATTTCTTCACAATAAAACTAAGTAACAAATAAGTATGGCAGGCTACTTCCAGTACAACAGGCATATCTTGTAGTTAGGGAAACACAACTATTCAGTGTTCTCACCAATAAGTCAGAGAGCAATGGTTAGAGTTACATAGTGTTGAGACTCGGGTCCGAGTCCATATCATAGACTTCACTGTTCATTATTGAGTTCAAGATGGGTTCAACTCACTTCTGTGACAATCTTGGGTGATATCGAAGGCCTTGCATTTATAATATACTCATTGTTGTCTCCCTTGACATGTTTATTGAATTATTATAATACGTTTATTGGGTTTTTGCGCCTATTTTTCAAGTGTCGGTACTGATACACGAGATCGAGTCCACACTAGTACATATCTTGACTCAACTCGAGTCGAGTCATTTTCCCGGTGGAGTCAACGAACAATTGTGACTCGAGTCAAGTTGTGATTCAAGTCATTACAACCCTGAGTGATACAATACTGATAGCTTATAAAGTTATACAATATAGGCTTCCAGATTGAGTATTCTATATAGTCATCCTTTGATATCTAATAGCCTGCTCAATAAAGATACAGGATATGTGATAGGATAATTAGAGATTTGTGATTGTTTACCGAAGTAGGAAAGAATGATTTCTCGACACAGATTCAACTCGTCAAACATTCCTAGATATTCAATCGCCTGATGATTCCCTGGTACCTTTAATGCTTTGCTAAAAAGGATTGCCGTAATCTAAAGTAATAATATATGAATATATATCTATCCTATAAGTTTCATTCACTCATAATAAAACTACAGCTGAATAAAAAACTATCACTCCTACTCAAAAATGCTAACTAATTGGAAACACTACTTTTCAGCATACTTGAGACACACAGAAATGGCATTTAAGTTAATGTGAAATGAAAACTCTCTCACTCTCGGAACAATTGTACAAGTGATGATGTCATTAAACAGGTTGATGAATATTGACCATTGTTGGACGATACCAATTTTTTCTACGGCAGCATATGTCGGTTAGGCTCTATTCTCAGCACTAATTTGCCTTCTAATTCGCAATATCATCGACTACTTCTACAAAATAACCATCTCCATGCTGTATCTGTCTCTGTACTGAACTATACTATACTAGTGTCAGCTTGTAATACTCGAATGAACTCGCTTCATAGTTGGATACATTGCTGAACCTTACGTTGACACATGGAGACTGCATTGATAGCGACAGTAGCTTGGGGCAATTTCAAAAAATTACTATCTGCGAAAGATTTGAACACAGTATTTACATTCTTTGGTGTTCCATTTGAAAATTCCTGCTATATTTGTCATGTTTATCTTATTAACCCTCTCCGCTTCCTCCCGTACTGTTAGTAATGGGAACTGTGTTTTTGCAGCAAAGTGGTTAATTTTTGTTGCCAGTCTCAAAACCTTGGATATTCGGCTTGTAATTAATAGTTAGCTTTCTGCCATTGGTGCTGAAATTAGGCCTGGAAGGCATATCTGATGCCGAGTCGGATTTGCTAATCTGATGTAAGTTTGTAGGATACATTTGTTGGTGTGAGCCGCGCTCTGAGGTAGGGTTTTTATTCCGCGTTTGAAAGTTTTTACCGAGAATTTTCTAATTGAAATTGATCTGTCTGTGCATGAGATTTGCGTGGAGTTATGTTTCGATTTATTGTTTGTCGTACGTCAGTGTGTCACACTGTTAATGGATTGGATTGTTTGGTTTGGTTTAAAAATAACGGTTTGACTGAATATTAGTCTCTTTGACTTTTCGGGAGAATAATACTCATCCCAGTGTGACAGCCTTTGCTGTAGTTAGCCACATTTCAGTAACTGTTGTGATGCCATTTGTAGTTGAGTTATTGACTTATTACAGGAAACGGTGTGTCATTATTTATAGCCTTCAAGTAGTGATTTATGACTGTTCACAGGATTGCTTTGCTCCTTTAGTAAGGTGTTTGGTGTTGAATGCCAGTCTGATTGATGGTAACCTAGCTTATAGTTCATAGTAAGGTTCTTGTCTCATAGCTAGCCTGCCTAAATACCTAGTGCTGTTCACCTATTTCAAGATTTATGTAATTTATTTAGCCCTATGTAGTTCCGTACAGCATCAATATCACTTCACATTGCAGCCTTTACTGTTATGTCTGCCATTTGTATCATTGTTTGATTAATAAGCCTAATTTGTGCCCACCACGTTAGCTCATTTAAACTCCGACAGGTGTTTTAATATTTGGTGTCAGTATACATTTGCCGTGCTTACCTAAAGCTAGCCATCCCCAAAGAATTCCTGAATTATATTTCCATTAAGGTGTATCTGGATTGCCCTTTTATATTACAGTAGCACACTAGCGTTGATAGTGTAAATCTACTCTCCCCTCATCTGATTACCTATTCTATGCCTTAATGTAACACAAAACCTTACAGACAATGGTAACTCCTGTGGGGTTTAGCTGGTGGCTTACTAGAATATCCAATGCACAGGAAAGTGAGGCTTTTGTGAGTCATTTGTTGTGTAGCTAATAGAAGAGAGCTGCCGGCTAGTAATTACGTTGTGTTGTGTGTATCATTTTAGGCGTTGCTGCTTGTGTACCGTTCTTGATTTGTGATTATATTGTTACAATGTAATATTCGGATTTGATGTGGAATTATATTGAACATATGAAGCTATGAGTCATAGTTTTGTAATGCATGATCTCAGAGGTAGCTAAAGGTTAGTAGACGGGACTGTAGCTGCAGACATTTTAAGTTTTAATGCCTTGATGGGTTTTTGTGGCGTAGGTCTATATTCAACTGAGGAAATTGTTTAAAATCTTTGCTGAATGGTTAGTTGTTGAGCACAGTTCTTCATCAGTGCATTTGAATGTATTTATCACGAGTTAGAATTATATTTAAATGCCCCCAAAATACTTGAGTTTGAGTAAGCTACTACATCACTTGGCAGGTTGTAGGTTAGAATAGGTATATTGCCTTCAGATTTAGGAATAGGCTTACATGATCAGTATATCATTTTGAAATATGTTTCCTTATGCGTAATGCAACTGAAGGAAGGCATCAAACAAGGCCAGACTCTGCTGAACATTAGCATTCAGCAACGCAGGATATGGCCTAGATAGGCAATATGAAGCAGATCATGATAACAAATGGTCTGCAAATTTGAATGATTTTAATCTGAAGACTTGGTTATTTACTAAACATGAATGTAATTTACAATGTGTAAGACATGTCGCTTTATCAAAACGCTATGAAATTGAGCCTGGCTCTATGATTATTATTGTCAAGTCCATGTCCTGGTCATAACTTGCATTATTATTACGGTATGTTATTGGTACAACTTACTACTCATATCCATTTGTAGACATCGTTAGTAGGCTCGGCAACAAACTTGCGCTTGATCTTATGCAAATATTTTCCTACTAGGTTAACGGCATATCAAATCAGGTTTTATGGCCTCAAGGTGTGGAACAATTGCATGTTATTTTCAAAAGTGTCACTTAATTGCTCAAATTACCAAGCCTTGCAGTTGTTTGCAACATACTATGTCTATTTCACACGCTGCACAAGTTGCCAATTATCACCATGATATTTTTACAACATTGTTTTGGCTAGCTTGCTTGATTCGATAAGTAACCTAAACGTTTGATGAGCATTAATTTGATGGATGAAAT
Organism: Botryllus schlosseri; assembly: GCF_051294905.1. NCBI lineage: Eukaryota > Metazoa > Chordata > Ascidiacea > Stolidobranchia > Styelidae > Botryllus > Botryllus schlosseri. The sequence continues at coordinate 29,965,812 of NC_137236.1, forward strand.
GGGATTGTTGTAAATAGTTGGTCAGTGAGACAGTATTTTTACTTGACTGAATGCCGAGTTGCATACTTCATTAAATTCCATTGACTTACTACTGTGCTTGCAATACCTGTGTCCAAGTCTAATTACAAACACCTTGGATAATAACATGACTGGAGATGATTTTGAACAATCAGTGGCTGAGGAGGTTGTCAGCTGAGTAAGATGTTTTAATAGATATGCATACTGGGGACAGATAGCATTGTGTCTGTGTTATTTTTGTGTAATATATTCGTAGTTCAAAGGAATTTTATGATTTGACTTGAGTGAGAGCTGGTATCATGTTTATTTGTGAATTAAATTGTGAAATAACTTTATTAACAATGTACTAATATGATGTCAAATATTGATCTGTATGATCATAAACCAAGTTATGGTCAACTAAGTTCGACCTGTCATTAGACATTAGCACGTAATTGATAACCTTTTTCACATGCAGGTAGTGAAGATAACCGAATGTACAATTGCATAGTATATTCATATTGAAATGAACCCGCATATTTTCGGCTGACATTCGTCAGGGGTGATCGTCAGCACCTAGTAAAGAATTGGAAAGAACATTGTATATCAACAATCATATCACAAAATATGACGTCGCGGGCATGAAATTTCGAACAATCAAGGCGAAGAGAGCGCGATAACTTACTATCAGTTGAATTTGTTCAAATTTCTTTGACTGTGATTTAAAAGCAGCAGTATCTGAACTGTTGTGACAACAGCTTGGTGTAGTTCAGGGGTCGGCAACTCAAAACGGGTTGTTTTTCAAACTACGTTGAGACCGCATGCCGCAAGAATTCAATGTCGAGACAAAATAGGTCACACAGCTCAGCAAACACGCTTTAAAACTTTACTTCAGTACTACGGTGTGCTCTGTAAAAAGGGCGACGGTCATAGTTACCACAAAAAAAGTAATATTTTATTAAAGAAATACAAATACGACAAAAAATATCACCATCAATAGGCCTACTTTCGTTTCAGCAACTAAAGAATCTATATTGGGGCTAGCGAGAGACTGCACTATCTCCAAGTAAAGCGAGATCTTATGGGGATACCCTAAGCTGTTTTCTAAATGTCTCGGTCTTGGCCATTGCATGTCAAATCCCGTTTATATCAGCTGATTCTCTTTCGATGGAATGCTGTTGCCATTTCCGAAATCGGTTCAGCTAGTGAGGAATTGTGATTTTGGGCATAGGAGAATAGATTATTTTGGAACAGCAACAACAATATTTCAAAACTGAAATCAATTCGTCTTTTCAAAACTCGTTGGTGACTCCTGGTGCAGTGCAACATACTTTACTATTACACGGGAATTGAATCCTACTTATTTGCTGGTCTACAGTATGTCTGGCCTTGCAGCGCAGATTTTCTATGTTGTATTACATGAAACTAACATAGAATAGGATGAACGTTACATTTTGCTGGAGGAACTCTCAACCATTGATATCGCTTGATGGTTGACTACGCGAAAGTACTTCAGTCCTCTTATCCATACTCGACTTGCAAACTTGAATCCACTCAAATCGCACAAAGACTTGTGCCGGCCCTACTAGTCTAAGTTTGTATTGTTTGTCAGCAAAGGCCGTGGTACAATCGAAAGTGGCATTACCTTCATCTATGAAGTTATGGATATTCCTCATCCTGATATCTCATTGAGGCCATAATCAACCATTTTTACTAGCGCTGAATCCAAACCAAGTACTAACTACTATGATGATTCAGTCCCGTAGTGAAAGTCAATTGATGTTTACGAGTGTCAAAATTAAACACTTCTTGTCACTTCATCAACGAAAATTATAATTGCGATACATTATTGCCACTGCAGGACTCTTAAACCCTGATAATATAGTAGCCAGAATATGATTTAAGTCATGCAGAAGAAGGCCGCACACGTTCATTCGAAATAATATACAAAATACAAGTTGTTGTAACTGGCATCATTTGTTTTGAAGCGTCCTACGTTATGTATTTAGACACTTCATAATTAGCGACATACTCGAATACTAGATTTTGCCCAGACCTAATTAGGACCCACTCGCCAACCTGAGGCATGTGGTAGGAGACATTGTATGAATGCTGATATGTTATAAAATTCTGTTATTTGTGGTTGAGTTAGCGGATCCAAACTCAATTCTTAGGCATAAGACAGATACCCGTTAGTGAAATGGAGAAGCAGAATTGTTTTTCATTTTAGGCCTGTATGAGGAATCATGCCCGTTGCCCTTCATATCTCTACAGCAGTGGTTCCCAACCTTTTTTTAGACACGCCCCCCTTCATGATAGTGAAAAATTTTGCGCCCCCCATATCGTCATATCGCAAAATCCAACCTCAACAGATTGTTTGATGACATCGAAGGTTATGACTGATGATGAGAGAATTAAAAAATATGAAATTAGGTCTATATATAGAGAAACACGTGAATTGGAGGTAAATCGCACGAAGTGATATTTTTTCAGTTGACCGCTTCTTCGCGCCCCCCTTCAGATGCTTCCACGCCCCCCAGGTTGGGAATCACTGCTCCACAGCCTGGATTAGGCTGTAAAATCAAATTAAACCAACACCAATATGAATAGACACTCTTTGAATTGGTTATACAATTTAAATAGTAGGCTATATTCATATTGAAATGAGCCCGATTATTTTCGGTTGACACTTTCAGCAACTAGCAGACGATGACCTCTGACGAGTGTCATCCATAAATATTCGTGTTCATTCCAATATGAATATACTACTCAATTGTATATTGAAGTTCTGTACCTCCAAGAAGCTCTTGAATTGGTTATGCCGGCTAGTCGGATATGAGTGCGTGTTTCCGTAAAGATTTTCTTGAAGTGGAGTGCATTTGTCAGCTATCGGTGAAAGTTCTGGGTGACATCTAATGGCCTTTGCTTTTTAGCAACGTCAAAAAGCTTTGTATAGTTACTAGAAACCCTCTAAACCAGTGGTTCTCAACCTGGGGGGCGTGAAAGCTTCTGAAGGGGGGCGCGAAGAAGCGGTCAACTACAAAAAATTTTCGCGCACTGCGCGATTTACCTCCAATTCACGCGTGTTTCTCTATATATAGACCGAATTTCATATTTTTGAATTCTCTCATCAACAGTCATAACCTTCCATGCCATCAAACAATCTGTTGGGGTTGCTAGCATCCCCGTTGGATTTTTTGATACGACGATAAGGGGGGCGCGAAACTTTTCACTATCATAAAGGGGGGCGTGACTTAAAAAAGGTTGAGAACCACTGCTCTAAACTACCATAATGCAGTAACCTAGTATAAGAAGAGGTTGATAATATTATTTTGACTGAACAAGCGAAGCGTTGGTTATTGGTCATTCACTATTTGGGTATAATCTACAAGAGTTTCGATATGTATTTTTAGATTGTGACTAAAATCAGTTTTGTCAAATTCTATATATTCTTGCAATTCACTGACACCAAGAAAATGCATGCGCGATTGCTTATGCGAGCTTTGTAGAAGGACCTATTAGCCCACGCTTGCTGTGGTTCGGTAATGGCACCGGTAATCTTTTAAAGACTAGAGATAATGTTTCTATCGAGTTTGCGACATCCGTTTCTGAAGGCAGATAAGTCATCTTCAATTTACGAGTAGGCATTGACATTTTAAAGGCACTTCCCGAGCTGTCATTTTGTTGTGTTACTATTAATGAGCGGAACAGAATTTGGCCTTGGGCAGCTCAGTGAGTTAGATGAAGGAGATTATTCTGTGTTTGTTTTCTTCCGATCGGAATGTAATGTCTTTTATGTTTCCAACTACAGATTGACACTATTTTATCAGATATCAGCTTACTCACTTGAGGTTGAAACAGCATACTGTGTACAATTTTACCAAGAGGCTCATTGACATTAAAGGCAGATCAAGACTAAAAGCATTGGATATAAGTTGCGCAAATGCAGAATATAATATGTTTGGATAGAAGAAGATATAGTAGAAACACTTCATCACCTAAGATTACTGCTTGTGCTTGCTAATCGAAAGAAAAAATTTACTCATGATGGTTATTGTTCTTACTGTTTGGGGGTGGATTGCTTATTGCTGTATTTAGTAAAATATGCCTTTGGATGTAGCCCACCTTCTACATAACTAATGCATCGATCTGATGTATGACTATTTTTGTGCTTCGAATCTGTGTGGTATACCCGTTATCATGATGCATTCAAACCTAGTAAGAGATTAATTTGTTGAACCGTTATGTGTAGACAGCATTGATATTTGTTGGCTGTGATCGCAACAGTAATATTGAGAAATCAATGTCGGATTACCACCCAACCCTGATTGAACGATAGGCCTATGCACGGTCAGTCATTTTTTTTTCAACTTTACTGACTACTTGATAAAATTGCACATAAATTTTGGCTCCATTCGAACTTATAGAAGCATTTCTACATAAGAAAAAAGTTATTTAATTTTTGTAAAAATAAATTATTATAAAACCAAACAAATTTGGTCGCATTCCAACCAGTAGAAGAAAAGTTAGGTGTTTAAGGACAAAGTTTTGGATTTGTAAAAATAGTATTATTACGGTGCGAAATTCTTTATTTATTATAGATCTACCCACCGTACTATGATAGTATGATTTGAGTTCTGAACATCAATAACTTCACTTCTACGGGTTAGAATTGAGCCAAATTTGTTGTGCATCGTTTTTTCAGACAACCTAACAATTTCATGGGTTAGCCAGTAACATTTAAAATATTTTTATATTCATTTTTATTAAATAAACCCACAACCTTTTTCGAAATAGCAATGCTCCTATAGTTTGGAATTGAGCCAATATTGGCATGGAGCGTTTTTTAGGCAACTTAACAATTTTATCAAGTACGGTAGCCAGTATAGTTCGAAAAAAAAGTTATTTTTGAACAGTCCTATCGCATGGTCGTACCTGGACACATAAGATGTGACTGTCCTTGAAGAGGGGTTTAGCTATTTGTGTATGTGTGTGTTATTATGGATATGTATTATTAGACTCCTAAAGTTTCATGATCGAATTAGAAAAATACAGTGAACAGTAAGATTAACGTGACGTTTCGTAAAATATGTGTGCAATATTTTGCCGTTGTACTCGCTGAATGTGTTTTGCGTTACCATTTCTAAAATGTGAAATTGTTTACAGTGAATCATTTGGCTCGCATGTATCACGGATTAAGTCCAAATTCCTTCATATGGCCGACAAGGATGCTCCGAACGTGCATCCCGGTAGGGGCAGCAATGGGCTAGCCGACGTTCAGAAGCGCAGGGAAAAGTTTTCCTCTGCTAAAAAGGTAAGATGTCTTCCATGGGTAGCAAAATATGTGACAGTAACTTCATAGGCTTACCTGTATACATTCGAACAACTGTAATTACTCAACTACAAGACAAATATTTCATGGTCTTAAGCACGGAAATAACACTTTGTATTCTGTCCTGTCTGGTTTGTCTTTTGGCATCTTCAAAACAGTTGCCTCAGCGGATTAATCGCGTCCATAACAAGTTTTCTATCCTAGATCTCTCTTTACTATACCCTGTAGCACTTAGCGTAAATGATGTTTTATGGATTATTTCCAAATTAAATTCTGTGAGTTTGACAATTCAGTCAAGCACAGTATGTCTTGTTTGCAATGTTTATTCTGGTCCCAAAATGTCTGTGTCATTCGGTATAAGACATAGCACTTTTATACTTCCAGGGGTAAACATTACTAAATGGAAAGAGGGCCATACTTATTCTGTGTTACTTAAACTCTGTACCATTGAATAGTATATTCATATTGAAATGAACCCGAATATTTTCGGCTGACACACTCGTCAGGCTGGTGACGTCATATTTTGTGACATGATTGTTGATATACAATGTTCTTTCCAATTCTCCACTAGTTGCTGACGATTACCCCTGACGAGTGTCAGCCGAAAATGTTCGGGTTCATTTCAATATGTATATACTATTCAATTGTATATTGAAGTTCTGCACCTCCAAGATGCTCTTACTCTGTACCGCCGCTGTACGGGTATGCATTTTTCCTGTGTACTGGAGTTAGCCTGTAGTAGCCTAACAGTTATCTTATTTGCTGAGTGTCGCTTGTTTATGTAAAATTTTACAAAGCTTGTTGTGAAGACTTCCCTGGAATTATCTCAGAGAGAATGTTGTGAACAGTCTCCTTCTTCAAGGTTTGTAATATTTTTATCCAAGGGATTAGCATGATTGGCAAGACTGTGCATCCAATTGTAACAAATGAACCATGCTGTGGTAACAGTGGGTTGTAGGATTAAAAATTATCTGTGACTGGATGATAAGAAGGCCTGGTGCGATACCGTGAAATTGATGGGATTCATTTTCTTTGCCTCTGTACGCTTTATGGTTGAATCTCCTATATCCAGCTTTAGTTGAACCTGTCAAGTGTTATTCCAGTGCATGGTGGGCTACAAAGTCAGTATGGTAATGTGATTCATTATTTTCTTAGCATTGTAAATTCTGATTTGATGTTGTTCTGAATTATACTAACCTACCGTATGTGATATACTTCTGATTCCAAATTTTGTAGCTTGATATTTTATTTTGAAAATATTTCCAGATTTTCGAAGCTGGCGACAGCGTGCAAGTGTCGCAGCAAAGCCGTTCGGCCAGGGCAAGGCAACAGTCTGCCCCGCCAACCAGTCCCAGCAGTACATCACCGACTGCCTCATGGACAGCGGCGTTAAATAAACGTGACCGGAGGATTTCAGAGTCATCTGGGTCTAGCGCAGCAGAAACCAGTATGAATCTACATAACTATTTCATTTAAAAAGATTATTTCAATTCCAAGTAACACACCGTATTACTTCATTTGTGTGTTTTATTTGCATGTGATGGATGCGTTTCTGGTATCGTTGCACGCCTTTGAGTACTTTCGATGTGGTCTTGGAATTTATCAATCATACTATGTAACAAATATCAACCAAAAACCTGTTAATTTGACAGTTTATGAAAGTGAAAGCTGCTCGAACTTGAAAATATTCTCAAATTCCCCCCTCCCCAATCATTATGAATACATGATGATTAATTCACTTTCCTATAAGGATAATCATTCTCACAAGTAGGGACATATATATTTCTGATGTTACTCCTTTTGTATTCGATATCAAAATTGATTTGAGAGTATTGATATCCAAGTATCAGTACCTTTTTTATTTCTTTTATTAAGTGCCTGTGATTGTAAAAATGAGAAATACCATTTTTGCCAAAAATATGTAGGCCTACTCGTTGGGACGATGGGCTGAATCTGAATTATTTAATACGAAACCACACTAGGAACTCAATTATTGTGATGACACAATTATTGTGCGATAATGACCAAAATGAATGGTAAAATTTGATTTATGCTTCGTCGTAGAACTCTTTTGGACATTGCGTTATACTCAGAGGTGGGCAGTAATAATGTACATCTATGTATCAATTTTTGCTCACTTCCAACCGGTAGAAATGAAGTTGTTGCAGTTGAAAATTCCTGGACGGTGGGTAATCCCAGAATTAAAAATTAAAATAACTTTGCTTCTACGAGTTGGAATTGCGTCAAATTTGTTTTGTATCGTTTTTGTAGACAAATCAACAATCTCATGAGGCTGACAGTAAAATTTAAGTTTTTAAATATCTCTACTGTACCTTCACATCTACCAGTTGGAAAAGAGCTAAATTTGGTGTGCACTGTTTTTTTCTGCCACTTAACAATTTGATCAGTGAATCCCCTGAAAACAAGTTATTTTTGAACAAACCTACCTGGCACTCTTGTGAAGAGTCAACCTGCAGTGGATCTATGCAAAAGTACTCGGTTTGTGTTTGGTCCTCTATGATGCAGTGGGTTTGGTTTCGTGTGTGCATGCTGAAGGCGCTTTGAAATCGAACGCCATTTCGAGCTCTGTGCACGTTTTCGGTGGAAGATTTATTTTTTACTGCTTTGCGTCCTGCAGGTGAACTGTCGCCCATTTACGAGCGTGGACGCAGGCCTAGGAAGCCGAACAATCATTTTTTGCCGAGAGGTTTGCTTTGTCTCTTATTTCTGCTACGTACCAGTGCCCGACCGATTGTAATGTTTTGTTCGCCGATGATATCTAGTGCTCTGGGCACAATGATTTGAGTACTTGTATCTGAATAGAGTATTGACTCTGATGTTCGAGTACTGTAACCCTTAACACGGGATGACTTTGAGACTGCCGGGCATCTTCGGCCAAACACCAATATTCTTCGTTTCTATTATAGGCAATGAGTAAAATATCGATGTACAAGTATTTTGGACTGTCATTTAGTAACGATCTGCTCCAATAGAGTATTATTATTGCAAATTTGAAGTTTAAAACAGCATTTAAACATATTTACACCTCTTTTTATAATGACCGGCGAGATAAGAAATTTTCACAAACCTTGGTTACCACAGATTTTTTTTCCAAAATGATCGAAAACTTGGAATTTTTGGTTTGTTTCCTGCTCAATCCACGGCTGTAACCGTTCGCCCATAGCAAAACAGAAGGCAGAAAATCGTAACGTGTCATAAAATAATTTAGCTTTGAGTCAGAAAACTGGTACAGAGTCACCTTCAGTGTTACGTTACTGACATTATACGATCCATCGCACTTAAACTAGCTTTTCTAAATTTGATTTGAATTAGAATTATACCTATGCAGGCCTTTTTCAATTAGAGTATAATTACTGAATTTGCAAAAACTTGTAAATTCAATTACTGGCATTTCGCTCTAATAAATCTAATTCTAGACAACTAGAATTATCTAGTTGCGTAAGTCTGGAGTAGTGGGCAAATCAAACTGTCGGTGGGTTCCGGTACGAATCCGGACCTGCCATATCAACCCTATCCGTGTCCCCCTGCTATTTATTAGACGGGCTGATTTTAGATCGAATGCTGTGCCTGGTGGTGGCATGCCATTTTGTGTCTTTCTTGCAATAGTTTTTTTCTCAGGTATTTGTCTAACGCGGTTGTTTGCTGACAGATTTCGCTGGCGAGTCACACAATTTGCAAAACGTTTCTTTTTGCATTTTTTTGTGCCTCACCAATTTTTGCGTTTCAGGCGTGTCCGTGGATTCTATTCCTACAGCGCACATTCAAGAGAAGGAAGTCATCATTGTGGAACGGACCCCGTCGCAGGGTAGCCTTGCCGTAAACCCGGAGGCCGGCGATCACGCCGGGCCCAAAAGTAAGAATGGTAATGCATCGTTCCTGTTGATTTCCATTATATTTTAGTTTGTAAATTTTTATTTCAATACTGTATCATGGATTTCTTTCATCATTTCCATACTATTTCAATCTTTGCTACAACTTAATTTTAATTTCGATACTTTGAATATAACGCCGGAACCAAAAATAAGAATGATAATGCATCGCTCCTGTAGTTCTTTGTATTTTTAATTTTTTTAATATTGTAATTATAATTTCAATACATTAATTGAACCATTGCGATTTTACTGCTGCATACGCTTGACTAGCAATTATTTCCTGATGCCGATACTGTTGTAGGGTTGTAGCCAAAATAAGACTTAGGCTATAGATTTAAAACGCACAGTTTGAAAAACATTCAATTTGTGAAGTCACGTTGACTAGTTCCGCGAAAATGTATAATTTTTAGTCATTTTCCATGATCGTGCTGCCACAGCTAAAGTATAATGCGATATGTGGTCATAGAAATGTCAAGAAGTTACTAAACACACATCTTCCGTCCATTGTATGTCGAATGCAGGAAGGCCTGGTGTGCGAGTCTAGTAAGAATATCCCATACAAACATTGAGGTATAATGCACCGTAAGAATACGCCGTGATAGCAGATATTTCAGCGCATTGTTAAAGTGTTATCAATCACACGAAGCTGTCATGAAGGACATAATGTAACCTTTCTCCATTGAAACTAACATATATTATGAACCAATACCAATATATGGTGGGGTTCTAATCAAATTGATTTATAGGTATCTATTTTTAAAACAGCTGAACCTTTTTTTGACCTAATACGTCTGTGTGTATCGTTATTCTAATATTTTTTACGTTTTTCAAAGAAATATTTCTCGATAGAAATTGGTGCAGGAGAAATAAAGTGTAAAAGAGACTAAAAATACCACCAAATGTATCTCTACTTTAGAGTCTTATATTTCATCTACGGTATGACTTCATATTCTGAGCTCTCAGCTGGCTATGTTTCTGTTCATAAAGCGACTTCCCCTCTGTTTCTATAAATTTAAAACTTACTCCTGTAGTTAAGTAGTGCATATCATGTAATATGTGGTTTTTGATTTCTGAGATGATGGTTAAATCTCGTTGCTATTCGTTTATCTTGGTTACGAGAATAACCTCCGGTTTGAATTGAACTGAACTTGATTTTCGTTGTGTTTCTTTTGCCAATTCAGAATTGTGTAGCTATAATTCTAATTTTAATTTAATTCGAAAAAAAGCTGTCTAGCTATCATCCTTATTATAATCTAGTTTGGAAAAGGGCAGGAAATTTATTAAGCAGGCTAATATTAGAAGGATTAATACAAGAATTAGATTATAAGTAGAATTTCTGAAATTGAATTAATTTTCAAACAAAAATCAGGCCAAGTTTGTATCAAATCGGAGGTGTTAAAAATAACATTTCCTTCCGATTTCACTGGCTACTTGATAAAATTGTTAGGTTGGTTTCAAAAACGCCGCACACCAACTTTGGCTCCATTCCAACCACTAGAAGCGAAGTTATTCGAAGTTGTTTTATTCAGATTTGGATTTGAATAAAATGGTATTTACGGTGACTAAGTCTTTGATTATTTATTATAAAATCATGGAATTATAAATTTTTCTACCGCAGTAACCTCGCTTCTAGTGGTTGTAGTTGAGCCAAATTTGGTGTGCATCATCTCTGCTGACAGCCTAACAATTTTATGGTCCGGCAGAAAAATTTTGAAATTTTATTTTATCGTTTTTTAATGATAAATTCCAAACTTTCTGCTGCACGAATCTCGCTTCTACTGGTTGGAATGGAGCCAAAGTTGGTGTGCATTGTTTTTTTTTAACCAACCTAACAATTCTATCAGGTAGCCAGTGAAGTTTTATTTTGAACAGCCCTACTGTGCAGTGTACACTAGGGCTCTTCAAAAATGACTTTTTTTCTCAAATCGTACTGGCTACTTGATTAAATTGTTAGGTTACCTAATTTAAGCCTACACACAAAATTTGGTTCAATTCCAACCAGTGGAAGCGGAGTTATTGCCGTCGAAAAATTTGGATTTGAATCAAATAGTATTTACGATGACCGATTCTTTGTTTATTTATTATAGTTGTGCTCACCGTAAACACTATTTGATTCTAATCCAAATTTTTCGACGGCAATAACTCCGCTTCCACTGATTGGAATTGAACCAAATTTGGTGAACATTGTTTCTATAGACAGCCTAACACTTTCATGGGGTGAACAGAAAATTTTCAAATTTTTGTTATTTATTTTATATAATAAATAAAAACTTTCTTCTCCTGTAGCAAAGCGGCTACTGGCTAGAATTGAACCAAATTTTGTGTGTAGGCTAAAATTAGGTAACCTAACAATTTTATCAAGTAGCCAGTACGATTTGAGAAAAAAGTCAGTTTTGAAGAGCCCTACTGTACACTGTTCAGTACACTGCACACCTTGGATCGTTTCGCGCAATACAGTCCTCCTGTAGCATTTTCAGGGAAACCAAAATTAGAAATGAAATTGTAGCTTAGAAACATTTCACAAATTCGATCGCACTCTACTCTCTTTAATCAATTTAATCAGACATGGAATTCTCCAGTTTTCCAAGTCTGCCTCTGGCAGTACGTCACATTCACCGAGACTCCATTTTTATGCAGCGCGACGCCACATCAGCGACATCATCTCCACGTTCGAGAGCAAGTCCAAACCTTCGGACCGCCCGGCCCGCACCAAATCCACAGACCCGCCCGTCAAACGCCCGGCCACGCCCATGACACGCCCGTCAAACACCTTCTTCCTGGCCGACCAATCGGCCGCCACTTCTCTTGAACCCAAAAAGACGAGAGAACCCCCCGTTTCGAAATCGGAAGTCAAGGAGAAAAAGCAAGAGACTGGGGCTTTGTCGGAGAGCACGGACTCTGTTTTCGAGCGCGGGGATGGGGCGGAGGAGGTGAAGAGTCCTAAAAAGGACGAGCCCACGATTGGGGAGGAGGGGCCGAAAAAGGCATCGCCCTATGCAACTGTGGAACTGTACAGTCATTCGACGGTTGTTGAGGATGAGGCCAGTGAGCAGATAAACAGTGACGAGCCACACTATATGGTGAGCATGTGGCGGTCTTCGCTAAATCAGGAGTTTGTTAAACTTTTTTGATCGTATGGGCTTCACTTTACGGGTCAGCTTTCCAAATTATTTGAAGAGACACTTCAAACTTCAATATCGAAATCAATATTATATTCGTATTGAAATAAACCCGAATATTAACGGCTGACACTCGTCAGGGGTAATCGTCAGCAACCAGTAGATAATTGAAGAGAACATTGTTTATTAACAATCATATTTCCAAGTTTGATTACAAATAGAATTTTTTTTTTCTGAATTAGATTAATAGCTGACTGATGGTAGAGATTTTGGAAGAACGCTAAATAAAGCAGTTTAGTTTAAAATAAGCTATTTGCCTGTGCCCAACATCACTATTCCTCACTAGCTGAAGCGGCTTCGGCGGTGGCAACAGCATTCTATCGAGGATGAATCAGGTTATATGAATGGGCAATGGGCATATTGCTTTAACGTGCAATGACCCAGGCACTGCCTAGGCCGATACGCTTAGAAAACGCCTTAGGGCTTCCCCACAAAATCATGCTTTACGGTGAGATAGTCTTTCAGCTAGTAAAGTGTCTCACTAACCCCAATATTGAATCCTCAGTCGCTATAAAGCGTTGTCAGATATCGTGCCCGGCACATATTTCAAAATAAAATGATTTTGATGATCATGTATTTCTTGTTGTATTTAATAAAATATAACTTCATTTGTGGTAACTATGCCTGTCGCCCATGTTAGAGAGCACAGCGTTGTACTAACATAGAGTTTTAAAAATGTGGTTGCTCAACTGTGTGGCCTATTTTGTCTTGATATTGCATTCTTGCGGCATGCGACCTGTTTTAATTTGATCGTATCTTGTATAACAATATGTGTAATCTATGTGCGGATATGTAGATATACGCAGTAAACACAATACCTGTATCTCATTGATACGGGGTTCGAAATCTTTCTGTGGCCATTCTTTGCTCTGTATTGCTTTGTCTTTGCGATGATGCGACTTTACACCGGGATAATCCGGCTTTAACGGGCCGTAATCTTTCGACGCAACCGAACATTTATCAGTTTGCCGTCATTTGCACTCGTAGGTCCCGCGAACGCCAGCGCAGCACGTCGAGAGGAAAGAGTCGTCGGAAAGTTCAAAGCCTTCTGCGGGCTCGGATTCGTTGTTTGAAAAGTATGTTTGCAGTTTCTTTTTTGTACCGTTACTTGCAACCTCGTCTGTGTGTGGGTGTGTGTAGCATTTGCATTGTAGGCCTATATTGTGTGCTGGGCATTAGAGTGTAGGCCTACTGTACAGTGTACAGTTTTGTTGTTACTAGTGAATTCGGCATTTGGCTCATAACTGGACAACCACCAAATTTTCAGCTGTTTCTAAATTGGATTTTAGCCTTGTTAGAATTGTAGCTACATAGTTTTTTCGGAATTAGATTTGAATAAGAATTTCTGTATTCGCTAAAACTTGGATTAAATTCCAAAGCCCAGTTCATATCATTATGCATTGTCATAATACTGAGAATAGCAATATGTCTGTACACCAAACTTGGTTAATTTCGCTCTATACAGTTATCATGTAGTGCAGTGCTACGCAGTAACGCACGTTGTTGGGAATGGCATGCCTGTGAAATCGTGATCGACCCACAGTAGGCTATTGTCACAAAGTTCATTGAAATGGGTATGGTAGAAGAAACGCAAAATAATCTTGACATTTGTACAGGGTTGCAATGACTCGAGTCGCGATTTTTGGTGACTTTACGACTTGACCAGAGTCTTTTTCAAATGCGCAAAATGACTAGACTCTAGTCAAATTTGTGTATAGACTCGACTTGTACTCGAGTCATTGTGCATGTCGCGAACCATGTCATAGGATTCGAGACTAGGACGGCGAAAACAAGACATTTCAATGTAACTTCAAAGAATAGTAAAGTCGCCAGATTATTGGTATTTCGTCTATCAGTCCTGATATTTGGAAAATAGGGGCCAGAAACTGTTCAGACTGGGGAAATTATGATATTATGAATGTGATCCATTCAATATCACTCGAGCATAGCTAAAAAAGTGGGTTGAACCCGATTGAACTCAAAACTGATCAGTGAACACAATGACTTGGACCCGGACTCGAGTCACAACACTATGACTAGGACTCGACACTCTACTCACTGACTCGGACTCGGTGGTGAATTGACAATGACAATGACAACTTGACTCGAGTCAAAACTGTAAAAGTGAGATTGACTTGTGACTCGGAGCCTTGCGACTTGGTTACAGCCCAGCGTTTGTATTAGTTTCTAAAAGTCTTTTAAATCCTGACACCGGAAATAATGAGATTTGGAACTGGATACGTCTCTAGTTGAATGCATCATATTAACAACAATTTTGATGTCATGTAGAGGTGTCACCATATTCTTTGTGGTCGTGCAAAAGTCACATATAAAATATGGTCTTTCCACGACATTCATACTATTGTGACATCATGATGAGTGTTACTCATACTTGACTCGAAGCCTATTACTCTGGCACGATACAGACGTGCTCATTTTGTGTTTACCGAGGCAACACTTTCCGTTTAGATCGGAGATGTCCCAGCAGTCGCCTTTGGGATCTAGCGTTTTCAAAGCCCTGGGTCTACCGGACGAACCCAAGACCGCGCAGGAAGCCGAGCCCGAGGAAACGCTCGAAAACGAGAAAAACTCTGTGAACACGCTGGACACTTCGGCGACGTCAGAACTGATAGACAGCGTACGGCTGATTTCGAACTCCGCGAGCCCGCTCATCTACGACCAACCGCAAGATGATGATATTGAATACAGCGATCACGAGTCTGATGACGATGGGCCTACTAGTTACGATGTGAGATTGAGTGTTTTGCGTTTTATATAGAGTATTAGAATTATATTCTGTTAGCTGCTAAGATTAAATTCATCAACGAGAATTATAGTTTCGATGCTATTATCCGCTGTGGGAGCCTTCACACCTCCAGCAGTCATATCCTAGCACAATGGCTCCCAACCTTTTTTGACTCACGGCCCCCTTATCAAACTCAACACAAGTTTTCGTCCCCCGTATAAACGGGGAAGTTATTCCCCTAACTCTGATCGCTGGTGAATTGGCTGAAAGAAAGGGGCATTTTTCCGAGTACGGGCTCGGAAAACAGGTTTTCTCGTCTACTTTCCGTTGAGTTGACCTTTTTTATCGTCCTGCGCAGGATAAGATGTCTTCACGTGGATATTTTGGCAGCGGTATTTAATTATATCTCATTGGACATTCTAACGAAGTCGACCCCTTTGGTGTTTTGCCCCCGCCCCCTTGATTCTCAAAATCGCCCACTGATGGGTGATATCGCCCACGTTGGGAACCACTGTCCTAGCATATGAAACATGGAATAGTATATTCATATTGAAATGAACCCGAATATTTTCGGCTGACCCTCGTCAGGGGTAATCGTCAACAACTAGTAGAGAATTGGAAAGAACATCGTATATCAACAATCTTATTACTAAATATGACGTCACCGGCATGAAATTTCGAATAAGAGAGCGTTTATTGTACTATTTTTTGACGGCACTAGTTTCGGGATAGGTTTGCGTCACTTTTTTTCGGTTAAATTGTTGTTATGACAAAGCGAAATAGCCTCTATCACGGTGATTGAATATATTTCCAAATACAGGACCTGTTTAACATCATTAGTTCATTTTGCATTAGTCGGGAGTCTCTTACTATGATCCTATTTAAGTAAAATATCTATGGTTGGCTTCTTGAGCCAGCTTTGAACGCGAAATTCGTTTGAGCGTTACTGGTTTTTGTTGAATTTCAGATGAACGCCGCCACGTATTCGTTTGACGACGCGATGCCGGCAGAACCAGAGTCGTCGGATCAAAGTGAAAGCGAAGAGGAAGAACAAGAACAAGAGGAAGGTTCGTCTATGGGGATGATACGACCTGCGCCACCGATTCCCAAATTATGGTGTATACACAGTAGGGCTCTTCAAAAATGACTTTTTTTCTCAAATCGTACTGGCTACATGATAAAATTGTTAGGTTACCTAATTTAAGCCTACACACTAAATTTGGTTCAATTCCAACCAGTAGCCGCATTGCTACCAGTGATGAGCGGATAGTGCTTTTCGAGACTCCGAATCCCTCCGACAACTTTAGTATCGGAGGAAAACTCCCTCCGACTCCGAAGAGCTCAATCCCAGACTCCGAGATGCTCCGGTGAATCTCGTCAAGTATCCGAAACAGTGGCAAGCATGGTACTTGGTACACATGGTACAACATGGTACATGTGATAATATGGTTGGGCTCATAGTATTGTTTACTCTCCAGTTCCAAATTGAAGTGTAGATGGCTGATTTTTATGCACTTGGCAATCATTTTTGCATGTTACCCGTCATATTACAACCTAACAAGGCGTCAACTGTCTCTGTTTTGGTTTGTAATGATAATCAGTAGTGTATTCTGGTCAGAGATATCCAAAGATATCGGAGACAAAAGTTACAATACTCCGAGATTCTCAGAAAAAGATCTGTAGTAAACTCCGACTCCGCTCCGACTGTCACAAAATCGGCAAAACTCCGCTCCGAATCCACTCCGACTCCGCTCCGATGCTCATCACTAATTGCTACAGGAGAGGAAAGTTTCTTTTTATTATATAAAAGTAAATACCAAAAGATTTGAAAATCTTCTGTTTACCCCATGAAAGTGTTAGGTTGTGTATAGAAACGTTGTTCACCAAATTTGGTTCAATTCCAATCAGTGGAAGCGGAATTATTGCAGTCGAAAAATTTGGATTTGAAAAAAGTAGCATTTACGGTAATAAATAATTGAAGAATTGGTCACCGTAAATACTACCGCATTTTATTCATAATCCAAATTTTTCGACGGTCATAACTCCACTTCCTCTGGTTGGAATTGAACCAAATTTGGTGAACATAGTTTCTATACTCAACTTAACACTTTCATGGGGTGAATAGAAGATTTTCAAATTTTTTGGTATTTACTTTTATATAATAAATAGAAACTTTCTTCTCCTGTAGCAATGCGGCTACTGGTTGGAATTAAGCCAAATTTGGTGCGTAGGCTTAAATTAGGTCACCTAACAATTTTATCAAGTAGCCAGTACGATTTGAGAAAAAAAAGTCATTTTTGAAGAGCCCTAATACACAGCTGCACATTAGAGATGGGCGCTATGATTTGAGCACTCTATTCTGAAACGAGTAATTATCGTAATGATTTGGGTATAGTAGTGACGGACTATGTTTTCTAGCAGGGTGTAACCAAGTCACAAGTCAATCTCACTTTTATAGATTTGACTCGAGTTGAGTCGAGTCATTTTTAATTCAATACTGACTCAAGTCCAAGTCCAAGCCAGTGTGTTGAGGGTTGAGTTCCAGTCATAGTGTCGTGACTCGGGTCGGAGTCCAGGTCATTGTGTTGACTGATCCGTTTTGAGCTCAATTCGGTTCAACCCACTTTTTTCAACTCTGCTCGAGTGATATAGAATGGCTCGCATTCATAGTATCGTAATTTTCCCCAGTCCTAACAGTTTCTGGCCCTATTTTCCAAGTATCAGGACTGACAGACGAAATACTATAATATGGTGACTTTACTATTCTTCGAAGTCACAATGAAATGTCTTGGCCGTCCTAGTCTCGAGTCATATGACTTGGTTCTAGTCATGCACAATGAGTCGAGTCATTTTACGCATCAACTATTGTTGATATACGATGTTGTTTCCAATTCGCTACTAGTTGCTGACGATTACCCCTGACGAATGTCAGCCGAAAATATTCTGGTTCTTTTCAAAATGAATATACTATTCGATTAGTTTTACGCCTGCCATGCAGCAACTCTCCGCGTTTACCATGTTATTTTAACACCGCTCGTGTTTGCGTTACAGAAGAAGAAACCGGCCCCATACTTACCGACGATAAGGGTTTATACTATTACGAGATAACGGGCATTCCGGACGTGGATTCGGACGACGAGGAGATCACTCCGATGTTGAAAAAGCGAAACGCAAGGATATCGTTCAGTTCCGCACCGATTTCGGTACGGCAGCCTTTACGAATCTTTCAAGATATATCCTAAACCGTTTTTGGTTGGGCTATACGCTAGGCCTGTGTAAAAATAACTTTTTATTTCAAATTTTAATGGCTACTTGATAAAATTGTAAGATTGCATAGAATATGCTGCACACCAATTTTTGCTCAATTGCAAACTATAGACGCATTGCTATACAAGAAAAAAGTTATAGATTTATTCAATAAATATAAATATAATATTTATTCGAATTTTATTGACTACCCCATGTAATTGTTAGGTTGTCTGAAAAATAAATGCGCGACAAATCTGGCACAATTCCAAACAGTAGAAACGAAGTTATTGATGTTCAAAATTTAGGATTTCAAATCACAGTATTTACGGCGAGTAGGTCTATAATAGATAATTGAAAAAATTTGACACCGTAAATAGGCTACTGTTTTTTTCAAGTCCAAAATTTTGTACTCCAATATCTTCGCTTTACTGGTAGGAATTCAGCCAAATTGGTGGCAGCTGTACACCGTTTCATGGATAAGCCAGTAAGATTTGAATGATTTTTATATTTATTTTTAATAAATAAATCCAAAATTTTTTACTGTAATAACTTCGCTTCCGCCGGTTGGAATTGAGCCAAAATCGGTGTGCTGCGTTTTTACGGTGACCTAACAATTTGATCGAGTAGCCAGTAAGATTTAGAAACAAAAGTTATGGCTTCGACCCTAAGATTCTTTGGTCTGGCCTGTCGTGGACCAACAATCTAACATTCATTCCGTACTATTGTATATTCCAATCAATTACCTGGGTAGAACGAGTCAAGGCACTCGTTACTATCTGCTTGCGGTTTGAGCCTGATTTCATGTAAGGTTAATGATTCTATGACATTCCAACTGGTACTCTACCTACTTGTAAATGGCTGTTCAGCATGTCGAATCAATTTCGTTCCCTATTTGATGATAGTGTCAACATAGTAAATGTTTGAGTACCCTGTTTCCGGGCGTACTAAATCGACGTGTTGGTATTTTTATGATGTGATTTTCGTGATTTGTTTGCGTAGGATTTGTTTGCTTGTCACATACCATGTTCTGGTATACGGATCCATTCATGTCAAAGTTGTAAAGTCTGTGAAGGGTTTTCTATCTCAGTTTCCACTGGAACTTTCAATCAGTGGCATATTATGAATATAAACATCATTTATTTAAAATATACCTATTACTTTGTAAGAGACTAGTGACTACTTCACTCCAACACTTACCGTAATTTTCCATGTATAATGCGCAAAGTTTTACCGATTTTTTGCCGAAAAATATAGGGGTGCGTATTATACAGCAAGCCTTGAAAAAAATATCCCTCGATCAAAAACTTGAAATCACACCTTTCTTCATGTTTGTTTAAATCGCGCATCACCTCTAGTTATTGGGTCCTGTAATTCGTATTATAGAGTGTAACACGCTGCCAAATAGAGAAGCTTGTTGCCAATTAACGAAAGCGTGTTTCTAATTAACAAGAGTCCTCTGCAAAGCACACGATCTCTTGCTGAGTTGGTTTGCAGTTTGTACACGAGCGAAATCAGGTCGCTGATTGCTACAAGCGTGCGCGGCAATCCTTGTTGCTTTATCGCGTCAACGACAGGCCTTAACAATCGCATACACAAGAGGTCATGTGCGCAAGATATAATCGCTTGCGTAATCAGCCGCATCTCCAACAGGACTAGTGCGCCCGACATAACCGTTGGCCTGAGCAATCGCATCAGTAACTGTAATAGGCCTCGTGCGCAAGATGTCGTGTGTCGCTAGCCTGAACTATCGCGTCGCCGACCTCACAGGCTTTGACTACTATCTACTCACGTTTGGAGACAATGCCGTTAATTGTATTATGATTAGCGATCATTATGTCATGATTGTTCGACAGTGACATCACAAAACAGAACAACATCGAATACTAAACCGCAACTATTCATGTACTCATGCACTGCGAATGAGGGGTTCGTACTATACATGCCTTTTTCCCAGAATATACACGTCATTTTAAGGGTGCGTATTATACATGGGGGGGGGGGGGGCACTATATTCGGAAAATTACTGACTGTTGTTTGGGAAACACAGCTTTTCATGATTTCCACCAAGAAGTGAAGTCCCACAGTGTTCATAAGACCCAACGATTATGCGCGTTTGTTCACTCGAATAACCCATAAAAACTTTATATAAACTTTGTAAATATTGAGGAATAGATTTATACCCCTCTCCACTGCGAGTTATATTATCGACGGGAATTACAGTTTCAATGCTTTTTCCAACTCCGCAAGCTTTGAAACTTGCGGCTGGTCGTATCACAGCGTCCAAAACACCTGGTACAAAGCTCAAATGTTAGCGGAGGTGCCATTTCTGTGTAGTCTGTGAAGATCAACTCTCGCCACATTGTCACAAAGTGTAATGAAATGGTATGGTCCAAAAACTATCAAATTATTTTTAATACACTGTAGTTCTACCATTATTTTATTTGTGGTCGCATAAAAGGCACATTTTAAACTTTTCACATCATCCAAACCGTAGGGGAGAGGAGGCCAAGATGACACACTTTTCTGAGATTTCAACGCCACTCGAAGAGTATTGCCTTCTGAGGATTAATTTTGGTACCAATGGAAAGCCTATGATCTGAACTATTCATGACTATGTCTCGAGTTATATTGAACAACATACTTATGGATTCCTTGGCCCTCGAAAATCCTTATATACCGCCATGTGATGGTAAGATGAGACACACCGTGTTCAAGATGAGACACCAAGCAATTTTTGCTCATTACACACCAATTCATCCTAAATCAACTAGCTACATGATGAATAAAATACAATAATCATGAAATAATTCATTTTTAAAAAGAATTTGTACATCATATACGAATTTAAAAGACATCGAAAACCAATTATCCATGGGTTCCAGCCACAATAAGAGTTTTGTTATTATTTTGTCTTGTAATGTCACATCTGGTCCACTACTAGATGAATAATCTATTATGTGTGCCTTGAACAGTAAATTTTGAATATTACGAGGCTTTCAATGGAGAAGCCCACTGATTACCATGTCTCAACTTACCCCCATGGATTTGTCTCATCTTACCCCCAAACCTAAATTATTGTATGAACGTCAATAAAAAATTTTCTGTCTACTACTTTTCAGAGGTAAGTGCATGATTACAGTGTTAATATTGCACTCTACCAGCTCCAGTAATGTTATTTTATAATATGAAGTACTATAATAGGTATGCCCTTACAAACATGAATTCACATAACTGACACAGACTATGAAAATATAGTTTTTGGCATTTTTCTGCCCAACCTCAAATCTGTTTGCCTTGTTAATATGGTAGGACTATAGAATGACATTATGGGAACAACATACCTTAATTTTCCGAATATAGTGTGCCCCCATGTATAATACGCACCCTTAAAATGGCGTGTAAATTCTGGGAAAAAGCCTGTACCCATGTATTGTACGCACTCTGCATTCGCAGTACATCAATAGTTATGTTTTAGTATTCGATGTCATTCTGTTTTGCGATGTCACTGTTGAACAATCATGACATAACGATCACTAATCATTATACACCTAACGGCATTGTCTCAAAACGATACTCGATAGCAGCCGAAGCCTGCGAGGCCCGTGACGCGATAGTTCAGACCAGCGACATATCTTGCGCACGAGGCCTATTATAGATGCGATTGCTCAGGCAAACGATTATGTCGTGCTCACCAGGTCTATTGGAGATGCGACTATAGTGTTTAGGCAAGCGATTACATCTTGCGCATATGGCGTGTTGTTAATGCGATTGTTAAGGCCTGTCGTTGACGCGATAAATTAGCGAGCATTGCCACGTGCGCGTGCAGCAATCCAATGTCCTAATTTCGCTCGCGTACCAACGACAAACCAACCCAGCAGGAGATCGCTTGCTGTTGTACAGCGCAGACGCTAATTGGTGATGCACGATTAAAACAAACATGAAGAAAGAGCGATTTAAAGTAAATTTCGTGGGAGATATTTTTCAAGGCTTGTTGTACCCATGCATAACACGCATCCCTGATTTTAGGCCAAAAAATCGGGAAAATTTTGCGCATTATACATGGAAAATTACGGTAGTTGAAGGAATCTGTCCATCAGAAAATTGTTCTATGAAAAAATTGCATGTCTCATCTTGCGCCGTGTCTCATCTTGGCCTCCTCTCCCCTACTCGTGTGACGTCACATCGAGTGATGATCGAAGACTTGAATATCCGATTGGAAGCCTGATACAGTCGGGCTTCTAATAAGACTTAATAATCGGGAAATGTCGGTACTATAATTCTAATTTTTGTTGTGAAACGTTTCTATGCTTTAATTTTAATTCTAATCTAATTTCTGGTTTTGCGGAAAATGCTACAGGGGAACTGTGTAGTGCAAATGAGCCAAGCTTTCTGTATAGACATTTGTTTGAACTGAACTCGATTAAATTTCCGAGATTGAGCGAATTCAGTAATTCTGATTCTAATCTAATTTGGAAACAACTGTGTAGCGATAGTTCTAGTTCTAATGTAATTTGGAAAATGCTGTTATAATTATTTTTCTAGTCTAATTCGGAATATGCTGTGTAGCTATAATTCTAATTCTGATCTAGTTCGGAAAATCTGAAATCCACCAAAGTAACTGTTCAGCAATGCACCCAAATTTGTCTAACTACGGCGGTTTGAAGGGTTTTCTGATTTCTTCAGGTTTTCTTGACCCACTCGACCGACGATTACAACCGACGAAACGACGATATCGACCCGGTATCTGCGTCCGCTGAATATGAGCTTGAGAAAAGGGTGGAGCAAATGGACGTGTTCCCCGTCGATTTAACGAAAGGTATGCTGCAGTGTTCTAGTGTGTGTGTGTTGTAGGATGGAGCAAAAAATAAATCATTTTGAATTTCAAAAAAGGGGTCTTGATGTGTGGTGCCAGACACGAAATAAATGACTTCTATCATAATTTTGGGTTCGTGCAGCCTCTAGTGGCCGTGCAATTTCACCGAACGAGCCGGAAAATAGCTAATTTTGGAATATCTTGATAACGGCTCGCACTAGAAAGCTAGTTTTGAGCTTAAAAGATACAGAAGTAACATGTTTGTATTAATCTCGTTTCCATAGAACTTTGTAGAGCTTCTTGGACGTAGAGAACTTCAATATGCAATTGAACATGAACCTGAATGTTTTCTGCTTACACTCGTCAGGGGTAATCGTCAGGAACTAGTAGAGAATTGGAAAGAAGATGTGTGTGATACGATTGTTGATGTACAATGTACTTTCCAATTCTCTACAAGTTGCTGACGATTACTCCTGACGAGTGTCAGCCGAAAATATAAGTTACAAGCAAAATATATAAGTTAAGTTACAAGCAAAATACTCATTTTTAGTGTAAAATTGAGCACTGAAGCGGTGGGTGCGATGCTAAAAGCGTGTACCGTAAGGTTTAATCTTAATATGACTGTGAACCGTACCCAATCAGTTGAAATTGCTTCTAAAAACTTACTCAAAAAATGAAGTGCCCTTCAAGTATTAGTAGGGCTCGTGCTTCGAATAGTGACTTCTGAAACTGCATGTTAGATTGGCTGTGGTTAAAGCAGTCGTTCATGCTATTCTAGCAGAGGTACTATGCTGTCTGGTGGCACTGAACGAGAATATTGCTTTCGAGACTTGTATTTTTTTAATTCGTAGAGTTATGTGTTCCTCTCAAATTCTACCTGTTCCTAAATCAGTGTTTTCACGCAGGTAATGGGGGCCTCGGTCTCAGCATTATAGGAATGGGGGTTGGGGCGGACGCAGGTGTGGAAAAACTAGGAATCTTCATCAAGACCATCACAAAGGGCGGGGTCGCTGATCTCGATGGCAGGTATGGTATCTGCAGCTTTAGCGACAGCTTTATAACGACTACTCTAGACCTGGCCCGTGTGAGACGAAGATATACTCGAGTATAACGTGTCATCAAAATATCATTCAATACGCTCAAAAACACTTCGGTGGTCTAAAAATTTTTGAATCCAGGCTGACGATTTGGATTTTTGCTTGAAAATTGTAATTTTTGGAACATGCGAGCGTATGTACACTGACGCTCGGATACTACCACTATAAAATCTCATGTAGTTCTGGAATGTCGCAAATATTCCAATTGTGATTGAATGAAGATTTTGTAGTGTTACTTACGCTTGTCGCTCTACTTTATGGGGAGATAGTTTTCCAGCCAGTAGCATGTATAGCTAACCCCGATATCGATTACTTACTTCAGTGGTTCCCAACCTTTCTCCACCCACGTACCATTTCCAGGTTTTATGCAGTGCTACCGTATCACCTACGTAAGTTACGCCGTAAAGAAATATCAAGTTAGAATTGTGTGCGTCTCACATATGAAGGTATTTCTGTTACGTTAGGGCGATTCCAATAATATTTTACTATTCCGACAATCCTAATGCGAGGTCGAGAAATATAACATCATGCAACAAAGTGCATCATCACGTATTTCGTGCATAAGTTTTTGGAAGGCACCCCTCCATTAGCTACGCCTATTAATCTGATCACGTGTGCTGAAACTACTAATATTATCGACGAAATTCATTCGCGAGGTTGACAAAAAAACTCGACCTTGACAAATAACTCATTTCGGCCGATAAAAAAATGGAATCTACTCGCGTACCACCTGGAAGACCTTCGCGTACCACAAGTTGGGAACCAGTGACTCACTTGCTGAAAAGTGTTGTCGGCTATCGTGCTCAGCTAATAATTCAAAATAGATTGAAAGTAATCATCATGATGATATCTTTTTGTTGTATTTGTATTTCTTTACTAAAATAGTATTTTTTTTGTGGTAACCATGTCTATCACCCATGTTAGAGAGCGCTGCGCTGTACTGACAACTGTGTGGCCTATTCTGTCGCGATATTGAATTCATGCGGCCTGCGGCCTCTAAAAAAAGTGTCTCGCAACCCTTGACGAGTTGACGGCCCCTGACTTTAACCTTTAACATTTCTCCTTCAGGATCAAAGTGAACGACCAAATCATCGAAGTGGACGGCAAGTCCCTGGTCGGGGTGACCCAGGCGTACGCTGGCGACGTGCTACGCAACACGGCCGGGACGGTGTGCTTCCAAATGGGCCGGGAAAGGGGCGACGTCGAGGACAGCGAGGTGGCCCGGCTGATACGGCAGTCCCTGGAGCAGGAAGAGATGGACAGACGCGTAAGGATATAATGCCACAGTTTTATGTCGCGTTAAAGATAATTTGGGGTTTCCTGACTATAGCTAATTCATTGCACTTTGTGACAGTGCTGTGGGTCAATCACCACTTCACAAATATATCTTGTTACAATAAGGGCTGGGCAAAATCGAGTACCTGAGTGATTTGATTCTGAATCACGTACTATGCTTCGAGTCGAGTAGTTGAGTTTAACTCATTATGACGTCATACCAGAATATACTAAGTCAAAGTTCAAATATGTACCTTTTATGCCGCCACAAAGAATATAATGCCTGTTGTCCGTCACATTAAAGTACTTTGGTATTTTTCGACCATACCGAATTCATTTTACTTCTTGACATTGTTGTGGCATGATGATGACTTCGGAAATGCTTTATTTCCAGTAACGTTTGTAGCTTTGTACTATGATTCGTACGCTGCGACACGGCCAATCAAAATTTCGAGGTTTTCTCATTGGAAAATATTATCAAAGAACCTGCAATACCGGTACCTGTATAGTTAGGATTACCACATCAACTACTACCTCTTGTCCTCTTTTTGACATTTTTAACGCCCAAATGTCCTCTTTTTTGTGAATTTGTCCTCTTTTTTGAGAATTTTGGTTAAATTTATGAAAATTCAACTGGTATATAAGAAATCAGTACTCGAATAGCGGTCTGGCGGGTCTTTCGAGAGATGAGGCGAAAATCGACCTTTTTTTTTTCTTCGGTACTGTAAGTCTGGAAATTTTTTTAAATAGTGTCCTTAATTTCAGATTCCCAAAATATGGTAACCCTATGTGTAGTAGGCCAGTGGGTCTCAACCTTTTCGACCACCCGGGCCGGTCAAACTGTAAAACTAATGTCGCGGACCGGTGAACCCTCAAAAATCATCATTGACCCTAAATTTGACTACGGAAAATGTATGCAACTCGAATGCAATCTTGGAGTGCTGGTTATCTATAAGTAAATCTATTGAAGTTTCTGCAAGGCGACGGTCGCACTTCTGTAGCAATCGCAATCCTCTGAAAAATGTACGGCTTTGCTGTTTGCTATAGCCTCTAATATAGCCTACTGTCAAGTGACGCATAATTGCAATTTATAAACGAAGTTTGTTTCAAAGTCTCTGTATCTTTAACATGTAACTTGTCCGACTGAGTTGTGTGCTACTGTAGTTTCGCACAACACTTTTACCATTGTGACGTACGTCCAAAGAGGATGATGAACGCTCTATTACGACACGATGCAGTTAAACTTCTAAAACAATTAAATATTTGATTTTTTATTTCTATTTGGAATTGATATATAAAATTGTAATATATATGGCGGATCGGCAGGAAACTGGCCACGGACCGGTGGTTGGGAACCACTGTAGTAGACAATGCATCCATTAATATATTCCATTTGCACAGGGTACTATGAGCGACGATGAATTAGCGTCCAATGAGGATCCGTTGGCGTATTACCAGGACGAGGACCAGACGCAGGTACCTCTAAATTCTAATTTTCAATTCTTTCAAACCCAATTTTTTGATGAGTAACTGTTTTAAGTTTATCATGGTTGACTTGTCAGCAAAATAAAATTGAGTCTGATTTGCTGGTCGGCATTTTTTACCTTGCGATCAAACTAAGGTACTATTTCAATTCTATTATTAGACCGTATCAATCAGGTATGAGCACATATGATCTAGAATGGTAATTTCCGCTCTTTAAATAGTTTGTTATCAATTCTAGACCTTCGTTTTATGATGTATGTTGTTTGATGGATTATATTTTGCAGCAGCAGCATTCGTTCAGAAATTACATCAACTCTTTTTTGTCGTAATACTGTTGAACCGCTTCCACAGCTGTATTAACGAGCTGATTGGCCCTGTTTTTCATTTCCCCAAGCGGATAGATGTACGTACAGTTTAGTAACGTTTTAGGAATTCGAGACAATGCATTTCTCCGTGTACAAGAGGTACCTGTTGACTCACTGGAGATACAATGGAAAGATGTAAATGTATACTTCAATTATATAGATGTGGATATAAACAAGACGTTCCCACTCACCCTAAATACTATAATATAATATACTATAATAGAGAAGTAAGAACAGTACAAACTATTGCCAGTCAACTTACTTACCATACTATTAGCATGAGAGTAACAATATTATCACATTCATTTATAATAGTATTTACGGTGATCTGGACGTTTGTGTGAGTTCATACCGTACTGTACCCGAGCCAGTGACTTTCATTGTCGAATTTTCGCCCAAGAGTATGTTTGAGGACGCCATTAACAAGGCTATCAGCGGCGTGGTGGTTACCACGGGACAGACGTCGAACCCGATGTCGCGATTGGACAGCGTCGAGTACATGAAGATGAAATCCGACGACGACCTTTCCACCCCGACCGAGAAAGGCGATTCGTCAAAGAGGAAAATACACACATATGAGAACGTGGCCCTGCCGCCGGTCGGCCCTCAAAAGCAAGGGCGCGATCCTATCTACATCAATGTCGCGACCAAGGTTTGTGGTCCTTCGGAATGCAAGCACGTCTCTGCACTGGCAAAGTCTAACATGAAAATTAATTTAACCGCACCCCGAATCTCATAGATGGGATTATCTATGCGATTCGTCATACTCTGAAATTTCGCTTCTAGAACGCGTCTTGCCGAATTACGTTTTCAGCTACACGGAAGAAACATTGACGGTCTCTTGACATTGGCTTTATTCTGACGACATGAAGCTCCTTTGATTCCCCCTTTTTACCAAGTCTTATTTTACATCAGTCATCATTCTTGAATTCTCAGCTGACTCTCAGCTCAAGTATGTCAAAAGTTGCTTTCTCCAATTCAGTGGCTCCCAACCCTTTTACGTCTCTTCCCCCCCCCCCTTGACCGATATTTGAGCCAAAATTCCCCCCCCCCCCCTATGAAATAGTCGCCTGTGACTAAAAAAATGTGCTTTTTAACGCGCAACCATTTGTTGACTGAGAAATTCTATGGCCAAACATATGTCGAATGCGGACCGCACTAAACTTTGGCCGCTGACGAAAAACAAATCGTCAAGTCCGCTTGCTACGGACTTGAGTTGAATCTATGAATTTGGTATGTTTTTCACGTTTTCACTCATATGTTGGCTTAAAAAGTTAAACAATTACACTAGCGGCCTTGTGGTGAATTCGGCTTGACGTTTTCCTGCTTAGTAGCAATTTGGTCGAGAGGCTGTCTCGGGCCCAACGAAATCGTCTCGTGAGTCTCACTTTATCAGGGGGTGTAATATCTACGGAACGCATTGAAACATACACCTAGCTTGAAATCCGCCAAAGAAACGTATAATTGTAAAGAACTAATTTCTACTGGACAGTTCTATACCATAAAAATCTAAAAACCTTGTGAACCCAGTGTATCTTCCGATACAATGCCAAAGCCAGATTCCCCCTAAAAAATTGAAGCCAGATTCCCCCCCTAAAAATTTCAAAATTCCCCCCCCCCCCTGTTGGGAACCACTGCTCTAAGTTATAGTTGATTTGAAACTGAATCTTTACTTGAGTTCAAGTTGATTTTGTATCGGATCTTTCCATGTAGCCCCTGAATCTCTGCTGAAATCACTTTGCCCCAGCTCTTATTGCTATACAGAGTTATTTTGTAACTCGTTCTTGATTTGGAATCAAACCTTTGCTTCAGTTTTCTTCAAGACTCTTCCATAATATATCTTATCACAGCACATCTGTCTTGTTGCAATTCATGCTTATACCATCTGATTCTTTACCTGGGTCTCTTTCAAGTTGCTTTTGTATCAAAACCTATTTCCATACGACCATTTCTTGGTAATTCATACTTGAATTTGCGAATGAATCTTTACTTGGTCTGCCGCTGTATCTTCCGATACAATGCCAAAGCCAGATTCCCCCTAGAAAATTTAAGCCAGATTCCCCCCCTAAAAATTTCAAAATTCCCCCCCCTGTTGGGAACCACTGCTCTAAGTTATAGTTGATTTGAAACTGAATCTTTACTTGAGTTCAAGTTGATTTTGTATCGGATCTTTCCATGTAGCCCCTGAATCTCTGCTGAAATCACTTTGCCTCAGCTGTTATTGCTATACAGAGTTATTTTGTAACTCGTTCTTGATTTGGAATCAAGCCTTTGCTTCAGTTTTCTTCAAGACTCTTCCATAATATATCTTATCACAGCGCATCTGTCTTATTGCAATTCATGCTTATACCATCTGATTCTTTACCTGGGTCTCTTTCAAGTCGCTTTTGTATCAAATCCTATTTCAATACAACCATTTCTTGGTAATTCATACTTGAATTTGCGAATGAATCTTTACTTGGTCAAGCCGCTTATCATACGGCTGTCTTTTGCAAGTCCTATTCAAATTCACATCCGTTTCTTTACCTAGGTTGCTTTTGTATCACAATAAAGCCATTTCTTTGTGAGCCATATTTGCAATCTGTGACTGAATCTTTACTTGCGTCTCCTTCCAAGTCACCCTTGTTTCAAACCTTATCCTATGACTGTCTTGTTGAATGTCATGCTTGAAACTGTCACTGGTTTCAAGTTACCTTCGTAGGAAATCCTATCCCAATACAGCCATCTCTCCATCATTCGTACTTGAAATTCGCAACTGAATCCTTACTAAGTCTCCTTGAATTTGCTTTTATATCAAATCTTACCATGCAGCTATCTTGTTCATTTTCATCTTTCGTTTGCACTTGAAGCTTAAGTAGAGTGTCTACTATTTGTTTTCTTCTACCTTAGTTCGACTCACGTTGAAACTTCGTTGTGGCGAGGTTCCTTGCGTGCAGGGCGCACCTATTACTTTTGTATATGACTCAGGTATATTTTGGCATGAGAATAGGCATTTGCTTCGGAGACACTACAGCATAGCGTCACAGCAAATGGGTTTGATTCACCTTGGGGGAAATATTGGTTGAAATTCACCCGTCCTACACTCATTTTTAGTTTTATATCCAAGTAATCACTGTATTATTCTAAATTTTGACACTGGTAAGAGGCATTAAAGCGATCCAAATTGTACCATGTGACGAACTGTGAACTGTTCTTTGTTGAACCACGTGAACGAGGACTGACATCTATCATGCATTTAAGTATATTTACTGTCCTGTCACCGAAATAGATGGCCTTGTTAGTTTATTTCTGTGCTGGTTAGGTACATGTCTTCAAATGGACTGGCACCTACAACGCCACCCTTCCACAAGCAGACAGAGCAGGATGCCATCTTGTCTCCTGATTTTCACTGCAAATGGCTATAGCACCTATCCTTCTATCTCTTGTTATCTGTCTCTCGCTATCTTTTCCTATCTTTCATTGATCATCTCTGTTTGGATTGCTGTTATTTTTGTGAAACAGTGGTGTGTCTTATAGAATGGTAACTTTGGCAATTGTGTACGGGAACATTGTCACTAATGCCGACGATATCTCGGCGTCAACAAATTCTTGGCATTCGCGGAATCGATCTTGAGAACTGAGCCCTACAATCTTGTGAATATTCTTGACATTGTTTCCTACAATGGATTGAATTCATACTTCATCAACTAGCTACTAACAATGTTGACAAGCTGGTTGTATAACAAACTATGCAGGGCATATGCATCTTATCAATATACTTACACTGACATCCTCAAGTAGTGCTTTGCTGTACGGGCTATTTGCAATCAAGTTTACTCATTCGTCACGTTGCATGTAAGAAATCCTAGGACTTTGCGGCTACCAGGTAGATGGAGATTGCATGCAAAAATGTAGCCGATATGTCATTTATTTGCTAGGGTGGTTATTTCGTTGGGTTAAAGTTTTGGTAAAGTTATGTTGTATATTTGGGGTGGAATGTTAGCTATATTGCGGTTCACGTGATAGCGTTTCTATTGGGAATAGTCTTGCCATTTTTATGCCGACTTGTGTACAGCTCATAGATTGGGAAAGTTTGTTGTTGATGGTAATAATTTTGAAGGAATATCCTGCATGTTATGATGTAATTACCATAATACGTAATGATTAGAATTTTAACGGAGTGTAGTAAAAGGAACTGAATTGTGATAGCAGAGACCCTGCATTTTCTGACACAATTCTTTCAAGAATACACGTACTTTGATGTGAAGTGTACCAGTGTATTACTAACTGGTATCTTGTGAATTTCTACGAAATGTTAGCACTCAGGGGATTAAGATTATGCATTTCACAGATGTGATATTTTAGACTTACGTTGACCGACCATGTACAAAGCGTTTCTTGTAGCGGGTTGATTATGGTGGCTTAGTTCTTGTACCTACATATTAATAAGTCTCGTCCTCTGATGCTGATGAGAGATTTCAGACAGACTATTCCAGCAGAAGATTTATTAGATTAAAGCTAATAATCCTAACTACATCTGAGGAAAGAAGCAATGCGAGAAAGCAACATTACTGCACTACTGTGAGCGCAGGCGGCAGCATATATGAGCACTGTAGGGTTGTTCAGATTTGAAAAATTGTCAGGAAACTTCGACCATTGTGATCCAAATGATGGTTTAGTACATAAAAACACTTTTATGAGCAATTTTGGTCATCTTCATCGTGATCTTCCTTTTCCTCAAAGCCCCCAAAGATCCCGAGGTCATTTCTCCTTACTACAGCTGATACACCAGAGTGTTTACGTTGACGTGGTGCTCTGTAGTGTTGACCGTGTAACCAGTTTGTAGCTTTTGTGATGTTATCAGTTGAAAACGGTTGTGCAGAAATAAGGAATTGCAAGGTAGTATATGTGTTTTCAAAATTGTACCTAAATGTTGTCTTATAAATATCAGATGTATCTCCGTTTTCCTGTTCAAAACCTGTCTATCGTGGTCATGGGAAGCATTTATTAGTTGCACGGGTGACACTGGTTTGTTATGGATCGTACTTCGAAGGAGCGCCGTTGGGTTGCAAAGTCGTGAACAAATGCAGAGATTTGCAGCTACTTTTTAAGCAGTAAATGTATTGAAAGGTGTATGATATGTAATGTCAGTAATATTTACCTCAATTTTAGTTTATCTGTAACATAACGAGTAATTCCATTTGATGGTAGATTGCAATTTAGTAGAAGAAGAATGCCTGACACAAAGCGTAGAAAGGTAGTGCCGGATTCACCAAGAACAAGATCGAAGTCTGGTTACTATTCGAGCGGACAGTCATCTGATTGTATCAGTCACTCCCAGTTTTAAAATATCTGCTATATCTGAAAGAAAACTGCCCCAAGACCACTAAAACGCAGGAATTTCTTCTTCAAACTGTTGTAAGAGGTTGCCAAACTTCATGCCGCTTGAACTTTATTCTCTTCAAATGAACATGTCAATTGTGATGAACTCGATAAGTTGGGGGACCTTGGACATTGCGACGCAGTTGCCGCCATCTCAGAAAAATGAAGACATCGCATTTTATGAGAACCAATAGTATTCTCGCAGTGCACGACTCGCAGGAAAACATGAGACCTTTGAAAGAAACCAGGCTGAGATCAGTGACGAACCTGTTTCAGCATCTGCGAGCATAAGTTCTAGTGATGCATTTGCTACATTAATGTCCTCATCGCCTGGGAAGGAACCCAGTACACCACCCTCTGATTATGATGCTGCAATGAAATATCCTTCATATATTGAACTTCAAGCTCCTAGAAACTTGTTAAGAAAGAAACATATTACTGATGAGCTGGACCGCCAAAAAATTGACTGATAACCAAGCAACTATGCTACTTAGTGCTTTCATGCAGGCATGCGGAGGGAATATTGATGCCTTTGTGCTATCCATATTAAGTATAAAAGAGACATATAAAGGCTAATCGCCGTAAGGTTCCACATGATATATTTGAGTCATACCAACAAGACCTACCCAATCATGCTGCTATACACTGGGATGGAAAGTTAACAGAAGACAGATTTGGAACAAACTATGAAGCATTGGCTGTGATATTGTCTTCTTATCCTCAGCATACAGATGGAAAATTACTTGGAATTCTCAACATCTTTTCAATGATAATACCAATTGTCGCAAGCCACGAAAATGTTATAACGTGCTGGATTATTTTTTGCCATAATTTGCTTCATGAAGTTTGATTATTCAAAATGTTCTTACCATAAATTCATTGAGTTTCAAAAACATACATTGCCTTCACTTGACTCTCTTGTTGTTACAAGAGCAAGCCTTGTATCATGAACTTGTTGGATTTTCACAATGTTGCTCAGTAGGTACCCTTGTCATATTCCACACTATGGCAACCTCTTAGACTCTTTGAACAGGACAGTCCTGCGTTTTGGTCGTCTTCGGGCAATAAGTGAACGGGAATATTGAGTAGTGGACTTGTCTCTTGTTCTTTGCAGGACAGGTACAACCCTTCTCCGCTTTGTTTCAGACATTCTTCAACTAAATTCCGGTCCTCAATCAAATTAGACAACTCAGTATTTTACAAATGAGCTGAAATTGTCCGGAGGCACTGGCATTGCACATTATATTCCTACTTGATAGATCTTTCACCAACGTTCACAAAATAAAAGCAACCTGGAAATGCAAGCAATTGTCTCATTCATATAGGCTGACTAGCTGTAGCAGTGGGCCTATAGAGATAACAACACATGTACCAGAAGGTCGCACTGGCATATGTAGTTCAATACGATTGCCAAAAAGATATATTACCATGATATTTATCACCTATAGACGGTCGTTTTCAACTGCAGACTTCACTAAAGGTGCAATCATCACCTCAGAGCGCTGCTTTACAATAAGAGCTAGGTAAAAAGTCAGGGGAATCCCCAATAATTAGGAGAATTGGCCCCTGATCTTTGAGGGCTTTGAGGAAAAGGAAGATCACGATGAAGATGACCAAAATTGCTCATAAAATTGTTTTTGTGTACTAAACCATCATTTGGATCACAATGGCCGAAGTTTCCGGACAATTTTTCAAATCTGAACAACCCTAATGAGCAGTCTTCACAACACATGTTGTGAGGCAAAACTTGTGAATTCGCTGTAGCGAGAATCAGGATATAACAACAATCCCCCCTTTTGGGATTTCGAAAAGTTCACAGGCCGAGTTCGGAGTAGCCAGGTGAGTTATAGTCCGCTAGGCGACTCAACATTCTCGGTAGCGTGTTGGAGGCATTCTCCTGTACGTGAGGCGTGTCGTCCTCCTCGTGTTGTAGAGGTTCGGCTGCAGGATAGTCCGTATTGTCAATGGTTTGTGTCATTTCGAAGTCCCAGTCATCATTGTATAAATTCCTTTGCTTGACCAATTGTTCATGACTTCTGTCACTTGGGTACGTTACAACTTTGACGTCGTTCATGTGACGGGTGGTGTGTCTCCCATCAATTAATTTTCGCAGTTTCACACCATCATCAAGCACAGCAACTACCTCGTACTCTTCTGGTCCAAAAATCGGTTCAAATTTCCTCTTGTTGTAGTTTCTGATTATGACGTAGTCACCTTTTTCAATGCTTGATGGTTGCCGACGGACTGAGCTATTTACGAATGTTTGACGGGTGATCTTAGTTTCTGTGTCTAGTTCTCTGGCCGCCATAACATCCTGCGTTGTCAAGATTTTCTCAGGGAATTCTTGTCGGTAGCCCCCGTGAAACATCAGGTTACCCGGGGATTGGCCGGTTGCGGCTTGTGGTGATGACCGGTAGCTGCTGAGTAGTTGATTTAAGGCTTCCTGTTTGTTTTGCCCCTGTTCATGACAGATCTTCATCGATTTTCCGAGAATTTTCATGAAGGTTTCAACTGGATTGGCTTGCGGATGGCGGGGGTAGGCAGTCTTGTGTTTAATACCGTACGACTCTGAGAATTCCTTGAATTCGAGTCCATTGAACGGTGGGCCGTTGTCAGTTTTATGCGATTCTGGCCGTCCATATTGTCTGTAGATGTCAATCATTGCGGGAATGACATATCTCGCTGCAGTACTTTTCAGTATTTTGGCATCGGGAAATCGAGTCATCATATCTTGAACCACCACAATGTGTCTGCCATCTGGCATTGGGCCAAAAAGATCGACACTGACTTGTTCCCAGGGGCGCTCGGGTGGTGTCAGGATCTTTTGCGGCTGTTTCGACCCTGGGTTGGTGAAGAGCTGGCACATCTTACATTGTTTCACCTTATTTTCAGCCATTTTGTTGAGGTTTGGCATCCAAAAATGTTCTCGGATACGGGCTTTCAGTATCGTTATACCCGGGTGATGGCCTTGGTGGGCCTTATCTATGGCTTTGCTCCACAGTGATTCAGGCAGTATGATTTTGTCCTGTTTCAGGACAAAGCCTTTTGACAGGGTGAGCTGATCCTGGAATTTGCGATAGGGCTGGAGAGTCGGCTCTGATTTGGGTATGTAACCCTTTCTGATGTATTTAGTGAGCTTGCGGAGCACTCGGTCATTTCTGGTTTCCTCCCGAATATTGTCCAAAGATATAGCTTCTGTGTATGGGCTATGGCGGAGCCAGAACACTGTGCGCTCGAGTTCATTAGCTTCATCCTGCCACGACGAGGGAACTTGATCCAGTGGCTGCGCATGGCGGGAGAGGTAGTCGGCTGGGTTATGTTTTCCTGCCTCCCATATGACCTCAAATGGGATATCTTGATGACGGAGTCTGATTCTATCCGTCCGGATCGATCCTTTTCGCGTGTTACTGAAGATGCTGACAAGAGGCTTATGGTCCGTTATGACATGTACTTGAGGACCGCCCACAATGAAATTGCGGAAGCGTCTGAGGCCGAAATCGATGGCGGTGGCCTCCAGGTCTAGCTGTGGGTAACGTTGTTCCTCTTGTCTTGTGGCTCGACTAGCAAACGTGATCGGTTTGCAGTCAGAAGAGCTGTCGCCTTGGGCAAGAATTGCTGATATTCCTGATACATGAGCATCCACAAAAATATACGTGCTCAGATGTGTGTCAAAGTAGCGCAGGAGAGCGTCTTCCTGCAGGCACTGTCGGAGGTCGTTGAATTCCTTCTTGCATTTGTCTGACCATCTGAACTCTTTGTGCTTCTTTGTGAGCTGGCGTAGGGCTGATGTCTTGCGAGATAACAGGGGTATGAATTCCCCAAATGATTGCACAAAGCACAAGAAAGACATGACTTCATCCTTTGATTTTGGTGGCGATGCGTGTCTGAGAGCGTCAATCTTGGCTGGATCGGGTTTCACCCCGTGCTTTGTTACAATCATCCCCCAGAATGGGATTTCTTTCTGCCTGAAGATGCATTTGTCAGGATTTAGAGTCATACCAGCGGCTTCGATTTTCCGGAGAGCTGCATAGAGGGATTCATCATGCTCTTCCTTGCTTTTCCCAGCAATTATGATGTCGTCATGGATGACATGGATACCTGACATGTTATTGAAGATAGGGATGAGAGCTTTGGTAAGCTCGCCGGAGGCGGGTTTCGCACCCATTGTAAGCCTTCGGTAACGCATCAGGCGGTGCCCTGCGTGGAACACTGTGAGTGTGCGGGATTCTTCGTCTAGTTCGAGCTGGTGGAAGGCAGACTTGAAGTCCAGCTTGCTGAAGGTTTTGCAACCTGAAAGTTTGGCTTTGATGTCTTCGACACGTGGGATGGGTATGTTGGTTGGCTTGATG